>NC_136691.1:1361164-1426219 GCF_947650265.1 Symphodus melops
GTGTGTGTGTGTGTGTGTGTGTGTGTGTGTGTGTGTGTGTGTGTGTGAAAGTCCAGATTGTGGAACATACCTGTCATCAAAAACAAGAAGGCCACCTCCCGTCAAACGTTTGTGAGCACCAGGACACAAAAACACGATCAGGACGGAATAACTGGAAGCTAACTTTCTACTTTAGGATCTTAAATATGATCACCTTGTTTTTCTTCAGTCGGGAAACAACAAGCTGGATGGTCACGAAGCTTTTTAAAAAGATGCAGCGACTTTAAAGGAGCGGTCTGTAACTCCGCCCCCTAGTGTTTAAAGTGTGTACTGCAAGCTAAACTCTAATCATCACAGAGACACAGAGTGGATGCTCACACACCATGCGGTGGACACTGTAGCTTCAGTGTTTAGCCAGCTCTGCATGTGGTGGACACTGTAGCTTCAGTGTTTAGCCAGCTCTGCATGTGGTGGACACTGTAGCTTCAGTGTTTAGCCAGCTCTGCATGTGGTGGACACTGTAGCTTCAGTGTTTAGCCAGCTCTGCATGCGGTGGACACTGTAGCTTCAGTGTTTAGCCAGCTCTGCATGCGGTGGACACTGTAGCTTCAGTGTTTAGCCAGCTCTGCATGTGGTGGACACTGTAGCTTCAGTGTTTAGCCAGCTCTGCATGTGGTGGACACTGTAGCTTCAGTGTTTAGCCAGCTCTGCATGGGTCTGTGGGGGGGGGGGGGGTCCAATCAAATCCAGAGCATTCAGGAGCAGAATCTAAAGTTAGAAGGAGGACATACTGGCTGCTGCATTGTTGTCAGAGAAGCTTCAACACAGCAGGTTTCCTTCATGATCACACAGGAAGAGAACAGCTCTCTGATTGGTCCTTAGTAGCTGACTGAAAAAAATAAAAACTGATTTAAACTCGTTTAAACATTTTGGCCAAACATGCAACAAACATTACAGCCATCTTAAAAATCTCTTCTTCTGGGCTCTTCAAGTGAAATGTGTTCAAGAGAGAGAGAGGTGTTGTTGATTTCTTCCAGTCGTTTCTTATCTCGCTCGCCCACAGCCGTCCTCTGGTTTGAACTTATCGAGGGAAACACCCAGTCTGGAAATTCACACAGATTAAAGAGCTTTATGAAGTCTGAGAGTGACGTTTTCTCCTTACTGCAGAGTGACTCTGTGTTTCCATTTACCTCAAACACAACAGGCTTTCATCAGATTCTCCAAAGCTGAACAATATTCCATCTCTAATGATTTCAGAAAGATGTTTTCTCTGCTGATTAATCTGAACTGTCTCCTTAAAGATAGAGTCAGCAGCTTCTTCCTTCAAAATAAAATACAGACGTCTCCCAAAGTAAAGCTGCTCCAAGATCACAGAGAACTACAAGATCACAGGAGAACTACAAGATCACAGAGAACTACAAGATCACAGAGAACTACAAGATCACAGGAGAACTACAAGATCACAGGAGAACTACAAGATCACAGAGAACTACAAGATCACAGGAAGAACTACAAGATCACAGAGAACTACAAGATCACTAGAGAACTACAAGATCACAGGAGAACTACAAGGTCACAGGAAGAACTACAAGATCACAGAGAACTACAAGATCAAAGAGAACTACAAGATCACAGAGAACTACAAGATCACAGAGAACTACAAGATCACAGAGAACTACAAGATCTTCAGAAATATAATATAATATTGTCGGATAGAAAAGGTTATAAATGCTTTTTTTAGAGCAGCTCTGACTCTGATCTGGACCATCATGGATCCACACTTCAGTTCCCTCTAAGTCATGATATCATAACATGCGAGCCGTCGTGTTCTTCATCACGTTCACCTCTGGGCTGTGAAAACGTTCATGCTCTCTCTTCATGTCAGAATGTGTGAGAGCTGCTGTTTGTAGAGAGCGCTGCTGTTCTCTGCTCAGACGCTCTGCTCGGCGTCAGCGTCACCTCAGGACGCTCAAAGACTGCTATCACATCTACAGCACGCACGCACACACACACACACACACACTATCTATACCAGCACACACACACACACACTATCTATACCAACGCACACACACATTGTTCATCAGTAAGACATTCTGACATGAATGATCCCTGAGCATCGTCCCTGTGTGTTCCTGCAGGGGGAGCTGGAGTCCCATGGATGGCGGTCTCCGTGCTGGAAATGCTGTCTCAGGCTAACTTTGAGTCAAGCTAACGACAGGCTGAGAGCTGAGGCCACGCCCACCTGTCAATCAGCTCAGCTACACGCCTTATTGTGAATAACTCTGATCCTTCATCCAATCAAAACTGCTGAGTCATCAAAACATTCCCCCCCCGTACAGTGTGCGTGGATGGAGACATGAGCTAATCACACCTATTTGGTTTTTTGAAGCAGGCTGTAAACATGTTCATGTCTGCTGTAAAAACAGGCTGTTTGAATGGGTGTGTATGTGACTTCCTGTGCTGCTGCAGCCAGCCTCTAGTGGACACTCCAGGTACTGCAGCCAGCCTCTAGTGGACACTCCAGGAACTGCAGCCAGCCTCTAGTGGACACTCCAGGAACTGCAGCCAGCCTCTAGTGGACACTCCAGGTACTGCAGCCAGCCTCTAGTGGACACTCCAGGTACTGCAGCCTGCCTCTAGTGGACACTCCAGGAACTGCAGCCAGCCTCTAGTGGACACTCCAGGTACTGCAGCCAGCCTCTAGTGGACACTCCAGGTACTGCAGCCAGCCTCTAGTGGACACTCCAGGAACTGCAGCCAGCCTCTAGTGGACACTCCAGGAACTGCAGCCAGCCTCTAGTGGACACTCCAGGTACTGCAGCCAGCCTCTAGTGGACACTCCAGGTACTACAGCCAGCCTCTAGTGGACACTCCAGGTACTGCAGCCAGCCTCTAGTGGACACTCCAGGTACTGCAGCCAGCCTCTAGTGGACACTCCAGGTACTGCAGCCAGCCTCTAGTGGACACTCCAGGAACTGCAGCCAGCCTCTAGTGGACCAGGAGTAGAAGGTAATTAATCCCTTTGATGATTTAAAGGTTTTTCTTTCTTTATTGACGATCTCTATTTCAAAGCTTTCAAAACAGAATTAGTGATGGAGAAGTTTCCACAGTGAGCTTTGTGATGTTTGTGAGAATCTGGTCGCATTAAAATATTATTCAAGCTAAAGGGGACTTTCCCAGCACACACACACACACACACACACACACACACACACACAGGGATGAAGTGCTGAGAGAGTTGTGGGAGTTGAATATCAGCTGACCGTGTGTGTGAGTGTGTCGTCGTGGAGAGTTTGAGATGGGCGAGCAGGTCTTTCCCACACCCACTTTCTCTCTTTAGAATGTGCCACAAATGTCAGCACACACACATACACACACACACACACACTAACTGCGGCCCCCCATCAGTGGAACGTGTGGGGTCAGGTCGACGCAGGGCGCCGGGTCACGTTCCTGAAGAGGAGAGAGTCAGCGTCCATGTTTCAGCTGACCACAATATTTATCTCCAAGCGACCGACGCTGGTGACAACTTCCTGTTTGACCTCCTGTGCAGGTTTCAGGGACCCCGCTCACAGATCCCCTCTCCAGGGTCTGGGTCCAGGAGAGCACAGGAGCTGCATTTAAAGTCATCATTGTTGCTAACTTTTTCATCAATGACGTTTGGTGGAAAGTTCGGAGCGAAGTCGGGATGAAATGTTTCTTCTTCTTCTTCTTCTTCTTCTTTGTTTCCTGTCAGTTTCTACAAATCCAGAGCAGGAGAAGAAGAGCTTGGGTGGTGATGAGGATGAAGGGGATTTCTTTGTGAAGTCAAACTGTGAGTGAATTAACATCCTGAGCGATGAGAGGAAGTGGACAAAGAGAGCGAGAGCCGGAGAAAAGAATAACTGTGTGTTTCTGCAGTGAAAGACTGTTATTCTTTGGTTCAGCTGAGAGGCGGCCATTGTTGAGGCCAGTTTACCTCTGAGATCCCCGTTCATGATAGCCGGCCCTCAGACCTGATCTCCTCGGGCTGCTGGAGGAGGCTTACCCAAGATTATCTCCCCGATCCGACACCGAAGCCACCGAGCACGAGCGTCGGTTTGTACGCCAAAGAAGAAGACGAAGAAGAAGAAGAAGAAGAAGAAGAAGAAGAAGAAGAAGAAGAAGAAGCTGTTTGCAGATGATGAAGGTTAGCAGAGGTCACGATTCAAGCCCCTCCTCTTTTATTTAACAGGAAGTTTGAAGGTGAATTTTACAGCTTGTTCAAAGAGGAAGAAGACAAGCAGAACAAGTCGTTGGTGCCCCCCCCCCCCCCCAGCCTGCCCCCCCCCCCCCCCAGCCTGCCCCCCCCCCCCTCCAGGCCTGCTCTCTCCCAGGGTGTTTGACCCGACTTTATGCCCCTCTCTGCCCTCTTTCTGCCCCTCGCCGTGCTTCCTGCCCCCTGCTGCAGCTACACAGGCTCTTATTGTAACAGAGCCTACGCCTGTCACTGCCCATCACACACACACACACACACACACACACACACACACACACACACACACACACACACACACACACACACACACACACACACACACACACACACACACACACACACATTATAGATTTGCATGAATACAAAGAACACATCCAGATGAATGAAGGTATGTGAGGTTACGAGCCTTTAAAGAAATATCCTGCTACACTTTGTGCACGATGGCGAGCTGATGCATTGTGGGATCTACACTTTGTGCACGATGGCGAGCTGATGCATTGTGGGATCTACACTTTGTGCACGATGGCGAGCTGATGCATTGTGGGATCTACACTTTGTGCACGATGGCGAGCTGGTGCATTGTGGGATCCTACACTTTGTGCACGATGGCGAGCTGATGCATTGTGGGATCTACACTTTGTGCACGATGGCGAGCTGATGCATTGTGGGATCTACACTTTGTGCACGATGGCGAGCTGATGCATTGTGGGATCCTACACTTTGTGCACGATGGCGAGCTGATGCATTGTGGGATCTACACTTTGTGCACGATGGCGAGCTGGTGCATTGTGGGATCCTACACTTTGTGCACGATGGCGAGCTGATGCATTGTGGGATCTACACTTTGTGCACGATGGCGAGCTGGTGCATTGTGGGATCCTACACTTTGTGCACGATGGCGAGCTGGTGCATTGTGGGATCCTACACTTTGTGCACGATGGCGAGCTGGTGCATTGTGGGATCTACACTTTGTGCACGATGGCGAGCTGATGCATTGTGGGATCCTACACTTTGTGCACGATGGCGAGCTGGTGCATTGTGGGATCCTACACTTTGTGCACGATGGCGAGCTGGTGCATTGTGGGATCCTACACTTTGTGCACGATGGCGAGCTGACGCGTCGTGGTCGCTGTGGTTGGTCGCTTCTTGTTTACGTTTTGTGACGGTCCAGATTGGCGTTGCATCGTTGGAACATGTTGCTTCGTCCACCGTGTCGTTCTTTTAACGGCATGTCCGCCCCCCCCCTCCTGTAGAGAGGGGCATGTTTGAGCCATAAACTCAGACAGATCGGGGGGGGGGGGGGTTCATGAGTGTGTGGAAACGGATTTATACTCACAACATTACAGTTACAATGACCCCCCCTCTAAAGCACTTCCCTCTGCTGTTGAAAGAGATTGCTCCACGATATGAGAACCCCCCCCCAACACACACTCACACACACTCACACACACACACACTCACACACACACAACCTGTCGTACCTAACCTCAGGATAGACTCAAGCTTGAATCTGAGGGCCCCCTGGGGTCTATTTGTTTTGCCCGTCTTCCAAACCAGTCAGAAGCAGCTGATTGGTCGTCGTGCCTCTCCCCTGACTTCCTGTTGATAAAGTGACGCTGTAGCATCAGCAGTCTGTATGATGTGTTTTATTTTGAAATCAAGGGGCCCCGCGTTAGTTAGGGGGCCCATGTCAGTGAGGGGGCCCATGTCAGTGAGGGGGCCCCATGTCAGTGAGGGGGCCTAACATCAGTGAGGGGGGCCCATGTCAGTGAGGGGGCCTAACATCAGTGAGGGGGGCCCATGTCAGTGAGGGGGCCTAACATCAGTGAGGGGGGCCCATGTCAGTGAGGGGGCCTAACATCAGTGAGGGGGGCCCATGTCAGTGAGGGGGCCTAACATCAGTGAGGGGGGCCCATGTCAGTGAGGGGGCCTAACATCAGTGAGGGGGGCCCATGTCAGTGAATGTGCACATTGTCCAATGACAGCTCGCCGCGTGCTCTGTTAAAAACACACTTGCATCATATTTGAAAGGGAGCAAAGTGTGGCGGCGCTCCAGAGACGGACCGCGGCGCTCCAGAGACGGACCGCGGCGCTCCAGAGACGGACCGCGGCGCTCCAGAGACGGACCGCGGCGCTCCAGAGACGGACCGCGGCGCTCCAGAGACGGACCGCGGCGCTCCAGAGACGGACTGCGGCGCACGCGGAGTGCGTGAGCCGCATTCAGCCTGACGTCATCTGAAACAGATTTGGCGCCCTCGCTCGGAGCAGCTCGTGACGGTTCAGTTTTGAAGTTGTGATTTGTTTCTGTGCTGTTCCTGTCGGTGAACGGGAACGCTCGAACGTGTCCCGGAAAAATAAAGAACAAAAACAAGTGCAGCTCCGGTGAACGTGTTTGTTCCCGAACAATGAGCGAGGAGAAGGAGCGTCTGAAGAAGGAAGTGAGAGAAAAGGAGGAAGAGAGGGAAGAAACGCTGCCCGTCCTTTCGTGACGGCCGCTGATTTATTGGGATTTAATGGAGAGCTGCGTTAGAGGTAGAAAGAGAGGAAGCAGTGCACGCCGGCTGGAGTGTGTGTGTGTGTGTGTGTGTGTGTGTGTGTGTGTGTGTGTGTTGACTCAGGCAGCAGGCGACACCACAGCGATTGTTTGGTTTGAGTCCCTCAAGTCAAATTCTCAGGCTCAGAGTTCAGCGAGCTTTAAATACGAGCGAGGAGATCTCACTTTGATTCTACTGAAACACAAAACTCCCCGTGTTCAAGATGAAGAAAGAAGGATGAAGAGTCAGCTGATGAACACGAGCTGCATCTGAGACACACACACACACACACACACACACACACACACACACACAGGTTGACATGTCCACTGTAAACTGTCACCTGTCACATTCTCAGCGTTCCTGACGTTCTCTCCTGTTAGTCTGTTTAACGGGACAATCATGAAGACACCTTTCATGTGTGTGTGTGTGTGTGTGTGTGTGTGTGAGCATGGGAGTGTGTGTGTGTGAGAGAGAGAGTGTGTGAGTGTGTGTGTGTGTGTGAGCATGGGAGTGTGTGTGTGTGAGAGAGAGAGTATGTGTTTTCAAACAAAAGAGGCAAGTGTGTGTAATTTTATCTCTTCTGGCTGACAGTGACCCATTTCTCAGCCTCGTCTGGGATCTGTGTGTGTGTGTGTCTGTGTCTGTGTGTGTGTGTGTGTGTGTGTGTGTCTGTGTCTGTGTGTGTGTGTGTGTGTGTGTCTGTGTCTGTGTGTGTGTGTGTGTCTGTGTCTGTGTCTGTGTGTGTGTGTGTGTGTGTGTGTGGTTATACGTCTGCTCCCACGTTCTGAACGGCCCATTCCCAAGACACTGCCGACACCCTGGGGCCCTCACACACACACACACACACACACACACACACACACACACACACACACACACACACACACACACACAGCTGCTGTGTGTCACAACAGGCCGAAGAGAGAGATGTGGTCGTGGACGAGTTATCTGAGAGGGAGGATTCTGATTGGCCCTCCGTCGCTCCACCTGCAGAACAAAGAGAAGTGTCTTTGTTGATGTTTCGCCACAGAGAGCCGTCCAATCACACGATGGAGACTCACGTTCTGTTGTTCCTGTGACTGACAGGATGTCCCGCCCTCTCTGACAAACATGGACGCTCCTTACTCTCCAGCTTCAGAGCCAAATCCATCTTTCACTCCAGTCTGTGCTTTACGTGTGTGTGTGTGTGTGTGTGTGTGTGTGTTAGGATTTCCTGCTGCTGCACGGCTCAGTTCGTTGACCTCTGGACGATCTATTTTAAACCCCTCAGCTGACCTTTGACCCCTGATTCTTATTTTTAGGATGGTAAGCAGTGTGAGAAGCAGAACAGGGGTTTCCCCAGCCTGCATCGACACTTTGTCTTCTGTAGAAAGACAGAGACGTCTACGTCCTAACCCGACGCACGGAGGACAGACACCCTGCCCACCTCACCGCCGCACGCATCATCCACGCTGTCCACAGCCAGTGAAGGGGATCCACGCACACACACACTTCCCATTTGTGTTTCCGTCTCTCCATGAGGATCACTGGAAGCAGTTCATGCAGCCAGTTTTTGAAGGTGGCGTCTTTAAGAATCACTTTGTTAGCCGAGCTGTCTGAGTGTGTGAAGGCAGCATCGAGGAGTCCAAACAGAAGAAGATACTGTGCATGTTTCCCCCTTGGACTCACAGCTGGATGTCGCCCCCTACAGGGAGCTTGAGAGAACTACAGCTTCTCCTCAGTGTCTGCATGGCAGCAGCTGACATCCGACGTTGCAGCAACATGTGTCATGTTTGCAACGAGAGGAAATCCTCCGTGTTTGTTTGACCTGCTGGAGGGAGAACATGTGAACACAATCTCCTCCAGCAGCATCACCTCCATCCAGCTCAGCAGAGTCCAGATCCAGGCTGAAACCCACCAGGGTCTAGACTCCATAGGGGGGGCATCCTGTCCTGCGTCAGTTTCATCACCCCTCAGGGCTCATGAAGTCGTCATGATGGAGTCTCGCCCCCAAAACACTTTGGTGAACATGTGCAGAAGTACAGTTGTACAAAGTATTGATATACATGTCATATAATAAAGTGCCATAGTGAGAATAGACGAGTTAGCAGCAGAAACTATTGACTATAATGATGAATAGAAAAGACAGGAAGTGCCGAGGGAGGAGCTGCAGCTGCACGAGGTTTCCTCTTATTCAACTTTTGTTACAGATTCATTCAGTCGTCACAGTCTACAAGTTAGCTGCAGAGTCTGATCATGTGGTGCATTCAGGTACTGTGGGGATTCAGAGAAGAGGACTGTATTAAAATGATCCTCATTGAAGCAGACTGAACTTTAAGGACTGCAGAAGAGCTCAGAAACAAGAAAGCCTCCGATTCAAACAAGAATTCATCCCCAACAATCTGACAAGAGAAATGTAAACAAGTCTCTCTCTCTCTCTCTCTCTCTCTCTCTCTCTCTCTCTTTCTCTCTCTCTCTCGATCAGCCCTCTCTCTCTCTCTCTCTCGATCAGCCCTCTCTCTCTCTCTCTCTCTCTTTCTCTCTCTCTCTCTCGCTCTATCAGCCCTCCCTCTTCTTCCTGCTCTCTCACACAGCCTGCTGCACTCTGTCCTCAGATTTCCTGTTTCCCTCCCCTTAGATCTACAGTTTATAGTTGGGTGTAACCAACAAGAGCTGCACAGTCACATGCACAGTCACATGCTTAGTGGATAACAAGTGAAACTTGTTTCAGTTATGAGGAAGTGAATCTCACACAGTCGTTGATACAGAGAGGAGAAATGGCGCAGAAAGGAGTTCAGCTGGACCGGCAATCCTTCTCTTGTTCCATCTGTCTGGATCTCCTGAAGGATCCGAGGACTCTTAGCTGTGGACACAGTTACTGCATGAACTGTATTAAAGGACACTGGGATGCAGAGGATTATAAGGCAGTCTATACCTGTCCTCAGTGCAGAGAGGAATTCATACCGAGGCCTGTCCTGAAGAAAAACACCATGTTGGCAGATTTAGTGGAGAAGCTGAAGAAGACTGGACTCCAAGCTGCTCCTGCTGATCACTGCTATGCTGGATCTGAAGACGTGGCCTGTGATGTCTGCACCGGGAGGAAACTGAAAGCCTGTAAGTCCTGTCTGCAGTGTCTGGCCTCTTACTGTCAGAATCACCTCCAGCCTCATTTAGAAGCAGCTGTCTTTAAGAAACACAAGCTGGTGGAGCCCTCCAAGAAGCTCCAGGAGAACGTGTGCTCTCGTCATGATGAGGTGCTGAAGATGTTCTGTCGTACTGATCAGCAGTCTATCTGTCTCATCTGTTTAATGGACGAACACAAAGGTCACGACACAGTCTCAGCTGCAGCAGAAAGGAGCGAGAAGCAGAGAGAGCTCGAGGTGAGTCGACTAAACACCCAGCAGAGAATCCAGGATGGAGAGAAAGATGTGAAGCTGCTCCAACAGGAGGTGGAGGCTATCAATGGCTCTGCTGATAAAACAGTGAGGAACAGTGAGAAGATGTTCACTGAGCTGATCCGTCTCATGGAGAAAAGACTCTCTGATGTGACGCAGCAGGTCAGATCCCAGCAGCAAACTGAAGTGAGTCGAGTCAGAGAGCGTCAGGAGAAGCTGGAGCAGGAGATCACTGAGCTGAAGAGGAAAGACGCTGAGATGGAGAAGCTGTCACACACACAGGACCACATCCAGTTTCTACAGGACTACCCCTCAGTGTCAGCACTCAGTGAATCTACACACTCATCCATCATCAAGATCCGTCCTCTCAGGTACTTTGAGGACGTGACAGCAGCTGTGTCAGAAGTCAGAGATAAACTACAGGACGTCCTGACAGACAAATGGACAAACGTCTCACAGACACTGACTGAAGCGGATGTTTTACTGTCAGGACCAGAACCAGAGCCAGAACCAGAACCACAACCAGAGCCCAAGACCAGAGCTGAGTTCTTAAAATATTCATGTGACATCACACTGGATCCAAACACAGCACACACACGTCTGTTATTATCTGATGGGAACAGAAAAGTAACATTAACAGGTCAGATCCAGTCTTATTCTAGACACCCAGACAGATTCACTGGTTGTTGGCAGGTCCTGAGTAAAGAGAGTCTGACTGGACGTTGTTACTGGGAGGTGGAGTGGAGAGGAAGAGTTTCTGTAGCAGTCGCATACAAGAATATCAAAAGAACAGGAGATGAATGTGTGTTTGGACGTAATGACAAATCTTGGACCTTGCTTTGTTCCAACAACAGTTATGACTTTTGGTACAACAGTGTCCACATTCCTCTCTCAGGTCCTCAGTCCTCCAGAGTAGGAGTGTACCTGGATCACAGAGCAGGTATTCTGTCCTTCTACAGCATCTCTGAAACCATGACTCTCCTCCACAGAGTCCAGACCACATTCACTCAGCCTCTACATGCTGGACTCAGGGCTTTTGGTTATGACGGAGCCTCTGCTGAGTTGTGTAAACTGAAATAGACAGAAGTCTTTAAGGAGACAGATGTTTAACTTTCTGTGTTTGAAATCTTCAACTTGATTTTTATCCATGCTCGTTGCTGAGATCTGATGGTCGTCACCTGTCAATCAAACTTTATGGGCGGTACTTTGACCTCTTCTCGTCTGTTCTGTAAATGTTTGAGCATCTTTAAGTGACGCTCCTTCCTGTGTCTGTTTAGCCGTGGACTCTTTCACTGCTCACCGTGACTTTTGTTCACCTGAACTGACATTTCTCTGTGTGAAAATGATGATTTGTGTTCATACATTTATATGCTGTTGTTTCTGTTCTGATTCAGAGAGAGATAGAGAGAGAGAGAGAGAGAGAGAGAGAGACAGAGAGAGAGAGAGAGAGAGAGAGAGAGAGAGCAGCAAACTTTTCTTTCATGCTGATTTTCTCTTCTCACCACTTTGTACATTTGTATAAAATCTATCAAATCCCACTTAAAGAAAGGAGTTAGTCAGAATAAATGTTGGTGTTCATATTCAAAGTGATGTAAAAATGTCCTCTGAGGTGTTTTCAAAATGTAATCGTCCTGATGAAATCAATAAGGAGATAAATCCTGGTTTAGATTCTGATCAAACAAAGTGATTGTGTGGATGAAGTGAATGTGTTCATGAAATGATTGAAGGAGAGACATTGAACACACTTTACTGATTTGATGTGTGAACAACCTGAAGTTTGACATCCTGAATAAACTCACATGAACTCAACCTTTTCTTCTTTGTCTTCATTGCAAACAAACAAAAAACCTTCTCCTGTTTGTACCAGCTGAGTTTCTGCATGTCTGCAATTCTGCATGAAGTTAAACAACTTATTCTGTTCTGTTGAAAGTTGTGTTGTACTAAAATTCAGACTTTAATGTGTTCATTGAAAAAGCTCTTATTTTATTTATCCCTGTGGGGCAATTAAAAGCATCAGATCCTCATTTAGAAGCAGAAGACGATTTTTATTTGTATTTATGCTTTAAAAAATGAATAAATAATATTAGATTTGAACTGAATCTATTATTGAATGATTAATTGTGTGGCTCTGATGTAAAATCTTAACAAATAACATCTGCTTGTATTTCAAATATTTCAAATATTGCACTTGGCTGCTAAGGCTGCTGGGTAATTTTGACATGGTGTGTTTTAATAGAGAATAAATATTTGCCCCCCCTCTCTTTAAATTTCGAAGTCACTAAAAGCTAAACTCTGAAAACATAAGCAAACTACTGTTTCACTGCCTGTATTATTGTGTTATCATGGGATAATCCGAGTGATTGTGCTCCGTATGGGTGAGATTATTCATGCTAAAGTCAGCCTGATCAGCAGAGGGCGCTCTAAGCTTCATACTAGACTGCGCATCAGCAGCTGACGCAGGTAGAGCAGAAGTCAGCACGTGATGAGTTCCAGTGTGCACGCGACGGAGAGAGCTCCTGATCTAACTGTATTGTTTCATATTTCTACAGGTAAGTAGATGGTAATTAACATCCCGGTGATAGACAGCAGTAGGATGTTATTAGCAGAGCTTTAGTTTCTCATAGTAACATTAAGAGACTAAAATGTGTCTAAAATGGCGGCCGCCGATAGAAACAACTCCGGTTGCTAAATATGAAGCTAGTGACTTTGTGAGTAAGATAACTTTTCAGAGCTTTATGGTAAAGACAATAATAGTGAGAACAAACGGTGTGAAGCAGGATAAACCGAGCCATTGTTTGAGACGGGGTATTAGCTGTGTATGATGTCGAGTAGGCTAGGCTAATACAGTATATACATGCTAATTCCCGCTAATATGTTAGCGCTACATCATGCTTTATCAGCTCAGTCAAAGTTAGGTTTTCTTGGTCTAGATTAAAAGAGTTTATCAGAGTATTATGATAAAAAGAAATTGCACAAGATAGATAGATAGATAGATAGATAGATAGATAGATAGATAGATAGATAGATACTTTATTGATCCCGAGGGAAATTCAAGGCATCCAGTAGCAGTATACAGACAGGCAGGACACAAGACATCAGTTACAATACACACCCGCTGTCCCCCCCCCCCCCCCCCCCCCCCCCCCCCTCTCTATAAAATAATCCCCAAACTAGATTTAGCAGCCCCTATGTGACTAAGAGTAAACATAATTACAGGTTAAACCTGTGCAGTTAGCATTAGCATTAGACTTAAAACTTATATAGTATAATGTACATAACCTGTGAAGGACAGAAAAACATGTGCTGATTAAAAGAGACCTGTAAACAGTTAAAGAGCCTTAGAAACAAAGTGCTGACCTTCTAGAAACTAGTTACATGTGCATGTACAGAGGTGTTTGAGGTAGTGCCAGAGGTGTGAGTACAGTCATTAAAAAAGTATCCATAGGATACATAAAGTTATACACTGAAAGTGGACTATAAAAACTATAAAAGTAGAAGTTGGCACAGAGCCAAAACAAATGAATAACATATCAAGATGAGTACGACAGGGACGGAGCTACTGAATGTGCGGCCACTCGCGTCGGCGCACAGGTGAGACCCAGATATAGAGCGTGGACAGGCGGACTCTTTATTTTATTTCCGACCGCCCCCCAGGAGCCCGCCACAGCCTGTATTTTAGCCAGAGACAGACCCACTTTTATTGGACTATTTTGTTTTGAGCTCTCGTGAGGGGGCACTCTGTCTCCCGCAGAGACCTAGAACCAGGAGGGGGACCTCTCCTGCACTCTACCCAGCTCATGAGCTCTCAAAAGGGGACACTTTCTCTGCCAGGGAGACCCAGAACCAGGAGGCACACTCTGCCTCCACTCTACCCAGCTCTGGAGGCCTCACAGGGCAATGCAGAGTGACCTTTGACCTGGAGCACCAGGAGGGGGACCTCTCCTTCAATCTACCCAGGTGTCGAGCTCTCATAAGGGGACACTCTTTCACCCACAGACACCCAGCACCAGGAGGGGGACCTCTCCTTCAATCTACCCAGGTGTCGAGCTCTCATAAGGGGACACTCTTTCACCCACAGACACCCAGCACCAGGAGGGGGACCTCTCCTTCAATCTACCCAGGTGTCGAGCTCTCAAAAGGGGACACTCTTTCTCCCACAGAGACCCAGGACCAGGAGGGGGACCTCTCTTTCAATCTAGCCAGGTGATGAGCTCTCATAAGCGGGAACTCTTTCTCCCACAGAGACCCAGAACCAGGAGGGGGACCTCTCCTTTAATCTACCCAGCTCTGCAGCTCTCAAGAGGGGACACTCTTTCTCCCACCGAGACCCAGATCCAGGAGGGGGACCTCTCCTTTAATCTACCCAGGTGTGGAGCTCTCATCAGGGGGAACTTTCTCTGCCACAGACACCCAGCACCAGGAGGGAGAGCTCTCCTCCACTCTACCCAGCTCTGGAGCTCTCATAAGGGGGAACTTTCTCTGCCACAGACACCCAGGACCAGGAGGGGGACCTCTCCTACACTCTACCCAGCTCTGGAGCTCTCAAAAGGGGACACTCTTTCTCCCACAGAGACCAAGGACCAGGAGGGGGACCTCTCCTTTAATCTACCCTGCTCTGGAGCTCTCAAAAGGGGGCACTTTCTCTGCCACAGACACCCAGAACCAGGGGGGCACACTCTGCCTCCACTCTACCCAGCTCTGGAGGCCTCACAGGGAGGTGCAGAGTGACCTTTGACCTGGAGCACAAGGAGGGGGGGACCTCTCCTTCAATCTACCCAGGTGTGGAGCTCTCCTAAGCGGGCGCTCTTTCTCCCACAGAGACCCAGAACCAGGAGGGGGACCTCTCCTTTTATCTTCCCAGGTGTGGAGCTCTGCAGCGGACACACTCTCCCCCACTAACCTCTGTGTTTTCAAAAATTCAAGATTCAAGATTTCTTTCTTTAGTCCCGAAGGAAATTTGCCTTGGACATACAGGCTGCTGCATAACACATAACACGACAGAAAAGAAAAAATACAGTAAAACAGTGCATAGCACACAAGTGCAATAAATTGCTTACCTACATACATACATACATGGCACTCCTTTACAGGAACAGAAACCTCTACTTATGGCCTGAGTTCAACAGAGAAATGGATAGTGGGATAAATGAAAATTTAAACCTGTTCAAATATCTTTTCTTATTTTTAACTTGAACTCTGTAACATTTGATGTACTGATCAAAACCAGGCAAAGACATTTCCAGTTTGCAATGATTTACGTCTCCCAAAATCAGTATGGGAGCCTCAGGTGTACGTTGCAGCTGCCTGTGCACACCGTCTGCCACCTGGGCTGCAGCCCTCCCTGCGTTGGCACTCGGAGGTACATAAACAGCGCAAATTAGAATGTTTCCAAACTCCCCTGGTAGGAAGAATGGTCTGAGACTCAAACACAGCAGTTCGATGTCCGGGTTACTATTTATGTAGTATGTATTTCAACAAACCTTTTTCTGATCAATGGGCAACTGTGAAGCATGTTTTACAGTATTTGAAGGGAACCCAAGACAAAGCATTGTGTTTTTGTAAATATACAGAGGACATCCTGATTCATGCCTACAGTGATGCAAATTGGGCTTCTGATGTTGATGATAGAAAGAGTACGACAGGGTACTGCATCAGCTTAAACAAGAACGGTCCACTGGTTTCTTGGAAAACCAAACGACAGCCAACAGTTGCATGATCTACCTGTGAGGCCGAGTATATGGCATTAGCTGCGACAATGTAGGAATGTTTACACTTAAAACAGCTGATGAAGTGTTTTGACGGTCAGGGTTACAAATGCTGTGTCTATGAAGACAATCAAGGAGCTATAGCTTTAGCCAAAAATCCAGTTCATAGACAACGCTGCAAGCATGTAGACATAAAATACCACTTTGTTAGGTCCTTAGTGAATGATGATGAAATACACCTTAAGTACTGCCCAACCAATGATATGGTAGCAGATGTGTTAACGAAGCCTGCTACTAAGTTAAAGCTGGAAAGGTTTAAGATGTTTATGTTTGGAATATGAAGTGTCTGCATTTTTCTGTATGCATGTTCATAGGATGGAATTTGGGAAATGTGAGCAAATGGGGGAGTTGAGATTTGTGCTCTCATTTCATTTTGTGTTTGAGATTATGCCCTTGTCTGTATTTGTTTTTCTATTTTGATTTCCCATGTGTTGTCATGTGACCTAACCTGTGTAATTAGTGACCCTACAGGTGAACTTAATAAAAGCACCTGTGCCCGCAATGCGGTTGTTCACACAAAGAGAAGTTCATGTACTGTGTGGTTGTGTCTTCGTTTAACGTTGCATAAAAGTTGTTCTGCTAACAGGGGCACACGGTATGCAATTGTGTAGCTGTTGTGGAAAATGGTGTTTCTTTGTACAAATTTTGGTTTTAATTTCAGGATTTTTTTTATTTTGAAAGGTTGTCCAGTGCTATGTACAGTTACTGACACCTACTGGTTAAATTGTGTATTGCACTGAGTGGTCAGCATGTGGTGTTCACGTTTAATTGAAGTTGTTAAGTGTGCCACGTGGAGCTATTGCCGATGGTAGGACATGGATGAAGGAGACTCTTCTGTGAAGAATGTGAAGAGACTGCAATTACCAAACATTTGTGGACAGTTGGGGCACACGGTATGCAATTGTATTTTTATTTATAAAAGACATTTTGCTTAGCTTTTGTGTAATCTTTGCTCATAAATGCTTTTTAGTTTTGCTCATTTTAGTTTTTCACTGTGTTGCTGACATATGGAAAAGAACAAATATTGATCTAATATTGGCTTTTCTGTACCAGAAGAAGAAGCTTTGGGAGCAGTTATAAAAGCAATCTTTAGATTTTTGACAGAGACTGGCCTTATCAAGAGAATGTAACGCCTATAATTCAAGAGGAGGAGGAGAAATGACCGTTTAAATCCAGCAGATGGCAGTAATGCAACATAAGGATGCCAACTGCTGTAATACTCCAAAGAATAAAAAGAATGACAGTTTTCTGATGCAAGCTGCCAATAAAATCCACAGAAGAAGAAGAAGAAATATTCCTGGATGGGACAGATGGAACTTTCTCATTCTGAAAGTAGGAAGTGGAGTGGGACGGCTAATTCAAACAAGCAAATACATTTAAATAACTAGGATTTGTGTTGGACTCTTGATTACAGTTTTGGAATTTGGACTTAGCGGTTGACATCACCTGGTTTGTGACTGGATCAGAATGTCAACAACGGAAGACGATAATATGGAGTCAGGGAGCAGGACTTCAATACCTAGTCAGAGAGGACAAAGTCAGGGTCTGTGCTTCATACACTGTAGCGCTCCTCCACCCCCATCCCCTCCATCCAGCTCAGCAGAGTCCAGATCCAGGCTGAAACCCACCAGGGTCTAGACTCCATAGGGGGGCATCCTGTCCTGCGTCAGCTTCATCACCCCTCAGAGCTCATGAAGTCGTCATGATGGAGTCTCGCCCCCAAAACACTTTGCACTTTTCATTCTATAATTGTGGCACTTTTCATTGTTAATACATGACTGTTCATTCTCAATGAAGTCTCTCCTGATTGAACTGCAGTGAGCAATGCATTGTGGGATGCTCACCTTGATGCAAATTAACAAAGGCCATAAACAGTATAATGATGTATTAGATGATGGATGGATGGATTGCTTAAGTGAATGTAAGCACACTTTGGTGAACATGTGCAGAAGTACAGTTGTACATAGTATTGATATACATGTCATATAATAAAGTGTCATAGTGAGAATAGACTAGTTAGCAGCAGAAACTATTGACTATAATGATGAATAGAAAAGACAGGAAGTGCCGAGGGAGGAGCTGCGGCTGCACCAGGTTTCCTCTTATTCAACTTTTGTTACAGATTCATTCAGTCGTCACAGTCTACAAGTTAGCTGCAGAGTCTGATCATGTGGTGCATTCAGGTACTGTGGGGATTCAGAGAAGAGGACTGTATTAAAATGATCCTCATTGAAGCAGACTGAACTTCAAGGACTGCAGAAGAGCTCATTTCAGAAACAAGAAAGCCTCGGATTCAAACAAGAATTCATCCCCAACAATCTGACATGAGAAGTGTTTTTAAAAGAGAAATGTAAACAAGTCTCTCTCTCTCTCTCTCTCTCTTCCTCTCTCTCTCTCTCTCTCTCTCTCTCTCTCTCGATCAGCCCTCCCTCTTCTTCCTGCTCTCACACACAGCCTGCTGCACTCTGTCCTCACATTTCCTGGTTCCCTCCCCTTCAGATCTACAGTTTATAGTTGGGTGTAACCAACAAGAGCTGCACAGTCACATGCACAGACACATGCTTTGTAGATCAGTGGTGAAACTTGTTTCAGTTATGAGGAAGTGAATCTCACACAGTCGTTGTTACAGAGAGGAGAAATGGCGCAGAAAGGAGTTCAGCTCGACCGGGAATCCATCTCTTGTTCCATCTGTCTGGATCTCCTGAAGGATCCGAGGACTCTTAGCTGTGGACACAGTTACTGCATGAACTGTATTAAAGGCCACTGGGATACACAGGATTATAAGGCAGTCTATACCTGTCCTCAGTGCAGAGAGGAGTTCATACCGAGGCCTGTCCTGAAGAAAAACACCATGTTGGCAGATTTAGTGGAGAAGCTGAAGAAGACTGGACTCCAAGCTGCTCCTGCTGATCACTGCTATGCTGGATCTGAAGACGTGGCCTGTGATGTCTGCACCGGGAGGAAACGGAAAGCCTGTAAGTCCTGTCTGCAGTGTCTGGCCTCTTACTGTCAGAATCACCTCCAGCCTCATTTAGAAGCAGCTGTCTTTAAGAAACACAAGCTGGTGGAGCCCTCCAAGAAGCTCCAGGAGAACGTGTGCTCTCGTCATGATGAGGTGATGAAGATGTTCTGTCGCACTGATCAGCAATCTATCTGTCTCATCTGTTTAATGGACCAACACAAAGGTCATGACACAGTCTCAGCTGCAGCAGAAAGGAGCGAGAAGCAGAGAGAGCTCGAGGTGAGTCGACTAAACACCCAGCAGAGAATCCAGGACGGAGAGAAAGATGTGAAGCTGCTCCAACAGGAGGTGGAGGCTATCAATGGCTCTGCTGATAAAACAGTGAGGAACAGTGAGAAGATGTTCACTGAGCTGATCCGTCTCATGGAGAAAAGACGCTCTGATGTGACGCAGCAGGTCAGATCCCAGCAGCAAACTGAAGTGAGTCGAGTCAGAGAGCGTCAGGAGAAGCTGGAGCAGGAGATCACTGAGCTGAAGAGGAAAGACGCTGAGATGGAGAAGCTGTCACACACACAGGACCACATCCAGTTTCTACAGGACTACCCCTCAGTGTCAGCACTCAGTGAATCTACACACTCATCCAGCATCAAGATCCGTCCTCTGAGGTACTTTGAGGACGTGACAGCAGCTGTGTCAGAAGTCAGAGATAAACTACAGGACGTCCTGACAGACAAATGGACAAACGTCTCACAGACACTGACTGAAGTGGATGTTTTACTGTCAGAACCAAAACCAGAACCAGAGCCCAAGACCAGAGCTGAGTTTTTAAAATATTCATGTGACATCACACTGGATCCAAACACAGTAAACACACAGCTGTTATTATCTGATGGGAACAGAAAAGTAACATATACAGATCAGAACCAGTCTTATTCTAGTCACCCAGACAGATTCACTGGTTGTTGGCAGGTCCTGAGTAAAGAGAGTCTGACTGGACGTTGTTACTGGGAGGTGAAGTGGAGAGGAAGAGTTTCTGTAGCAGTCACATACAAGAATATCAACAGAGCAGGTGATGACTGCAGATTTGGATTTAATGACAAATCTTGGATGTTATTTTGTTCCAACAACAGTTATGACTTTTGGTACAACAAAGTCCAGACTCCTGTCTCAGGTCCTCGGTCCTCCAGAGTAGGAGTGTACCTGGATCACAGAGCAGGTATTCTGTCCTTCTACAGAACCTCTAAAACAATGACTCTCCTCCACAGAGTCCAGACCACATTCACTCAGCCTCTACATGCTGGACTCAGGGTTTATGGTGTTGATGGAGACTCTGCTGAGTTGTGTAAACTGAAATAGACTTTAAGGAGACAGATGTTTAACTTTCTGTGTTTGAAATCTTCAACTTGATTTTTTTTTTTTCGGTACTTTGACCTCTTCTCGTCTGTTCTGTAAATGTTTGAGCGTCTTTAAGTGACGCTCCTTCCTGTGTCTGTTTAGCCGTGGACTCTTTCACTGCTCACCGTGACTTTTGTTCACCTGAACTGACATTTCTCTGTGTGAAAATGATGATTTGTGTTCATACATTTATATGCTGTTGTTTCTGTTCTGATTCAGAGTCTGAAGAGAGAGAGAGAGAGAGAGAGAGAGAGAGAGAGAGCAGCAAACTTTTCTTTCATGCTGATTTTCTCTTCTCACCACTTTGTACATTTGTATAAAATCTATCAAATCCCACTTAAAGAAAGGAGTTAGTCAGAATAAATGTTGGTGTTCATATTCAAAGTGATGTAAAAATGTCCTCTGAGGTGTTTTCAAAATGTAATCGTCCTGATGAAATCAATAAGGAGATAAATCCTGGTTTAGATTCTGATCAAACAAAGTGATTGTGTGGATGAAGTGAATGTGTTCATGAAATGATTGAAGGAGAGACATTGAACACACTTTACTGATTTGATGTGTGAACAAGCTGAAGTTTGACATCCTGAATAAACTCACATGAACTCAACCTTTTCTTCTTTGTCTTCATTACAAACTACAGAAGAATATTTCCTGACAGTTAAAAACATACAAACCCATATTAAGTCAATATTATGAGATAAAAAATGTAAACATGTAAAGGGGACATATTATGTAAAATCCACTCTGACAGTGTTTTAAAACATTTATTTGGGTAACCTCAGTGTCTACAGACCCACAAACTTTGAAATATATCATCCATTCCTTTGTTTGTGGTCTGCATGAGTCTGACATCACTTCTGCTCTCCTTGTGAGAGATTATGAAGAAGTGTTGTATTAACATCATATAAGGGGGTCACACACTGCACAACTGACTACATGAACTTCTGTATGGACGTTGTGGTTCCCACGAAAACTGTGCGCTGCTTCCCGAACAACAAGCCCTGGATCACCAGCGATGTCAAGGAGATCCTTAACAGGAAGAAAAGGGCATTCAAGGAGGGAGACCAGGCAGAGCTGAAGCGGGTGCAGGGGGAACTCAAGGTCAGACTCCGAGAGGCAAAGGAGGAGTACAGAAGGAAGGTAGAACAGAAGCTGCAGCAGAACAACATGAGGGAGGTCTGGGAGGGCATGAAAATCATCACAGGCTGCATGAAGAAAAACAACAACGCAGAAGACGGGGACCCTGAGAGAGCAAATCAGCTCAACTGGTTTTTTAACAGGTTTGACAGCCCCGTCGCTCCAGCTAGTGCCTGTTCCCCCAGCACCCCTCTACACACCCCCTCCCTCCCTCTCACTCCCCCCAACACCTCCACGAGGACAAACACAATCTCCAGAGACAATCCATCCCCCCTCCCCCCCACCATCAGCAGAGACCAGGTGAGCAAGGAGCTGAAAAAAACTCAGCCCCAGGAAGGCAGCAGGCCCGGACAAGGTGTGTCCCAGGATGCTAAAGGCCTGCTCTGCTGAGCTGGGGGAGCCACTTCAGCACGTCTTCAACATGAGCCTGCGGCTCTGGAAGGTTCCTGTGCTCTGGAAGACCTCGTGCCTCACCCCGGTCCCCAAGAAGAAAAACCCCAGTGAGCCAGGCGAGACCAATCAGGTGAGACCAATCGCTCTGACATCCCACGTTATGAAGACCTTTGAACGGCTGCTGCTCCAACACCTCAGACCCCAGGTCCAACACGCACAGGATCCCCTGCAGTTTGCATACCAGGCAAAGGTGGGCGTGGACGATGCCATCCTCTATCTTCTACACAGGGCTTACTCTCATCTGGACAAAGGGAGCATCGTGATGAGAATCATGTTCTTTGATTTTTCAAGCGCTTTCGACCCCATCCATCCCCTCCTACTGAGAGACAAGCTGACCGAGATGAGGGTGGACTCGTACCTGGTGAGGTGGATCACGGACTACCTCACAGAGAGACCACAGTACGTCAGACTGAAGGACTGCACATCTGACAGTGTGGTCAGCAGCACCGGAGCACCACAGGGGACTGTGCTCTCCCCCGTCCTGTTCACCCTGTACACCTCTGACTTCCAGTATAACTCTGAGCTCTGCCACATGCAGAAATACTCGGACGACACTGCGATAGTTGCTTGTGTCAGGGATGGACAGGAGGAGGAGTACAGGAGCCTGATCGAGGACTTTGTGACGTGGTGCAGTGCCAACCATCTGCAGCTTAACACCTCCAAGACCAAGGAGATGGTGGTGGACTTCCGAAGGAACAAACCACATCTAGAACCTGTTTCCATCGGGGGTGTCGACGTGGAGGTGGTTAGGACCTACGGGTACCTGGGGCTGCAGCTGGATGACAAGTTGGACTGGTCGCCTAACATGGACACTACCTGCAGGTCGTCTGTACTTCCTGAGAAGGCTGGGGTCCTTCAACATCTGCAAGAAGCTGCTGCAGATGTTCTACCAGTCTGTGGTGTCCAGCGTCCTCTTCTACGCCGTGGTGTGCTGGGGAGGAAGCTGCAAGAAGAGGGACGCAGCACGCCTGGACAGACTGGTGAGGAGGGCCGGCTCTGTGGTGGGTACAGAGCTGGACTCACTGGTGACAGTGGTAGAGAGGAGGTCTCTGGACAAAATGCTCTCCATCATGGACAACACACACCACCCTCTGCACAGCACCTTCACCGGGCAGAGGAGCATGTTCAGTGACAGACTGCTGTCACAGTCGTGCTCCAAGGACAGACTCAAGAACTATTTTGTCCCCCTATAGGCCATAAGACTGTACAACACTTCACTGTCACGTCAGGGAAGAAGCACACGGTGAACCCTGGACTCATTTTTCACTTTTTTTTCTCACTCCTCATCTGCACTGCTGACCTCAGAGTCAGCCTCCAGTTGGACACTTTAATGCATATTGATAGTCGCCTTACTGAGCACTGGTCACTTTAATGATAATCACCCTAATCATGTCTGGTTTCATCCTACTGTTGTGTTATGCTACATCTGTAATGGTTGACATGATCACCCTAACTAGGTCAAGTTTCACTCTATTGTCTTCAACACTTAATGCTAATCTGCTCCTCAATAGTTGGGTACTTTAATGGCAATCACCCTAACCACTCCTGGTTTCACCTTATTGTTTTGAACACTTAATACTAATCACTGCTCCTTTATGTTGCTGAGCACTTTAATGGCCCAATTTGCATTCCTGCATTGACTGTTTAACGACTGTACTCACACCTCTGGCACTACCTCCAACACCTCTGTACATGCACATGTAACTAGTTTCTAGAAGGTCAGCACTTTGTTTCTAAGGTTCTTTAACTGTTTACAGGTCTCTTTTAACCAGCACACATGTTTTTCTCTCCTTCGCAGGCTATGTACATTATGCTATATACGTTTTAAGTCTAATGCTAATGCTAACTGCACAGGTTTAACTTGTAATTATGTTTACTCTTAGTCACATAGGGGCTGCTAAATCTTGTTTGGGGGATTATTGTATACAGAGGGGAGGGGGGACAGCAGGTGTGTATTGTAACTAATGTCTTGTGTCCTGTCTGTCTGTATACTGCTACTGGATGCCTTGAATTTCCCTCGGGATCAATAAAGTATCTATCTATCTATCTATCTATCTATCTATCTATCTATCTATCTATCTATCTATCTATCTATCTATCTATCTATCTATCTATCTATCTATCTATCTATCTATCTATCTATCTATCTATCTATCTATCTATCTATCTATCTATCTATCTATCTATCATCAGCTTAAAAAAGAACAGTCCACTGGTTTCTTGGAAAACCAAACAACAGCCAACAGTTGCATGATCTACCTGTGAGGCCGAATATATGGCATTAATTGCGACAATGCAGGAATGTTTACACTTAAAACAGCTGATGAAGTGTTTTGACGGTCAGGGTTACAAATGCTGTGTCTATGAAGACAATCAAGGAGCTATAGCTTTAGCCAAAAATCCAGTCCATAGACAACGCTGCAAGCATGTAGACATAAAATACCACTTTGTTTGGTCCTTAGTGAATGATGGTGAAATACACCTTAAGTACTGCCCAACCAATGATATGGTTGCAGATGTGTTAACGAAGCCTGCTACTAAGTTAAAGCTGGAAAGGTTTAAGATGTTTATGTTTGGAATATGAAGTGTCTGCATTTTTCTGTATGCATGTTCATAGGATGGAATTTGGGAAATGTGAGCAAGTGGGGGTGTTGAGATTTGTGCTCTCATTTCATTTTGTGTTGAGATTATGCCCTTGTCTGTATTTGTTTTTCTATTTTGATTTCCCATGTGTTGTCACGTGACCTAACCTGTGTAATTAGTGACCCTACAGGTGAACTTAATAAAAGCACCTGTGCCCGCAATGCGGTTGTTCACACAAAGAGAAGTTCATGTACTGTGTGGTTGTGTCTTCGTTGAACGTTGCGTAAAAGTTGAGAATAATTTTTGCTCATAAATGCTTTTTAGTTTTGCTCATTTTAGTTTTTCACTGTGTTGCTGACATATGGAAAAGAACAAATATTGATCTAATATTGGCTTTTTTGTACCAGAAGAAGAAGCTTTGGGAGCAGTGATAAAAGAAATCTTTAGATTTTTGACAGAGACTGGCCTTATCAAGAGAATGTAACGCCTATAATTCAAGAGGAGGAGGAGAAATGATCGTTTAAATCCAGCAGATGGCAGTAATGCAACATAAGGATGCCAACTGCTGTAATACTCCAAAGAATAAAAAGAATGACAGTTTTCTGATGCAAGCTGCCAATAAAATCCACAGAAGAAGAAGAAGTATTCCTGGATGGGACAGATGGAACTTTCTCAGACTGAAAGTAGGAAGTGGAGTGGGACGGCTAATTCAAACAAGCAAATACTTTTAAATAACTAGGATTTGTGTTGGACTCTTGATTACAGTTTTGGAATTTGGACTTAGCGGTTGACATCACCTGGTTTGTGACTGGATCAGAATGTCAACACAGGAAGACGATAATATGGAGTCAGGGAGCAGGACTTCAGTACCTAGTCAGAGAGGACAAGGTCGGGGTCAAACCAGGCGAGATGAAGATGTTTAATTCAGGAATCAAAAGAATAAAAAGGAACTCAGGGGAGAAGATGTGAACACAATCTTCTTCAGTCAAAAGCTTAAAACTCTCTCTCCCTTTCACAGTCTGTCTGTGCTTCACACGCTGTAACCCTCCTCCACCCCCATCACCTCCATCCAGCTCAGCAGAGTCCAGATCCAGGCTGAAACCCACCAGGGTCTAGACTCCATAGGGGGGCATCCTGTCCTGCGTCAGCTTCATCACCCCTCAGAGCTCATGAAGTCGTCATGATGGAGTCTCGCCCCCAAAACACTTTGCACTTTTCATTCTATAATTGTGGCACTTTTCATTGTTAATACATGATTGTTCATTCTCAATGAAGTCTCTCCTGATTGAACTGCAGTTAGCAATGCATTGTGGGATGCTCACCTTGATGCAAATTAACAAAGGCCATAAACAGTGTAATGATGTATTAGATGATGGATAGATAGATAGATTGCTTAAGTGAATATAAGTGTGGTAGAGTCCAACCATGCTGCTCTGAAACGCAGCCTCTCACCCGCCCCTCCCCCCTTTGCTCATTAATCAGGTCGGCATATTTAATGCACCTGAGTGCCTGAGGTGGCCTGGCATTTGTTTGGAAGGGTTCTTGGTGAGTAGGGTGGCTTGGTTTTACTTTACACTTCACCAGTGGTTTTATTAATGGTTTCTTTCTTCTTTTTTTATGCGTTTTAACTGCTGTTGTTTTGCCCTGTTTTGCCCTGTTTTGCCTCAGTTTTGTTATTAGTTTGCTTTAGTTTTGCCACCACCTGAAGTTGTTCTTTTCCTACACTGTTTGGTTTAATTTGTTGTCCTTTTCTTTCAGCCACTGAGCCACTATGTTTAGAGGCTAGTCACCCAGGGTGAGGTTCCTCCACTTCACATGAGAGTTAAGAGCACTGGGTCACTAATACAAGGCACTGATGTTTTGGTTTGTTGTGAGGTTTGCTGTGCTGCACAACGGTGAGTATGTGGTAGCACCCCCGCACCTTCCTCAGCGTAGTCTGCCTCTTAACTATGTGGCTTAAGCTCAGTTTTGGTTTATTCCTTTTTGTTGATTAGTGTTTTAATATATCTAGTAAATGTGATTTTGACTATTAGTTTGTATTAAAATACACAATGTTAATTCACTTAGTATTTGGTCCTTGTTTAGTTTTCCCTCCCTACAGCTTCGGTTCAACCTACGTTTGCCTTTTGTTTCCTTTTGATTTACTATAATGAATACCTTTTTTATAATTTGGTAAAATGACTCTGCCTCTTCAGTTTTTTCAAACTTATGTGTCTTTAATTTTCCTGTTTTGGTTCCAATATTTGTGTATCTCCTGCGGTGCAAGTCCCCAGGTGGTGTTGTCAGTAGCAACATTTTATTCTTTTACAGGAAATCCAAAAATCCCCACGCCTGCCCTGCCACATAAGCACACTTTGGTGAACATGTGCAGAAGTACAGTTGTACATAGTGTTGATATACATCATCATATAATAAAGTGTCATAGTGAGAATAGACTAGTTAGCAGCAGAAACTATTGACTATGATGATGAATAGAAAAGACAGGAAGTGCAGAGGGAGGAGCTGCGGCTGCACAAGGTTTCCTCTTATTCAACTGTTTTTACAGATTCATTCGTCATCACAGTCTACAAGTTAGCTGCAGAGTCTGATCATGTGGTGCATTCAGGTACTGTGGGGATTCAGAGAAGAGAACTGTATTAAAATGATCCTCATTGAAGCAGACTGAACTTCAAGGACTGCAGAAGAGCTCATTTCAGAAACAAGAACGCCTCTGATTCAAACAAGAATTCATCCCCAACAATCTGACATGAGAAGTGTTTTTAAAAGAAATGTAAACAAGTCTCTCTGTCTCTCTCTCTTGATCAGCCCTCTCTCTTCTTCCTGCTCTCACACACAGCCTGCTGCACCCTGTCCTCAGATTTCCTGGTTCCCTCCCCTTCAGATCTACAGTTTGTAGTTGGGTGGAACCAACAAGACCTGCACAGTCACATGCACAGACGCATGCTTTGTAGATCAGAGGTGAAACTTGCTTCAGAGGAAGTGAATCTCACACAGTCGCTGTTACAGAGAGCAGAAATGGCGCAGAAAGGAGTTCAGCTGGACCGGCAATCCTTCTCTTGTTCCATCTGTCTGGATCTCCTGAAGGATCCGAGGACTCTTAGCTGTGGACACAGTTACTGCATGAACTGTATTAAAGGCCACTGGGATACAGAGGATTATAAGGCAGTCTATACCTGTCCTCAGTGCAGAGAGGAATTCATACCGAGGCCTGTCCTGAAGAAAAACACCATGTTAGCAGATTTAGTGGAGAAGCTGAAGAAGACTGGACTCCAAGCTGCTCCTGCTGATCACTGCTATGCTGGATCTGAAGACGTGGCCTGTGATGTCTGCACCGGGAGGAAACTGAAAGCCTGTAAGTCCTGTCTGCAGTGTCTGGCCTCTTACTGTCAGAATCACCTCCAGCCTCATTTAGAAGCAGCTGTCTTTAAGAAACACAAGCTGGTGGAGCCGTCCAAGAAGCTCCAGGAGAACGTGTGCTCTCGTCATGATGAGGTGATGAAGATGTTCTGTCGTACTGATCAGCAGTCTATCTGTTATCTCTGCTCTGTGGACCAACACAAAGGTCACGACACAGTCTCAGCTGCAGCAGAAAGGAGCGAGAAGCAGAGAGAGCTGGAGGTGAGTCGACTAAACACCCAGCAGAGAATCCAGGACGGAGAGAAAGATGTGAAGCTGCTCCAACAGGAGGTGGAGGCTATCAATGGCTCTGCTGATAAAACAGTGAGGAACAGTGAGAAGATGTTCACTGAGCTGATCCGTCTCATGGAGAAAAGACTCTCTGATGTGACGCAGCAGGTCAGATCCCAGCAGCAAACTGAAGTGAGTCGAGTCAGAGAGCGTCAGGAGAAGCTGGAGCAGGAGATCACTGAGCTGAAGAGGAAAGACGCTGAGATGGAGAAGCTGTCACACACACAGGACCACATCCAGTTTCTACAGGACTACCCCTCAGTGTCAGCACTCAGTGAATCTACACACTCATCCAGCATCAAGATCCGTCCTCTGAGGTACTTTGAGGACGTGACAGCAGCTGTGTCAGAAGTCAGAGATAAACTACAGGACGTCCTGACAGACAAATGGACAAACGTCTCACAGACACTGACTGAAGTGGATGTTTTACTGTCAGGACCAAGACCAGAACCAGAGCCCAAGACCAGAGCTGAGTTTTTAAAATATTCATGTGACATCACACTGGATCCAAACACAGCACACACAGAGCTGTTATTATCTGATGGGAACAGAAAAGTAACATATACAGATCAGAACCAGTCTTATTCTAGACATCCAGACAGATTCACTAGATTGCCTCAGGTCCTGAGTAAAGAGAGTCTGACTGGAAGTTGTTACTGGGAGGTGGAGTGGAGAGGAGTAGGAGTTGATGTAGCAGTCACATACAAGAATATCAGCAGAGCAGGGAATGAGTGTGAATTTGGATTTAATGACAAATCTTGGAGGTTACTTTGTTCCAACAACAGTTATAACTTTTTTCACAACAAAGTCCAGACTCGTGTCTCAGGTCCTCGGTCCTCCAGAGTAGGAGTGTACCTGGATCACAGAGCAGGTATTCTGTCCTTCTACAGCATCTCTAAAACCATGACTCTCCTCTACAGAGTCCAGACCACATTCACTCAGCCTCTACATGTTGGATTCGGGGTTTTTGATTATGGAGAGTCTGCTGAGTTGTGTAAACTGAAATAGACAGAAGTCTTTAAGGAGACAGATGTTTAACTTTCTGTGTTTGAAATCTTCAACTTGATTTTTATCCATGCTCGTTGCTGAGATCTGATGGTCGTCACCTGTCAATCAAACTTTATGGGCGGTACTTTGACCTCTTCTCGTCTGTTCTGTAAATGTTTGAGCGTCTTTAAGTGACGCTCCTTCCTGTGTCTGTTTAGCCGTGGACTCTTTCACTGCTCACCGTGACTTTTGTTCACCTGAACTGACATTTCTCTGTGTGAAAATGATGATTTGTGTTCATACATTTATATGCTGTTGTTTCTGTTCTGATTCAGAGTCTGAAGAGAGAGAGAGAGACAGAGAGAGAGAGAGAGAGCAGCAAACTTTTCTTTCATGCTGATTTTCTCTTCTCACCACTTTGTACATTTGTTTAAAATCTATCAAATCCCACTTAAAGAAAGGAGTTAGTCAGAATAAATGTTGGTGTTCATATTCAAAGTGATGTAAAAATGTCCTCTGAGGTGTTTTCAAAATGTAATCGTCCTGATGAAATCAATAAGGAGATAAATCCTGGTTTAGATTCTGATCAAACAAAGTGATTGTGTGGATGAAGTGAATGTGTTCATGAAATGATTGAAGGAGAGACATTGAACACACTTTACTGATTTGATGTGTGAACAAGCTGAAGTTTGACATCCTGAATAAACTCACATGAACTCAACCTTTTCTTCTTTGTCTTCATTACAAACAAACAAAAAACCTTCTCCTGTTTGTACCAGCTGAGTTTCTGCATGTCTGCAATTCTGCATGAAGTTAAACAACTTATTCTGTTCTGTTGAAAGTCGTGTTGTACTAAAATTCAGACTTTAATGTGTTCATTGAAAAAGCTCTTATTTTAATTTATTTTTTTGACATTTTATTTATCCTTGTGGGGCAATTAAAAGCATCAGATCCTCTTTTAGAAGCAGAAGACGATTTTTATTTGTATTTTTGCTTAAAAAAATGAATAAATAATATTCAATCAATCAATCAATCAATCTTTATTTATATAGCTTCAATTAATAACAGGCGTTATCTCGAGACACTTTACAAAAGCAGGTAAAGGACCTTACTGTTTGTCTGTTAACATTAACAAAAGAGCAGGTAACAAGACCATGCTCATTGTTTTGTTCACAAAAAGCAGGTAAAGGACCTTACTTACAGACGGCGTTGAGCAGGCACGGGGACAGGAAGCTGACCACGCTCTCCCGGAACATGGACATCCAGAAGACGGCGCTGGAGGTAACAAATGCATGTTACCTCCAGATTGGATTACTGTAATTCTATTTGTATGCATTAGATTTGAACAGGATCTATTACTGAATACATGGTGTGTTTTAATAGACTGGTGTAGTTTTGAGTCCTAAAACCAGGAAGTGAGTTAGCATTTTAACGCCGTGGTTCTAACCTCTAAAAGTCTAAATGGGGATTTTGAATGTGTTTGTGTTTCTACGCCTGAAATAAGGTCTGTGTTTAACACAAGCTGAAGAGATGTTGATGTTTTGTTAGACGAGATAAACTACGTTAGCTAAGACCCCACTAGTGAATTTTAAAGTTTTTACGCAAACTTTAAACAGCGGTTGCTAACAAGTAGCTAACTGAAACTACAGTGGTTGTCATGGAGACATTAAACATCATCTCGCCGGGAACTCTCTCCCTAATCCTCCTTACAGCCTCTAGTCATGTTTTTCAGTGCTCTTGTAAATATGAGGTTAATAAACAACTTATTAAGCTAACGTTTAGCTAGCTTGTGAAATCCAATGATTAGATCGATGAAGCATAACGGTCGTGACGTCATTATAAACCGACCGCGGTGTAGTTCGCTAGAGCATAACGTTAGCATTTTACTTCTCTGGGCTGCATTAACTCTTCAAACTTCATATAAATGATGTTTATCTGTAAAGATTATCAGCTGAACTAAACAGCATCAGAAACGTGTGTTTGACACACAGATTATTTTCTGCAATGATGCAACATCCAATGCAAAAATCCCAGAGGTGAATATTCGTCGGAACCACCGGCGCCATTTTTTCGGTTTGGCCTACAAAAATAAGTCATTACTAGACCAGTCTATAGAGAATAAATAATAGAACACTCTTCCGTTGGAGAAAAAATACAAAAAATATGCATGGAAGAAGCAAAATATACAAAAAAAAAGGCAATGATTATTATTGCGATTATTGCACTTGGTTGAGATTATTATTGCACATACAAGTGAAAGTGTCCATGTGTCATTGCACAGTGGGGGTAGAAGGAAAGACGCTCCAACTCCTACCCCTCTGTCCCGTGTGCTCTAGTCCTCCTCCCCCCAAGTGAGGAGTTGTAGAGCGTGATGGCATGATGGACAAAGGAGTTCTGGAGTCTGTTGGTTCTGCACTTGGGAAGGAGCAGCCTCTCACTGAACCGGCTCCTCTGGTTACTGATGACGGTGTGCAGAGGGTGGCTGACATTGTCCATAATATCCAGCAGTTTGTCCAGTGTCCTCTTCTCTGCCACCGTCACCAGAGAGTCCAGCTTCATGCCGACCACAGAGCCGGCCCGCCTGATCAGTTTGTCCATGTGTGCTGTTTGGATATGCTGCCCCCACCCCCAGCATACCACGGTGTAAAAAAGCACGCTGGAAACCACGGACTGGTAAAACATCCCCAGCAACTTCCTGCAGATGTTAAAGGACCGCAGTCTCCTTAGAAAGTACATCCTGCTTTGTGTCTTCCCGTACAGGTGGTTGGTGTGTGTTGTCCAGTCCAGTTTATTGTCTAGACACAGCCCGAGGTATTTGTAGGAGTCCACAGCCTCCACTTCAGCTCCCTCTAACAGAAGAGGTTGCATCCTCTGTCTGGACCTCCCAAAGTCAATGACCAGCTCCTTGGTCTTAGAGGTGTTGAGCTGTAGCTGGTTCGTGTGGCACCATGCAGCAAAGTCCCCCACCAGTGTCCGGTACTCCTCCTCCCTGCCATCCCTGATACACCCGACAATGGCTGTGTCGTCAGCGTACTTCTGTATGTGACACAGCTCTTAGTTGTAGCAGAAGTCCGAGGTGTACAGGGTGAAGAGAACAGGAGCCAGCACTGTGCCCTGGGGGGCTCCAGTGCTGCTGACCACAGTGTCAGACGTGATGTCCATCAGCCTGACGTACTGAGGCCTGCCCGTGAGGTAGTCAGAGATCCAGTTCACTAGGTGGGGGTCCACTCCCATCCCGCTCAGTTTGTCCCGGAGCAGGGGGGGCTGGATAGTGTTGAAAGCACTGGAGAAGTCCAAGAAGAGGATCCTCATAGTGCCGCTTCCCTTATCCAGATGGGAGTGGGCTCGATGTAGCAGGTACAGGATGGCATCCTCCACACCAACACCTGGCTGGTAGACTCTGCAGCTAACTTGTAGACTGTGACGACTGAATGAATCTGTAACAAAAGTTGAATAAGAGGAAACCTTGTGCAGCCGCAGCTCCTCCCTCTGCACTTCCTGTCTTTTCTATTCATCATTATAGTCAATAGTTTCTCTGACTAGGTACTGAAGTCCTGCTCCCTGACTCCATATTATCGTCTTCCTGTGTTGACATTCTGATCCAGTCACAAAACAGGTGATGTCAACCGCTAAGTCCAAATTCCAAAACTGTAATCAAGAGTCCAACACACATCCTAGTTATTTACATGTATTTGCTTGTTTGAATTAGCCGTCCCACTCCACTTCCTACTTTCAGACTGAGAAAGTTCCATCTGTCCCATCCAGGAATACTTCTTCTTCTTCTTCTGTGGATTTTATTGGCAGCTTGCATCAGAAAACTGTCATTCTTTTTATTCTTTGGAGTATTACAGCAGTTGGCATCCTTATGTTGCATTACTGCCATCTGCTGGATTTAAACGGTCATTTCTCCTCCTCCTCTTGAATTATAGGCGTTACATTCTCTTGATAAGGCCAGTCTCTGTCAAAAATCTAAAGATTTCTTTTATAACTGCTCCCAAAGCTTCTTCTTCTGGTACAGAAAAGCCAATATTAGATCAATATTTGTTCTTCTCCATATGTGAGCAACACAGTGAAAAACTAAAATGAGCAAAACTAAAAAGCATTTATGAGCAAAAATTATACGAAAGCAAAGCAAAATGTCTTTTACGAATAAATATACAATTGCATACCGTGTGCCCCTGTTAGCAGAACAACGTTAAACGAAGACACAACCACACAGTACATGAACTTCTCTTTGTGTGAACAACCGCATTGCGGGCACAGGTGCTTTTATTAAGTTCACCTGTAGGGTCACTAATTACACAGGTTAGGTCACATGACAACACATGGGAAATCAAAATAGAAAAACAAATACAGACAAGGGCATAATCTCAACACAAAATGAAATGAGAGCACAAATCTCAACACCCCCATTTGCTCACATTTCCCAAATTCCATCCTATGAACATGCATACAGAAAAATGCAGACACTTCATATTCCAAACATAAACATCTTAAACCTTTCCAGCTTTAACTTAGTAGCAGGCTTCGTTAACACATCTGCTACCATATCATTGGTTGGGCAGTACTTAAGGTGTATTTCACCATCATTCACTAAGGACCTAACAAAGTGGTATTTTATGTCGACATGCTTGCAGCGTTGTCTATGGACTGGATTTTTGGCTAAAGCTATAGCTCCTTGATTGTCTTCATAGACACAGCATTTGTGACCTTGACCGTCAAAACACTTCATCAGCTGTTTTAAGTGTAAACATTCCTACATTGTCGCAGCTAATGCCATATATTCGGCCTCACGGGTAGATCATGCAACTGTTGGCTGTTGTTTGGTTTTCCAAGAAACCAGTGGACTGTTCTTTTTTAAGCTGATGATAGATAGATAGATAGATAGATAGATAGATAGATAGATAGATAGATAGATAGATAGATAGATTGATTGATTGATTGATTGATTGATTGATTGATTGATACTTTATTGATCCCGAGGGAAATTCAGAGCATCCAGTAGCAGTATACAGACAGGCAGGACACAAGACATTGGTTACAATACAAGACATTGGTTACAATACACACCCGCTGTCCCCCCTCCCCTCTCTATATACAATAATCCCCAAAACAAGATTCAGCAGCCCCGATGTGACTAAGAGTAAAGGTTAAACCTGTGCAGTTGGCATTAGCATTAGACTTAAAATTTATATAGCATAATGTACCTAAACTGTGAAGGAGAGAGAAGCATGTGTGCTGTTTAAAAGAAACCTGTAGACAAGTTAAAGGGCCTTGGAAACAAAGGCTGACCTTCTAGAAACTAGTTACATGTGTATGTACAGAGGTGTTTGAGCTTATGCCCGAGGTGTGAGTACAGTCGTTAAACAGTCAATGCAGGAGTAGTGAGCAGTGATTTGCATTAAGTGTCCAAAACAATAAGGTGAAACCAGGAGTGATTAGGGTGATTGCCATTTAAGTACCCAACTATTGAGGAGCAGATTAGCATTAAGTGTTGAAGACAATAGAGTGAAACTTTGACTAGTTAGGGTGATCATGTCAACCATTACAGATGTAGCATAACACAACAGTAGGATGAAACCAGACATGATTAGGGTGATTATCATTAAAGTGACCAGTGCTCAGTAAGGTGACTATCAATATGCATTAAAGTGTCCAACTGGGGGCTGACTCTGAGGTCAGCAGTGCAGATGAGGAGTGAGAAAAAAAGTGAAAAAAGAGTCCAGGGTTCACCGTGTGCTTCTTCCCTGCCGTGACAGTGAAGTGTTGTACAGTCTTATGGCCTATAGGGGGACAAAAGAGTTCTTGAGTCTGTCCGTGGAGCACGACTGTGACAGCAGTCTGTCACTGAACATGCTCCTCTGCCCGGTGAAGGTGCTGTGCAGAGGGTGGTGTGTGTTGTCCATGATGGAGAGCATTTTGTCCAGAGACCTCCTCTCTACCACTGTCACCAGTGAGTCCAGCTCTGTACCCACCACAGAGCCGGCCCTCCTCACCAGTCTGTCCAGGCGTGCTGCGTCCCTCTTCTTGCAGTTTCCTCCCCAGCATACCACGGCGTAGAAGAGGACGCTGGACACCACAGACTGGTAGAACTTCTGCAGCAGCTTTTTGCAGATGTTGAAGGACCCCAGCCTTCTCAGGAAGTACAGACGGCTCTGTCCCTTCCTGCAGGTAGTGTCCATGTTAGGCGACCAGTCCAGCTTGTCATCCAGCTGCAGCCCCAGATACCCGTAGGTCCTGACCACCTCCACGTCGACCCCCCCGATGGAAACCGGTTCTAGATGTGGTTTGTTCCTTCGGAAATCCACCACCATCTCCTTGGTCTTGGAGGTGTTTAGCTGCAAATGGTTGTCACTGCACCACGTCACAAAGTCCTTGATCAGGCTCCTGTACTCCTCCTCCTGTCCATCCCTGACACAAGCAACTATCGCAGTGTCGTCCGAGTATTTCTGCATGTGGCAGAGCTCAGAGTTATACTGGAAGTCAGAGGTGTACAGGGTGAACAGAACGGGGGAGAGCACGGTCCCCTGTGGTGCTCCGGTGCTGCTGACCACAGTGTCAGATGTGCAGTCCTTCAGTCTGACGTACTGTGGTCTCTCTGTGAGGTAGTCCATGATCCACCTCACCAGGTGCTAGTCCACCCTCATCTCGGTCAGCTTGTCTCTCAGTAGGAGGGGATGGATGGTGAAAGGCGCTTGAGAAATCAAAGAACATGATTCTCATCACGCTGCTCCCTTTGTCCAGATGAGAGTAAGCCCTGTGTAGAAGACAGAGGATGGCATCGTCCACGCCCACCTTTGCCTGGTATGCAAACTGCAGGGGATCCTGTGCGTGTTGGACCTGGGGTCTGAGGTGTTGGAGCAGCAGCCATTCGAAGGTCTTCATAACGTGGGATGTCAGAGCGATTGGTCTGAAGTCGCCTGGCTCACTGGGGTTCTTCTTCTTGGGGACAGGGGTGAGGCACGAGGTCTTCCAGAGCACAGGAACCTTCCCGAGCCGCAGGCTCATGTTGAAGATGTGCTGAAGTGGCTCCCCCAGCTCAGCAGAGCAGGCCTTTAGCATCCTGGGACACACCTTGTCTGGGCCTGCTGCCTTCCTGGGGCGGAGTCTCTTCAGCTCCTTTCTAACCTGGTCTCTGGTGATGGTGGGGGGGGGGGGGGATGGACTGTCCCCCCTCCCCTGGATTGTCACTTTCAGAAACAAGAAAGCCTCCGATTCAAACAAGAATTCATCCCCAACAATCTGACATGAGAAGTGTTTTTAAAAGAGCAATGTAAACAAGTCTCTCTCTCTCTCTCTCTCTCTCTCTCTCTCTGTCTCTCTCTCTCTCTCTCTCTCTCGATCAGCCCTCCCTCTTCTTCCTGCTCTCACACACAGCCTGCTGCACTCTGTCCTCAGATTTCCTTGTTCCCTCCCATTCAGATCTACAGTTTAGAGTTGGGTGTAACCAACAAGAGCTGCACAGTCACATGCACATGCACAGACATGCTTAGTGGATAACAGGTGAAACTTGTTTCATCTATGGGGAACTGAATCTCACACAGTCGTTGTTACAGAGAGCAGAAATGGCGCAGAAAGGAATTCAGCTGGACCGAGAATCCATCTCTTGTTCCATCTGTCTGGATCTCCTGAAGGATCCGAGGACTCTTACCTGTGGACACAGCTACTGCAAGAACTGTATTAAAGGCCACTGGAATACACAGGATTATAGGGCAGTCTATACCTGTCCTCAGTGCAGAGAGGAATTCATACCGAGGCCTGTCCTGAAGAAAAACACCATGTTAGCAGATTTAGTGAAGAAGCTGAAGAAGACTGGACTCCAAGCTGCTCCTGCTGATCACTGCTATGCTGGATCTGAAGACGTGGCCTGTGATGTCTGCACCGGGAGGAAACTGAAAGCCTGTAAGTCCTGTCTGCAGTGTCTGGCCTCTTACTGTCAGAATCACCTCCAGCCTCATTTTGAAGCAGCTGTCTTTAAGAAACACAAGCTGGTGGAGCCGTCCAAGAAGCTCCAGGAGAACGTGTGCTCTCGTCATGATGAGGTGATGAAGATGTTCTGTCGTACTGATCAGCAGTCTATCTGTCTCAACTGTTTAATGGACAACCACAAAGGTCACGACACAGTCTCAGCTGCAGCAGAAAGGAGCGAGAAGCAGAGAGAGCTCGAGGTGAGTCGACTAAACACCCAGCAGAGAATCCAGGACGGAGAGAAAGATGTGAAGCTGCTCCAACAGCAGGTGGAGGCTATCAATGGCTCTGCTGATAAAACAGTGAGGAACAGTCAGAAGATGTTCACTGAGCTGATCCGTCTCATGAAGAAAAGACGCTCTGATGTGAAGCAGCAGGTCAGATCCCAGCAGCAAACTGAAGTGAGTCGAGTCAGAGAGCGTCAGGAGAAGCTGGAGCAGGAGATCACTGAGCTGAAGAGGAAAGACGCTGAGATGGAGAAGCTGTCACACACACAGGACCACATCCAGTTTCTACAGGACTACCCCTCAGTGTCAGCACTCAGTGAATCTACACACTCATCCAGCATCAAGATCCGTCCTCTGAGGTACTTTGAGGACGTGACAGCAGCTGTGTCAGAAGTCAGAGATAAACTACAGGACGTCCTGACAGACAAATGGACAAACGTCTCACAGACAGTGACTGAAGTGGATGTTTTACTGTCACAACCAGAGCCCAAGACCAGAGCTGAGTTCTTAAAATATTCATGTGACATCACACTGGATCCAAACACAGTAAACACAGAGCTGTTATTATCTGATGGGAACAGAAAAGCAACATTTACAGATCAGACCCAGTCTTATTCTAGTCACCCAGACAGATTCACTGATTGTTGGCAGGTCCTGAGTAAAGAGAGTCTGACTGGACGTTGTTACTGGGAGGTGGAGTGGAGAGGAGGAGTTTATGTAGCAGTCACATACAAGAATATCAGCAGAGCAGGGTATGAGTGTGTGTTTGGATTTAATGACAAATCTTGGTCGTTATTTTGTTCCAACAACAGGTATAACTTTTATCACAACAAAGTTGAGACTCGTGTCTCAGGTCCTGAGTCCTCCAGAGTAGGAGTGTACCTGGATCACAGAGCAGGTATTCTGTCCTTCTACAGCATCTCTGAAACCATGACTCTCCTCCACAGAGTCCAGACCACATTCACTCAGCCTCTACATGTTGGACTCAGGGTTTATGGTTATGATGGAGACTCTGCTGAGTTGTGTAAACTGAAATAGACAGACGTCTTTAAGGAGACAGATGTTTAACTTTCTGTGTTTGAAATCTTCAACTTGATTTTTATCCATGCTCGTTGCTGAGATCTGATGGTCGTCACCTGTCAATCAAACTTTATGGGCGGTACTTTAACCTCTTCTCGTCTGTTCTGTAAATGTTTGAGCGTCTTTAAGTGACGCTCCTTCCTGTGTCTGTTTAGCCGTGGACTCTTTCACTGCTCACCGTGACTTTTGTTCACCTGAACTGACATTTCTCTGTGTGAAAATGATGATTTGTGTTCATACATTTATATGCTGTTGTTTCTGTTCTGATTCAGAGTCTGAAGAGAGAGAGAGAGAGAGAGAGAGAGAGAGAGAGAGAGAGAGAGAGAGAGAGACAGAGAGAGAGAGAGCAGCAAACTTTTCTTTCATGCTGATTTTCTCTTCTCACCACTTTGTACATTTGTATAAAATCTATCAAATCCCACTTAAAGAAAGGAGTTAGTCAGAATAAATGTTGGTGTTCATATTCAAAGTGATGTAAAAATGTCCTCTGAGGTGTTTTCAAAATGTAATCGTCCTGATGAAATCAATAAGGAGATAAATCCTGGTTTAGATTCTGATCAAACAAAGTGATTGTGTGGATGAAGTGAATGTGTTCATGAAATGATTGAAGGAGAGACATTGAACACACTTTACTGATTTGATGATTGAACAACCTGAAGTTTGACATCCTGAATAAACTCACATGAACTCAACCTTTTCTTCTTTGTCTTCATTACAAACAAACAAAAAACCTTCTCCTGTTTGTACCAGCTGAGTTTCTGCATGTCTGCAATTCTGCATGAAGTAAAACAACTTATTCTGTTCTGTTGAAAGTCGTGTTGTACTAAAATTCAGACTTTAATGTGTAACAAATGCATGTTACCTCCAGATCCATCCTTCCATTTTCTGCCGCTTATCTGGGGTCGGGTCGCGGGGGCAGCAGTCTAAGCAGAGACACCCAGACTTCCCTCACCCCAGACACCTCCTCCAGCTCTTCCGGTGGGACCCCGAGGCGTTCCCAAGCCAGCTGAGAGACATAGTCTCTCCAGCGTGTCCTGGGTCTACCCCGAGGCCTCCTCCCGGAGGGACATGCCCGGAACACCTCCCTAGGGAGGCGTCCAGGGGGCATGCGGACCAGATGCCCGAACCACCTCAACTGACTCCTCTCGATGTGAAGGAGTAACGGCTCTACTCCGAGCTCCTCCCTGGTAACCGAGCTCCTCACCCTATCTCTAAGGGTGCGCCCAGCCACCCTACGGAGGAAGCCCATTTCGGCCGCTTGTATGCGAGATCTCGTTCTTTCGGTCCTGACCCAAAGCTCATGACCATAGGTGAGGGTAGGAACGAAGATCGACCGGTAAATTGAGAGCCTTGCCTTTCGGCTTAGCTCGTTCTTCACCACGACCACCTCCAGATTGGATTACTGTAATTCTATTTGCATGCATATTAGATTTGAACTGGATCTATTATTGAATGATTAATTTTGTGGCTCTGATGTAAAATCTTAACAAATAACATCTGCTTTTGTTTTCAAATATTGCTCTTGCGCTCGGCTGCTAAGGCTTCTGGGTAATTGTGGCATGGTGTGTTTTAATAGACTGGTGTAGTTTTGAGTCCTAAAACCAGGACGTGAGTTAGCATTTTAGCATCATGGTTCTAACCTCTAAAAGTCAATGTGGATTTTGAATGGGTTTGTGTTTAGACTGAAATAAGGTCTGTGGTTAACACAAGCTAAAGAGATGTTGATGTTTTGTCAGATGAGATAAACTACGTGCGCTAAGACCCCACTAGTGAATTTTAAAGTTTTTATGCAAACTTTAAACGGCGGTTGCTAACGAGTAGCTAACTGAAACTACAGTAGTTGTCATGGAGACATTAAACGTCATCACGCCGGGAACTCTCTCTCTAATCCTCCTTACAGCCTCTAGTCATGTTTTTCACTGCTCTTGTAAATATTAGGTCAATAAACAAATTATTAAGCTAACGTTTAGCGAGCTTGTCAAATCCGATGATTAGATCGATGAAGCTTAACGGTCGTGACGTCATTATGAACCGACCGTGGTGTAGTTCGCTAGCGCATAACGTTAGCGTTTTACTTCTCTGGGCTGCATTAACTCTTCAAACTTCATATAAATGATGTTTATCTGTAAAGATTATCCCGCTGTACAAAACAGCATCAGAAACGTGTGTTTGACACAGAGTTTATTTTCTGCAATGATCCAAAATCTAATGCAAAAATCCCATAGGCGAATATTCGTCGTAACCACCGGCGCCATTTTTTCGGTTTGGCCTACAAAAATATGTCATGACTATACCAGTCTATAGAGAATAAATATTTGCCCCCCCCCCCTTTAAATTTCGAGGTCACTAAAAGCTAAACTCTGAAAACATAAGCAAACTACTGTTTCCCTGCCTGTATTATTGTGTTATCATGGGATAATCCGAGTGATTGTGCTCCGTATGGGTGAGATTATTCATGCTAAAGTCAGCCTGATCAGCAGAGGGCGCTCTAAGCTTCACACTAGACTGCGCATCAGTAGCTGACGCACGTAGAGCAGAAGTCAGCACGTGATGAGTTCCAGTGTGCACGTGACGGAGAGAGCTCCTGATCTAACTGTATTGTTTCATATTTCTACAGGTAAGTAGATGGTAATTAACATCCTGGTGATAGACAGCAGTAGTATGTTATTAGCAGAGCTTTAGTTTCTCATAGTAACATTAAGAGACTAAAATGTGTCTAAAATGGCGGCCGCAGATAGAAACAACTCCGATCGCTAAATATGAAGCTAGTGACTTTGTGAGTGAGATAACTTTTCAGAGCTTTATGGTAAAGACAATAATAGTGAGAACAAACGGTGTGAAGCAGGATAAACCGAGCCATTGCTTGAGACGGGGTATTAGCTGTGTATGATGTCGAGTAGGCTAGGCTAATACAGTATATACATGCTAATTCCCGCTAATATGTTAGCGCTACATCATGCGTTATCAGCTCAGTCAAAGTTAGGTTTTCTTGGTCTAGATTAAAAGAGTTTGTCGGAGTATTATGATAAAAAGAAATTGCACAAGAGACAGTGTTGAAAGATATCATCATGTCTGTGAGAGTAATGCTGTACCTGAGTGTGTTTTAAAAACGAGTTAATTCACAACAGGCTAACAACAGTGATAAAAACAGAGATAAAAGAGTATTAAGATAAAGACAGTTAATTCTGATTTAATGTGGACCTTTTGCATGTTAGTGTCTTGGTTTACATCATTTGAGTTCAGGCATTAGTCAGCTGTAAAATATGTTAATGAGTAGATTGACAGTTAAAAAGTCCAGTTCAGTACCATAGCTAGTGTTAGCTAACTGCATGCCCTGTAAGAGTATGGTTAATGTGTTTTGAGTAATGAAGCAGAGTGTTTTCACTAGGTGATGGTTGAAATGGGAATAGAGTATGATAAAGAACGTGATAACAAATAGAGAAATCTGGGGGAGTTTTTGTTCAAATACGACAAAAGGTCAAGAAAGGGGGACGGATTCAGAAACTGAGACCTGTTGTTAAAAACTCATCAGTGACTCGAGTCCTTTACCCCAAATAGAACATTTAAGATGTTTAGATATGAATAAGAACTCTGGAGGGAGGAGAGGTGGATCAGCTCTCATCTTAAAGAGGGTGAGTAAAAACAATCCTCACAGACATAAAGAAGTCTCCACTATCACAGGAAGTTGACGGGTTAAGCCTCTTATAGAAACACTTTGAAGGAAGTTGCACTTTGAAAAGCACGACAACAAGAGGACGAGACAAAGAAGCGAGATGCATCAATTCAGAAGGACTCAACTGACTTTGTGATTCTCATGCTGCTGGTTACAGGTAAGAACTTGTTGTTTACTCTGAATATTCTGTGTTGAGTCCATTTCATCTCGTTTAAATACATTTTCAAACATCACTGTCTGTAATATACAAAAAACATTGATTGTTACGTATTAATCAGTGATCTCCAACAACAGCCTGTGGACAGGATCTATCCTCCTCACAGTCAGACGTGGAGATTCATGTTTTTACCCATTTCAGTGACATTGATTTAAGTCAGAGAGTTACAGTTCACTCTCTCTCTTTGCTGTTTTTCATTGCACCTTTATTCTCTTACAAAACTATAAAGACATTAAAAAGTGCATTTTCCTTTTCTTATTTTTCATAATATTTCTCTTTGTTCTTCACCAGCTGTAAGCAGAGATGATACCGCCTTCTTCACAGTCAGAAGTGGAGATGACGTGACTTTGCCTTGTGGAAAAGATCAGCAGAAATGTGACAGGACTTCTTGGGTTATCAGTAGTTATATTAGTGAAACAGTAGAGCTGGTTACAGACGGGAATATAAGTAACAATGAGGTTATGAAAGCCAAGGCTGAGAGGCTAAATGTTACAGAGGACTGTTCTCTGGTTATTCAAAATGTCAGATTTTATGATGCTGGTCGTTACTCCTGCAGACAGTTCAGATCAGGAGAACAAGTTTCAGATGCTCGTGTGTTGCTGAATGTTATTATCAGTAAGTGTTGCTTCATAATCGTCACAATTTAAACAGAAAAATCTCCTGAACGTTTCATTATGTATGAACAAGGTGTGAAAGTTAAACTTGTTCTTGTGTTCTTTCTCTCTCAATCTCTTCACCAGTCGACTCATATGATCTCGTGAAGTTTTACTGCATTGTGTACACAGACATAGTGTGTCCACAAAGTGGTATTATCAGGGTGATGAGACAGACGTATCAGAACACCAACAGAACTGTTCAGCCGCTGTGACATTTAAATCTGAAGTTCTGAAGTGATGTGTAACGTCGAGCCCGAGTCCTCATGTCAGAAAACAGGTAAAGTTATGAACATTTCATCTTCTCGTAAACACATTTCTTCTTTTGTTAGTGAAACTTCAGCTGGTTAAAGTGACTGATTTCTTCTTTATTGTTGTTTTTTGATCTCATCTTCAACACATGAGGAGGAAGCACATCAGCAGAGGAGGAGGAAACTCTGAAGAGACCAGGGCTGGATCCCAAGTCCCTTATTTGCAGTCTCCTCGGTCCTCGGCAGAACAGGAAGTAGTTCCAGAGTCGCCATGTTGAGGATCGTCCCAAAGCTCTTATAGCGAACGGAGGAGAGAGGAGGCTGATCCGAGGACCGATGACAGAGGAGACACGCCCCATTCTCGTATATCACTCACTGATTGGACGCTGCACAGGATCAGACTTCAGTGAAACTTTTCAACATGAGCAGAGTTTAATAGGAGAGAAAAGAGGGACATTAAAAAGAGGCTAAACGGAGCGTGGAACATTTAAACAGATGATGAACATCAGTGAGTTTGTAAAGAGTCGCTCTGTGATGAGCTGGGATGAGCTTCCATATTAGTCAAGAAGATTTCCTCAGGTTCCTATGGCGGAAAGATGGGAATAAAGACACTGAGCCCAAGGAATATCACATGCGAGTGCATATTTTTGGAGCAGCATCTTCTCCTGGATGTGCTAACTATGGCATGAAACACCTTGCCAGTGAATATGAAAAAGACTACCCTTTTTCAGCCAGCTTCATTCGCAAAGATTTCTATGTGGATGATGGGCTCATCAGCATTGATTCAGTTAAGAAGGCAAAACAACTGGTCAGTGAAGCACAAGAAATCTGTGGCAAAGGAAAGCTGCGCTTACACAAATGTGTGTGTAACAACAGAGAGGTACTGGAGGATTCCCGAGACAGAATGTGCAAGTGACTGAAAAGATGTAAATCTGAACTACAGTGAGATTCCAATGCAGAGTGTACTTGGAGTGAAGTGGAATGTAGAAGCTGATGTATTCTCATTCAGTGTCATCCTCAAAGAAAGGCCAGCCACGTGATGAGGAATCCTAGCAACGTTTGCAAGTTTGTATGATCCATTAGGATTTCTCTCTTCCTAAATCTTGTGTGGAAAACAAGTCCTGCAAGAAATGTGCAAGCGTGGTGTTGGAGGGGATGAACCTGTTCCCCTTGCACTCAAGACCAAGTGGGAAACATGGCTCAGTGACCGGAAGAATCTTCATAACATTCAAATACCAAGATGTCTCATTCCTGAGATCCTTGGCACAGTCCAAAAATAGAGCTACATCATTTTACAGATGCCAGCAGCAGTGGGTACGGAAAATGCTCATATATCAGGATTGTTGCTGACGAAAAAATACATAGGGCACTGGTCCTGGGTCAGGCCAGAGTGGCTCCTACAAATATCATCATCATCCCACGCCTTGAGCTCACTGCAGCTGCAGTTTCTGCTGGAGTAAGTAACTTTCTTTGAACAGAGCGTGAGCTGAAGATAGATGAGTCTTTCTGGACAGATTCACAGGTGGTGCTCGGGTACATTAAAAATGAAGCCAATCGCGTCCAGAAAATAAGAGACACTATAGATCCAAGACAATGGTTCTACACCGAAACAGATCAAAATCCAGCAACCCACGTGTCAAGGGGTCTCAAGGTGGCAGACTTAATTGACTCAAACTGGCTCACTGGACCTGAGTTTTTATGGGAACCAGAAATTGTCAAGATTGAACACTTCCCAGAGTTTTTCGTTGGTGATCCAGAGGTAAAGGTTCTGAAGACAAGTGCTCTTGAAAGGGACAGCTTCCTTGAGATGTTCTCAAGATTTTCTGACTGGAATACAGCCCTCAATGTTGTTGCAAGGATAAAAAGACTGGCAAAGAATTACAAGTCTCAGGACCTGTTAGTGTGGAGGAGAGAAAAATGGCCTCTTTTGCACTCATCCAGGCAGCACAGAGAGAAAGCTTTAAAGAGGAGCTGAAGTGGTTTAGTCAAAAATCAGCTAAGCTACCAAAAACTAATAAGGTGTTTCAACTTGAGGATGGTTGAGAAAGTCCTCTGCATCTTTTGAGCTGAAACATTCAATTATACTTCCAAAGGAAGGAGTTATCACACAACTATTACTTGATCACTATCACAAGAAACCACAAGCACCAAGGCCGGGGCAAATATTGAACAAACTCAGGGCCAGTGGTTATTGGATAATAAGTGCCAAGCATATCAAGTGTTGTTACTTGCAGAAAGGTGTGCGGACCGACTAACAGCGCATGGCTGACTTGCCGGTTGACCGAGTAGATCCTTCACCCCCTTTCTCATACACTGGACTTGACTGTTTCAGCCCCTACTATAGAAAACATGGTAGGAAAGAATGTAAGCGACATGGCCCGTTGTTCACGTGTTTAAGCTCTAGAGCCATTCACATTGAAATGTTAGAGAAAAGAACAAATATTGATCTAATATTGGCTTTTCTGTACCAGAAGAAGAAGCTTTGGGAGCAGTTATAAAAGAAATCTTTAGATTTTTGACAGAGACTGGCCTTATCAAGAGAATGTAACGCCTATAATTCAAGAGGAGGAGGAGAAATGACCGTTTAAATCCAGCAGATGGCAGTAATGCAACATAAGGATGCCAACTGCTGTAATACTCCAAAGAATAAAAAGAATGACAGTTTTCTGATGCAAGCTGCCAATAAAATCCACAGAAGAAGAAGAAGTATTCCTGGATGGGACAGATGGAACTTTCTCAGACTGAAAGTAGGAAGTGGAGTGGGACGGCTAATTCAAACAAGCAAATACATTTAAATAACTAGGACTTGTGTTGGACTCTTGATTACAGTTTTGGAATTTGGACTTAGCGGTTGACATCACCTGGTTTGTGACTGGATCAGAATGTCAACACAGGAAGACGATAATATGGAGTCAGGGAGCAGGACTTCAGTACCTAGTCAGAGAGGACAAGGTCGGGGTCTGTGCTTCATACACTGTAGCGCTCCTCCACCCCCATCACCTCCATCCAGCTCAGTAGAGTCCAGATCCAGGCTGAAACCCATCAGGATCTAGACTCCATAGGGGGGCATCCTGTCCTGCGTCAGCTTCATCACCCCTCAGAGCTCATGAAGTCGTCATGATGGAGTCTCGCCCCCAAAACACTTTGCACTTTTCATTCTATAATTGTGGCACTTTTCATTGTTAATACATGATTGTTCATTCTCAATGAAGCCTCTCCTGATTGAACTGCAGTTAGCAATGCATTGTGGGATGCTCACCTTGATGCAAATTAACAAAGGCCATAAACAGTATAATGATGTATTAGATGATGGATGGATGGATTGCTTAAGTGACTGTAAGCACACTTTGGTGAACATGTGCAGAAGTACAGTTGTCCATAGTATTGATATACATGTCACATAATAAAGTGCCATAGTGAGAATAGACTAGTTAGCAGCAGAAACTATTGACTATAATGATGAATAGAAAAGACAGGAAGTGCCGAGGGAGGAGCTGCGGCTGCACGAGGTTTCCTCTTATTCAACTTTTGTTACAGATTCATTCAGTCGTCACAGTCTACAAGTTAGCTGCAGAGTCTGATCATGTGGTGCATTCAGGTACTGTGGGGATTCAGAGAAGAGGCCTGTATTAAAATTATCCTCATTGAAGCAGACTGAACTTCAAGGACTGCAGAAGAGCTCATTTCAGAAACAAGAAAGCCTCGGATTCAAACAAGAATTCATCCCCAACAATCTGACATGAGAAGTGTTTTTAAAAGAGAAATGTAAACAAGTCTCTCTCTCTCTCTCTCTCTCTTCCTCTCTCTCTCTCTCTCTCTCTCTCTCTCTCTCTCTCTCTCTCTCTCGATCAGCCCTCCCTCTTCTTCCTGCTCTCACACACAGCCTGCTGCACTCTGTCCTCACATTTCCTGGTTCCCTCCCCTTCAGATCTACAGTTTATAGTTGGGTGTAACCAACAAGAGCTGCACAGTCACATGCTTTGTAGATCAGTGGTGAAACTTGTTTCAGTTATGAGGAAGTGAATCTCACACAGTCGTTGTTACAGAGAGGAGAAATGGCGCAGAAAGGAGTTCAGCTCGACCGGGAATCCATCTCTTGTTCCATCTGTCTGGATCTCCTGAAGGATCCGAGGACTCTTAGCTGTGGACACAGTTACTGCATGAACTGTATTAAAGGCCACTGGGATACACAGGATTATAAGGCAGTCTATACCTGTCCTCAGTGCAGAGAGGATTTCATACCGAGGCCTGTCCTGAAGAAAAACACCATGTTGGCAGATTTAGTGGAGAAGCTGAAGAAGACTGGACTCCAAGCTGCTCCTGCTGATCACTGCTATGCTGGATCTGAAGACGTGGCCTGTGATGTCTGCACCGGGAGGAAACGGAAAGCCTGTAAGTCCTGTCTGCAGTGTCTGGCCTCTTACTGTCAGAATCACCTCCAGCCTCATTTAGAAGCAGCTGTCTTTAAGAAACACAAGCTGGTGGAGCCGTCCAAGAAGCTCCAGGAGAACGTGTGCTCTAGTCATGATGAGGTGAAGAAGATGTTCTGTCGTACTGATCAGCAGTCTATCTGTCTCATCTGTTTAATGGACCTACACAAAGGTCACGACACAGTCTCAGCTGCAGCAGAAAGGAGCGAGAAGCAGAGAGAGCTCGAGGTGAGTCGACTAAACACCCAGCAGAGAATCCAGGACGGAGAGAAAGATGTGAAGCTGCTCCAACAGGAGGTGGAGGCTATCAATGGCTCTGCTGATAAAACAGTGGGGAACAGTGAGAAGATGTTCACTGAGCTGATCCGTCTCATGGAGAAAAGACTCTCTGATGTGACGCAGCAGGTCAGATCCCAGCAGCAAACTGAAGTGAGTCGAGTCAGAGAGCGTCAGGAGAAGCTGGAGCAGGACATCACTGAGCTGAAGAGGAAAGACGCTGAGATGGAGAAGCTGTCACACACACAGGACCACATCCAGTTTCTACAGGACTACCCCTCAGTGTCAGCACTCAGTGAATCTACACACTCATCCAGCATCAAGATCCGTCCTCTGAGGTACTTTGAGGACGTGACAGCAGCTGTGTCAGAAGTCAGAGATAAACTACAGGACGTCCTGAGAGACAAATGGACAAACGTCTCACAGACACTGACTGAAGTGGATGTTTTACTGTCACAACCAGAACCAGAACCAGAGCCCAAGACCAGAGCTGAGTTCTTAGAATATTCATGTGACATCACACTGGATCCAAACACAGTAAACACACGGCTGTTGTTATCTGATGAGAAAAGAAAAGTAACATATACAGATCAGATCCAGTCTTATTCTAGTCACCCAGACAGATTCACTAGATGTTGTTTTCAGGTCCTGAGTAAAGAGAGTCTGACTGGACGTTGTTACTGGGAGGTGGAGAGGAGAGGAGGAGTTTCTGTCGCAGTCACATACAAGAATATCAACAGAGCAGGGAGTGAGTGTTTATTTGGATATAATGACAAATCTTGGACGTTACTTTGTTCCAACAACAGTTATGACTTTTATCACAACAAAGTCCAGACTCGTATCTCAGGTCCTGAGTCCTCCAGAGTAGGAGTGTACCTGGATCACAGAGCAGGTATTCTGTCCTTCTACAGCATCTCTGAAACCATGACTCTCCTCCACAGAGTCCAGACCACATTCACTCAGCCTCTACATGCTGGACTCAGGTTTTATGGTTTTGATGGATCCTCTGCTGAGTTGTGTGAATTGAAATAGACAGAAGTCTTTAAGGAGACAGATGTTTGACTTTCTGTGTTTGAAATCTTCAACTGGATTTTTATCCATGCTCGTTGCTGAGATGTGATGGTCGTCACCTGTCAATCAAACTTTATTGGCGGTACTTTGACCTCTTCTCGTCTGTTCTGTAAATGTTTGAGCGTCTTTAAGTGACGCTCCTTCCTGTGTCTGTTTAGCCGTGGACTCTTTCACTGCTCACCGTGACTTTTTTGTTAGTCAGAATAAATGTTGGTGTTCATATTCAAAGTGATGTAAAAATGTCCTCTGAGGTGTTTTCAAAATGTAATCGTCCTGATGAAATCAATAAGGAGATAAATCCTGGTTTAGATTCTGATCAAACAAAGTGATTGTGTGGATGAAGTGAATGTGTTCATGAAATGATTGAAGGAGAGACATTGAACACACTTTACTGATTTGATGTGTGAACAAGCTGAAGTTTGACATCCTGAATAAACTCACATGAACTCAACCTTTTCTTCTTTGTCTTCATTACAAACTATGGAAGAATATTTCCTTACAGTTAAAAACATACAAACCCATATTAAGTCAATATTATGAGATAAAAAGTTTAAACATGTAAAGGGGACATATTATGTAAAATCCACTCTGACAATGTTTTAAAACATTTATTTGGGTAACCTCAGTGTCTACAGACCCACAAACTTTGAAATATATCATCCATTCCTTTGTTTGTGGTCTGTACAAGTCTGACATCACTTCTGCTCTCCTTGTGAGAGACTATGAAGAAGTGTTTCATTAACATCATATAAGGGGGTCACACACTGCACAACTGACTACATGAACTTCTGTATGGACGTTGTGTTTCCCGCGAAAACTGTGCGCTGCTTCCCGAACAACAAGCCCTGGATCACCAGCGATGTCAAGGAGATCCTTAACAGGAAGAAAAGGGCATTCAAGGAGGGAGACCAGGCAGAGCTCAAGCGTGTGCAGGGGGAACTCAAGGTCAGACTCCGAGAGGCAAAGGAGGAGTACAGAAGGAAGGTAGAACAGAAGCTGCAGCAGAACAACATGAGGGAGGTCTGGGAGGGCATGAAAATCATCACAGGCTGCAAGAAGAAAAACAACAATGCAGAAGACGGGGACCCTGAGAGAGCAAATCAGCTCAACTTGTTTTTTGACAGGTTTGACAGCCCCGTTGCTCCAGCTAGTGCCTGTTCCCCCAGCACCCCTCTACACGCCCCCTCCCTCCCTCTCACTCCCCCCAACACCTCCACGAGGACAAACACAATCTCCAGAGACAATCCATCCCCCCTCCCCCCCACCATCAGCAGAGACCAGGTGAGCAAGGAGCTGAAAATACTAGGTCAAGATTCACTCTATTGTCTTCAACACTTAATGCTAAGCTGCTCCTCAATAGTTGGGTACTTTAATGGCAATCACCCTAATCACTCCTGGTTTCACCTTATTGTTTTGGACACTTAATGCTAATCACTGCTCCTTTATGTTGCTGAGCACTTTAATGGCCCAGTCTGCATCCCTGCATTGACTGTTTAATGACTGTACTCACACCTCTGGCACTACCTCAAACACCTCTGTACATGCACATGTAACTAGTTTCAAGAAGGTCAGCACTTTGTTTCTAAGGTTCTTTAACTGTTTACAGGTCTCTTTTAACCAGCACACATGTTTTTCCTCTCCTTCGCAGGTTATGTACATTATGCTATATACGTTTTAAGTCTAATGCTAATGCTAACTGCACAGGTTTAACTTGTAATTATGTTTACTCTTAGTCACATAGGGGCTGCTAAATCTTGTTTGGGGGATTATTGTATACAGAGGGGAGGGGGGACAGCAGGTGTGTATTGTAACTAATGTCTTGTGTCCTGTCTGTCTGTATACTGCTACTGGATGCCTTGAATTTCCCTCGGGATCAATAAAGTATCTATCTATCTATCTATCTATCTATCTATCTATCTATCTATCTATCTATCTATCTATCTATCTATCTATCTATCTATCTATCTATCTATCTATCTATCTATCTATCTATCTATCTATCTATCTATCTATCTATCTATCTATCTATCTATCTATCTATCTATCTATCATCAGCTTAAAAAAGAACAGTCCACTGGTTTCTTGGAAAACCAAACAACAGCCAACAGTTGCATGATCTACCTGTGAGGCCGAATATATGGCATTAATTGCGACAATGCAGGAATGTTTACACTTAAAACAGCTGATGAAGTGTTTTGACGGTCAGGGTTACAAATGCTGTGTTTATGAAGACAATCAAGGAGCTATAGCTTTAGCCAAAAATCCAGTCCATAGACAACGCTGCAAGCATGTAGACATAAAATACCACTTTGTTAGGTCCTTAGTGAATGATGGTGAAATACACCTTAAGTACTGCCCAACCAATGATATGGTAGCAGATGTGTTAACGAAGCCTGCTACTAAGTTAAAGCTGGAAAGGTTTAAGATGTTTATGTTTGGAATATGAAGTGTCTGCATTTTTCTGTATGCATGTTAATAGGATGGAATTTGGGAAATGTGAGCAAGTGGGGGTGTTGAGATTTGTGTTCTCATTTCATTTTGTGTTGAGATTATGCCCTTGTCTGTATTTGTTTTTCTATTTTGATTTCCCATGTGTTGTCATGTGACCTAACCTGTGTAATTAGTGACCCTACAGGTGAACTTAATAAAAGCGCCTGTGCCCGCAATGCGGTTGTTCACACAAAGAGAAGTTCATGTACTGTGTGGTTGTGTCTTCGTTTAACGTTGCGTAAAAGTTGAGAATAATTTTTGCTCATAAATGCTTTTTAGTTTTGCTCATTTTAGTTTTTCCCAGTGTTGCTGACATATGGAAAAGAACAAATATTGATCTAATATTGGCTTTTCTGTACCAGAAGAAGAAGCTTTGGGAGCAGTGATAAAAGAAATCTTTAGATTTTTGACAGAGACTGGCCTTATCAAGAGAATGTAACGCCTATAATTCAAGAGGAGGAGGAGAAATGACTGTTTAAATCCAGCAGATGGCAGTAATGCAACATAAGGATGCCAACTGCTGTAATACTCCAAAGAATAAAAAGAATGACAGTTTTCTGATGCAAGCTGCCAATAAAATCCACAGAAGAAGAAGAAGAAGTATTCCTGGATGGGACAGATGGAACTTTCTCAGACTGAAAGTAGGAAGTGGAGTGGGACGGCTAATTCAAACAAGCAAATACATTTAAATAACTAGGATTTGTGTTGGACTCTTGATTACAGTTTTGGAATTTGGACTTAGCGGTTGACATCACCTGGTTTGTGACTGGATCAGAATGTCAACACAGGAAGACAATAATATGGAGTCAGGGAGCAAGACTTCAGTACCTAGTCAGAGAGGACAAGGTCGGGGTCAAACCAGGCGAGATGAAGATGTTTAATTCAGGAATCAAAACAATAAAAAGGAACTCAGGGGAGAAGATGTGAACACAATCTTCTTCAGTCAAAAGCTTAAAACTCTCTCTCCCTTTCACAGTCTGTCTGTGCTTCATACGCTGTAACCCTCCTCCACCCCCATCACCTCCATCCAGCTCAGCAGAGTCCAGATCCAGGCTGAAACCCACCAGGGTCTAGACTCCATAGGGGGGCATCCTGTCCTGCGTCAGCTTCATCACCCCTCAGAGCTCATTAAGTCGTCATGATGGAGTCTCGCCCCCAAAACACTTTGCACTTTTCATTCTATAATTGTCGCACTTTTCATTGTTAATACATGATTGTTCATTCTCAATGAAGTCTCTCCTGATTGAACTGCAGTTAGCAATGCATTGTGGGATGCTCACCTTGATGCAAATTAACAAAGGCCATAAACAGTATAATGATGTATTAGATGATGGATGGATGGATGGATTGCTTAAGTGAATGTAAGCACACTTTGGTGAACATGTGCAGAAGTACAGTTGTACATAGTATTGATATACATATCATATAATAAAGTGTCATAGTGAGAATAGACTAGTTAGCAGCAGAAACTATTGACTATAATGATGAATAGAAAAGACAGGAAGTGCCGAGGGAGGAGCTGCGGCTGCACGAGGTTTCCTCTTATTCAACTTTTGTTACAGATTCATTCAGTCGTCACAGTCTACAAGTTAGCTGCAGAGTCTGATCATGTGGTGCATTCAGGTACTGTGGGGATTCAGAGAAGAGGACTGTATTAAAATGATCCTCATTGAAGCAGACTGAACTTTAAGGACTGCAGAAGAGCTCATTTCAGAAACAAGAAAGCCTCCGATTCAAACAAGAATTCATCCCCAACAATCTGACATGAGAAGTGTTTTTAAAAGAGAAATGTAAACACGTCTCTCTCTCTCTCTCTCTCTTTCTCTCTCTCGATCAGCCCTCCCTCTTCTTCCTGCTCTCACACACAGCCTGCTGCACTTTGTCCTCATATCTCCTGGTTCCCTCCCCTTCTTATCTACTGTTTATAGTTGGGTGTAACAAGAGCTGCACAGTCACATGCACAGACACATGCTTTGTAGATTAGAGGTGAAACTTGTTCCAGTTATGAGGAAGTGAATCTCACACAGTCGTTGTTACAGAGAGCAGAAATGGCGCAGAAAGGAGTTCAGCTGGACCGGGAATCCTTCTCTTGTTCCATCTGTCTGGATCTCCTGAAGGATCCGAGGACTCTTAGCTGTGGACACAGTTACTGCATGAACTGTATTAAAGGCCACTGGGATGCAGAGGATTATAAGGCAGTCTATACCTGTCCTCAGTGCAGCGAGGACTTCATACCGAGGCCTGTCCTGAAGAAAAACACCATGTTGGCAGATTTAGTGGAGAAGCTGAAGAAGACTGGACTCCAAGCTGCTCCTGCTGATCACTGCTATGCTGGATCTGAAGACGTGGCCTGTGATGTCTGCACCGGGAGGAAACTGAAAGCCTGTAAGTCCTGTCTGCAGTGTCTGGCCTCTTACTGTCAGAATCACCTCCAGCCTCATCATGAAGCAGCTGTCTTTAAGAAACACAAGCTGGTGGAGCCGTCCAAGAAGCTCCAGGAGAACGTGTGCTCTCGTCATGATGAGGTGATGAAGATGTTCTGTCGTACTGATCAGCAGTCTATCTGTCTCATCTGTTTACTGGACGAACACAAAGGTCACGACACAGTCTCAGCTGCAGCAGAAAGGAGCGAGAAGCAGAGAGAGCTCGAGGTGAGTCGACTAAACACCCAGCAGAGAATCCAGGACGGAGAGAAAGATGTGAAGCTGCTCCAACAGCAGGTGGAGGCTATCAATGGCTCTGCTGATAAAACAGTGAGGAACAGTGAGAAGATGTTCACTGAGCTGATCCGTCTCATGGAGAAAAGACGCTCTGATGTGACGCAGCAGGTCAGATCCCAGCAGCAAACTGAAGTGAGTCGAGTCAGAGAGCGTCAGGAGAAGCTGGAGCAGGAGATCACTGAGCTGAAGAGGAAAGACGCTGAGATGGAGAAGCTGTCACACACACAGGACCACATCCAGTTTCTACAGGACTACCCCTCAGTGTCAGCACTCAGTGAATCTACACACTCATCCAGCATCCAGATCCGTCCTCTGAGGTACTTTGAGGACGTGACAGCAGCTGTGTCAGAAGTCAGAGATAAACTACAGGACGTCCTGACAGACAAATGGACAAACGTCTCACAGACACTGACTCAAGTGGATGTTTTACTGTCACATACAGGAAACATGACCAGAGCTGGGTTCTTAAAATATTCATGTGACATCACACTGAATCCAAACACAGCACACACATGGCTGTTATTATCTGATGGGAACAGAAAAGCAACATTAACAGATCAGACCCAGTCTTATTCAAGTCACCCAGACAGATTTACTGGTTGTTGTTTTCAGGTCCTGAGTAAAGAGAGTCTGACTGGACGTTGTTACTGGGAGGTGGAGTGGAGAGGAAGAGTTGATGTAGCAGTCACATACAAGAATATCAGCAGAACAGGGAGAGAGTGTGAATTTGGATTTAATGACAAATCTTGGAGGTTATTTTGTTACAACAACAGTTATAACTTTCATCACAACAAAGTCCACACTCCTCTCTCAGGTCCTCAGTCCTCCAGAGTAGGAGTGTACCTGGATCACAGAGCAGGTATTCTGTCCTTCTACAGCATCTCTGAAACCATGACTCTCCTCCACAGAGTCCAGACCACATTCACTCAGCCTCTACATGCTGGACTCAGGCTTTATAATGTTAAATCCTCTGCTGAGTTGTGTAAACTGAAATAGACAGAAGTCATTAAGGAGACAGATGTTTAACTTTCTGTGTTTGAAATCTTCAACTTGATTTTTATCCATGCTCGTTGCTGAGATCTGATGGTCGTCACCTGTCAATCAAACTTTATGGGCGGTACTTTGACCTCTTCTCGTCTGTTCTGTAAATGTTTGAGCGTCTTTAAGTGACGCTCCTTCCTGTGTCTGTTTAGCCGTGGACTCTTTCACTGCTCACCATGACTTTTGTTCACCTGAACTGACATTTCTCTGTGTGAAAATGATGATTTGTGTTCATACATTTATATGCTGTTGTTTCTGTTCTGATTCAGAGTCTGAAGAGAGAGAGAGAGAGAGAGAGAGAGAGAGAGAGAGAGAGTGAGAGAGAGAGAGAGAGAGAGAGAGAGAGAGAGAGAGAGAGAGAGAGAGAGAGACAGAGAGAGAGAGAGAGAGCAGCAAACTTTTCTTTCATGCTGATTTTCTCTTCTCACCACTTTGTACATTTGTATAAAATCTATCAAATCCCACTTAAAGAAAGGAGTTAGTCAGAATAAATGTTGGTGTTCATATTCAAAGTGATGTAAAAATGTCCTCTAAGGTGTTTTCAAAATGTAATCGTCCTGATGAAATCAATAAGGAGATAAATCCTGGTTTAGATTCTGATCAAACAAAGTGATTGTGTGGATGAAGTGAATGTGTTCATGAAATGATTGAAGGAGAGACATTGAACACACTTTACTGATTTGATGTGTGAACAACCTGAAGTTTGACATCCTGAATAAACTCACATGAACTCAACCTTTTCTTCTTTGTCTTCATTACAAACAAACAAAAAACCTTCTCCTGTTTGTACCAGCTGAGTTTCTGCATGTCTGCAATTCTGCATGAAGTTAAACAACTTATTCTGTTCTGTTGAAAGTCGTGTTATACTAAAATTCAGACTTTAATGTGTAACAAATGCATGTTACCTCCAGATCCATCCTTCCATTTTCTGCCGCTTATCCGGGGCCGGGTCGTGGGGGCAGCAGTCTAAGCAGAGACACCCAGACTTCCCTCACCCCAGACACCTCCTCCAGCTCTTCCGGTGGGACCCCGAGGCGTTCCCAAGCCAGCTGAGAGACATAGTCTCTCCAGCGTGTCCTGGGTCTACCCCGAGGCCTCCTCCCGGAGGGACATGCCCGGAACACCTCCCTAGGGAGGCGTCCAGGGGGCATGCGGACCAGATGCCCGAACCACCTCAACTGACTCCTCTCGATGTGAAGGAGTAACGGCTCTACTCCGAGCTCCTCCCTGGTAACCGAGCTCCTCACCCTATCTCTAAGGGTGCGCCCAGCCACCCTACGGAGGAAGCCCATTTCGGCCGCTTGTATGCGAGATCTCGTTCTTTCGGTCCTGACCCAAAGCTCATGACCATAGGTGAGGGTAGGAACGAAGATCGACCGGTAAATTGAGAGCCTTGCCTTTCGGCTTAGCTCGTTCTTCACCACGACCACCTCCAGATTGGATTACTGTAATTCTATTTGCATGCATATTAGATTTGAACTGGATCTATTATTGAATGATTAATTTTGTGGCTCTGATGTAAAATCTTAACAAATAACATCTGCTTTTGTTTTCAAATATTGCTCTTGCGCTCGGCTGCTAAGGCTTCTGGGTAATTGTGGCATGGTGTGTTTTAATAGACTGGTGTAGTTTTGAGTCCTAAAACCAGGACGTGAGTTAGCATTTTAGCATCATGGTTCTAACCTCTAAAAGTCAATGTGGATTTTGAATGGGTTTGTGTTTAGACTGAAATAAGGTCTGTGGTTAACACAAGCTAAAGAGATGTTGATGTTTTGTCAGATGAGATAAACTACGTGCGCTAAGACCCCACTAGTGAATTTTAAAGTTTTTATGCAAACTTTAAACGGCGGTTGCTAACGAGTAGCTAACTGAAACTACAGTAGTTGTCATGGAGACATTAAACGTCATCACGCCGGGAACTCTCTCTCTAATCCTCCTTACAGCCTCTAGTCATGTTTTTCACTGCTCTTGTAAATATTAGGTCAATAAACAACTTATTAAGCTAACGTTTAGCGAGCTTGTCAAATCCGATGATTAGATCGATGAAGCTTAACGGTCGTGACGTCATTATGACCCGACCGTGGTGTAGTTCGCTAGCGCATAACGTTAGCGTTTTACTTCTCTGGGCTGCATTAACTCTTCAAACTTCATATAAATGATGTTTATCTGTAAAGATTATCCCGCTGTACAAAACAGCATCAGAAACGTGTGTTTGACACAGAGCTTATTTTCTGCAATGATCCAAAATCTAATGCAAAAATCCCATAGGCGAATATTCGTCGTAACCACCGGCGCCATTTTTTCGGTTTGGCCTACAAAAATATGTCATGACTATACCAGTCTATAGAGAATAAATATTTGCCCCCCCCCCTTTAAATTTCGAGGTCACTAAAAGCTAAACTCTGAAAACATAAGCAAACTACTGTTTCACTGCCTGTATTATTGTGTTATCATGGGATAATCCGAGTGATTGTGCTCCGTATGGGTGAGATTATTCATGCTAAAGTCAGCCTGATCAGCAGAGGGCGCTCTAAGCTTCATACTAGACTGCGCATCAGTAGCTGACGCAGGTAGAGCAGAAGTCAGCACGTGATGAGTTCCAGTGTGCACGCGACGGAGAGAGCTCCTGATCTACCTGTATTGTTTCATATTTCTACAGGTAAGTAGATGGTAATTAACAGACTTAGACTGAACTTTATTGATCCTTTTGGGATGACTCCCTCAAGGAAATTTAGGTTCCAGCAGCAGATACAATAAAAATAAGAATGTAGCAGGTAACAAAAAGTAACAATGTAAAGAATAATATAGCATAAATAATAGAACACTCTTCCGTTGGAGAAAAAATACAAAAAATATGCATGGAAGAAGCAAAATATACAAAAAAAAGGCAGTGATTATTATTGCGATTATTGCACTTGGTTGAGATTATAATTGCACATACAAGTGAAAGTGTCCATGTGTCATTGCACAGTGAGGGTAGAAGGAAAGACGCTCCAACTCCTACCCCTCTGTCCCATGTGCTCTCGTCCTCCTCCTCCCAAGTGAGGAGTTGTAGAGCGTGATGGCCTGATGGACAAAGCAGTTCTTAAGTCTGTTGGTTCTGCACTTGGGAAGGAGCAGTCTCTCACTGAACCGGCTCCTCTGGTTACTGATGACGGTGTGCAGAGGGTGGCTGGCATTGTCCATAATATCCAGCAGTTTGTCCAGTGTCCTCTTCTCTGCCACCGTCACCAGAGAGTCCAGCTTCATGCCGACCACAGAGCCGGCCCGCCTGATCAGTTTGTCCATGTGTGCTGTTTAGATATGCTGCCCCCCCAGCATACCACGGTGTAAAAAAGCACGCTGGAAACCACGGACTGGTAAAACATCCCCAGCAACTTCCTGCAGATGTTAAAGGACCGCAGTCTCCTTAGGAAGTACATCCTGCTTTGTGTCTTCCCGTACAGGTGGTTGGTGTGTGTTGTCCAGTCCAGTTTATTGTCTAGACACAGCCCGAGGTATTTGTAGGAGTCCACAGCCTCCACTTCAGCTCCCTCTAACAGAACAGGTTGCATCCTCTGTCTGGACCTCCCAAAGTCAATGACCAGCTCCTTGGTCTTAGAGGTGTTGAGCTGTAGCTGGTTCGTGTGGCACCATGCAGCAAAGTCCCCCACCAGTGTCCGGTACTCCTCCTCCCTGCCATCCCTGATACACCCGACAATGGCTGTGTCGTCAGCGTACTTCTGTATGTGACACAGCTCAGAGTTGTAGCAGAAGTCCGAGGTGTACAGGGTGAAGAGAACAGGAGCCAGCACTGTGCCCTGGGGGGCTCCAGTGCTGCTGACCACAGTGTCAGACGTGATGTCCATCAGCCTGACGTACTGAGGCCTGCCCGTGAGGTAGTCAGAGATCCAGTTCACTAGGTGGGGGTCCACTCCCATCCCGCTCAGTTTGTCCCGGAGCAGGGGGGGCTGGATAGTGTTGAAAGCACTGGAGAAGTCCAAGAAGAGGATCCTCATAGTGCCGCTTCCCTTATCCAGATGGGAGTGGGCTCGATGTAGCAGGTACAGGATGGCATCCTCCACACCAACACCTGGATGGTAGACTCTGCAGCTAACTTGTAGACTGTGACGACTGAATGAATCTGTAACAAAAGTTGAATAAGAGGAAACCTTGTGCAGCCGCAGCTCCTCCCTCGGCACTTCCTGTCTTTTCTATTCATCATTATAGTCAATAGTTTCTCTGACTAGGTACTGAAGTCCTGCTCCCTGACTCCATATTATCGTCTTCCTGTGTTGACATTCTGATCCAGTCACAAACCAGGTGATGTAAACCGCTAAGTCCAAATTCCAAAACTGTAATCAAGAGTCCAACACAAATCCTAGTTATTTAAATGTATTTGCTTGTTTGAATTAGCCGTCCCACTCCACTTCCTACTTTCAGAATGAGAAAGTTCCATCTGTCCCATCCAGGAATACTTCTTCTTCTTCTTCTGTGGATTTTATTGGCAGCTTGCATCAGAAAACTGTCATTCTTTTTATTCTTTGGAGTATTACAGCAGTTGGCATCCTTATGTTGCATTACTGCCATCTGCTGGATTTAAACGGTCATTTCTCCTCCTCCTCTTGAATTATAGGCGTTACATTCTCTTGATAAGGCCAGTCTCTGTCAAAAATCTAAAGATTGCTTTAACTGCTCCCAAAGCTTCTTCTTCTAGTACAGAAAAGCCAATATTAGATCAATATTTGTTCTTCTCCATATGCGAGCAACACAGTGAAAAACTAAAATGAGCAAAACTAAAAAGCATTTATGAGCAAAAATTATATGAAAGCAAAGCAAAATGTCTTTTACAAATAAATATACAATTGCATACCGTGTGCCCCTGTTAGCAGAACAACGTTAAACGAAGACACAACCACACAGTACATGAACTTCTCTTTGTGTGAACAACCGCATTGCGGGCACAGGTGCTTTTATTAAGTTAACCTGTAGGGTCACTAATTACACAGGTTAGGTCACATGACAACACATGGGAAATCAAAATAGAAAAACAAATACAGACAGAAGCATAATCTCAACACAAAATGAAATTAGAGCACAAATCTCAACACCCCCACTTGCTCACATTTCCCAAATTCCATCCTATGAACATGCATACAGAAAAATGCAGACACTTCATATTCCAAACATAAACATCTTAAACCTTTCCAGCTTTAACTTAGTAGCAGGCTTCGTTAACACATCTGCAACCATATCATTGGTTGGGCAGTACTTAAGGTGTTTTTCACCATCATTCACTAAGGACCTAACAAAGTGGTATTTTATGTCGACATGCTTGCAGCGTTGTCTATGGACTGGAAGCTATAGCTCCTTGATTGTCTTCATAGACACAGCATTTGTGACCTTGACCGTCAAAACACTTCATCAGCTGTTTTAAGTGTAAACATTCCTGCATTGTCGCAGCTAATGCCATATATTCGGCCTCACAGGTAGATCATGCAACTGCTGGCTGTTGTTTGGTTTTCCAAGAAACCAGTGGACTGTTCTTTTTTAAGCTGATAGATAGATAGATAGATAGATAGATAGATAGATAGATAGATAGATAGATAGATAGATAGATAGATAGATAGATAGATAGATAGATAGATAGATAGATAGATAGATAGATAGATAGATAGATAGATAGATAGATAGATAGATAGATAGATAGATAGATATTGATTGATTGATTGATTGATTGATTGATTGATTGATTGATTGATACTTTATTGATCCCGAGGGAAATTCAGAGCATCCAGTAGCAGTATACAGACAGGCAGGACACAAGACATTGGTTACAATACAAGACATTGGTTACAATACACACCCGCTGTCCCCCCTCCCCTCTCTATATACAATAATCCCCAAAACAAGATTCAGCAGCCCCGATGTGACTAAGAGTAAAGGTTAAACCTGTGCAGTTGGCATTAGCATTAGACTTAAAATTTATATAGCATAATGTACCTAAACTGTGAAGGAGAGAGAAGCATGTGTGCTGTTTAAAAGAAACCTGTAGACAAGTTAAAGGGCCTTGGAAACAAAGGCTGACCTTCTAGAAACTAGTTCCATGTGCATGTACAGAGGTGTTTGAGCTTATGCCCGAGGTGTGAGTACAGTCGTTAAACAGTCGTTAAACAGTCAATGCAGGAGTAGTGAGCAGTGATTAGCATTAAGTGTCCAAAACAATAAGGTGAAACCAGGGGTGATTAGGGTGATTGCCATTTAAGTACCCAACTATTGAGGAGCAGATTAGCATTAAGTGTTGAAGACAATAGAGTGAAACTTTGACTAGTTAGGGTGATCATGTCAACCATTACAGATGTAGCATAACACAACAGTAGGATGAAACCAGACATGATTAGGGTGATTATCATTAAAGTGACCAGTGCTCAGTAAGGTGACTATCAATATGCATTTAAAGTGTCCAACTGGAGGCTGACTCTGAGGTCAGCAGTGCAGATGAGGAGTGAGAAAAAAAGTGAAAAAAGAGTCCAGGGTTCACTCTGTGCTTCTTCCCTGCCGTGACAGTGAAGTGTTATACAGTCTTATGGCCTATAGGGGGACAAAAGAGTTCTTGAGTCTGTCCGTGGAGCACGACTGTGACAGCAGTCTGTCACTGAACATGCTCCTCTGCCCGGTGAAGGTGCTGTGCAGAGGGTGGTGTGTGTTGTCCATGATGGAGAGCTTTTGTCCAGAGACCTCCTCTCTACCACTGTCACCAGTGAGTCCAGCTCTGTACCCCACCACAGAGCCGGCCCTCCTCACCAGTCTGTCCAGGCGTGCTGCGTCCCTCTTCATGCAGCTTCCTCCCCCAGCATACCACGGCGTAGAAGAGGACGCTGGACACCACAGACTGGTAGAACATCTGCAGCAGCTTTTTGCAGATGTTGAAGGACCCCAGCCTTCTCAGGAAGTACAGACAACTCTGTCCCTTCCTGCAGGTAGTGTCCATGTTAGGCGACCAGTCCAGCTTGTCATCCAGCTGCAGCCCCAGATACCCGTAGGTCCTGTACCACCTCCACGTCGACCCCCCCCGATGGAAACCGGTTCTAGATGTGGTTTGTTCCTTCGGAAGTCCACCACCATCTCCTTGGTCTTGGAGGTGTTTAGCTGCAAATGGTTGTCACTGCACCACGTCACAAAGTCCTCGATCAGGCTCCTGTACTCCTCCTCCTGTCCATCCCTGACACAAGCAACTATCGCAGTGTCGTCCGAGTATTTCTGCATGTGGCAGAGCTCAGAGTTATACTGGAAGTCCGAGGTGTACAGGGTGAACAGGACGGGGGAGAGCACGGTCCCCTGTGGTGCTCCGGTGCTGCTGACCACAGTGTCAGATGTGCAGTCCTTCAGTCTGACGTACTGTGGTCTCTCTGTGAGGTAGTCCATGATCCACCTCACCAGGTGCTAGTCCACCCTCATCTCGGTCAGCTTGTCTCTCAGTAGGAGGGGGATAGGTGGTGAAAGGCGCTTGAGAAATCAAAGAACATGATTCTCATCACGCTGCTCCCTTTGTCCAGATGAGAGTAAGCCCTGTGTAGAAGACAGAGGATGGCATCGTCCACGCCCACCTTTGCCTGGTATGCAAACTGCAGGGGATCCTGTGCGTGTTGGACCTGGGGTCTGAGGTGTTGGAGCAGCAGCCATTCAAAGGTCCTCATAACGTGGGATGTCAGAGCGATTGGTCTGAAGTCGCCTGGCTCACTGGGGTTTTCTTCTTGGGGACAGGGGTGAGGCACAAGGTCTTCCAGAGCACAGGAACCTTCCAGAGCCGCAGGCTCATGTTGAAGATGTGCTGAAGTGGCTCCCCCAGCTCAGCAGAGCAGGCCTTTAGCATCCTGGGACACACCTTGTCTGGGCCTGCTGCCTTCCTGGGGCGGAGTCTCTTCAGCTCCTTTCTAACCTGGTCTCTGGTGATGGTGGGGGGGAGGGGGGATGGACTGTCCCCCCTCCCCTGATTGTCACTTTCAGAAACAAGAAAGCCTCCGATTCAAACAAGAATTCATCCCCAACAATCTGACATGAGAAGTGTTTTTAAAGAGCAATGTAAACAAGTCTCTCTCTCTCTCTCTCTCTCTCTGTCTCTCTCTCTCTCTCTCTCTCTCTCTCTCTCTCTCGATCAGCCCTCCCTCTTCTTCCTGCTCTCACACACAGCCTGCTGCACTCTGTCCTCAGATTTCCTGGTTCCCTCCCATTCAGATCTACAGTTTAGAGTTGGGTGTAACCAACAAGAGCTGCACAGTCACATGCACAGACATGCTTAGTGGATAACAGGTGAAACTTGTTTCATCTATGGGAACTGAATCTCACACAGTCGTTGTTACAGAGAGCAGAAATGGCGCAGAAAGGAATTCAGCTGGACCGAGAATCCATCTCTTGTTCCATCTGTCTGGATCTCCTGAAGGATCCGAGGACTCTTAGCTGTGGACACAGCTACTGCAAGAACTGTATTAAAGGCCACTGGAATACACAGGATTATAGGGCAGTCTATACCTGTCCTCAGTGCAGAGAGGAATTCATACCGAGGCCTGTCCTGAAGAAAAACACCATGTTGGCAGATTTAGTGAAGAAGCTGAAGAAGACTGGACTCCAAGCTGCTCCTGCTGATCACTGCTATGCTGGATCTGAAGACGTGGCCTGTGATGTCTGCACCGGGAGGAAACTGAAAGCCTGTAAGTCCTGTCTGCAGTGTCTGGCCTCTTACTGTCAGAATCACCTCCAGCCTCATTTTGAAGCAGCTGTCTTTAAGAAACACAAGCTGGTGGAGCCGTCCAAGAAGCTCCAGGAGAACGTGTGCTCTCGTCATGAGGAGGTGCTGAAGATGTTCTGTCGTACTGATCAGCATCTATCTGTCTCAACTGTTTAATGGACAACCACAAAGGTCACGACACAGTCTCAGCTGCAGCAGAAAGGAGCGAGAAGCAGAGAGAGCTCGAGGTGAGTCGACTAAACACCCAGCAGAGAATCCAGGACGGAGAGAAAGATGTGAAGCTGCTCCAACAGCAGGTGGTGGCTATCAATGGCTCTGCTGATAAAACAGTGAGGAACAGTCAGAAGATGTTCACTGAGCTGATCCGTCTCATGAAGAAAAGACGCTCTGATGTGAAGCAGCAGGTCAGATCCCAGCAGCAAACTGAAGTGAGTCGAGTCAGAGAGCGTCAGGAGAAGCTGGAGCAGGAGATCACTGAGCTGAAGAGGAAAGACGCTGAGATGGAGAAGCTGTCACTCACACAGGACCACATCCAGTTTCTACAGGACTACCCCTCAGTGTCAGCACTCAGTGAATCTACACACTCATCCAGCATCAAGATCCGTCCTCTGAGGTACTTTGAGGACGTGACAGCAGCTGTGTCAGAAGTCAGAGATAAACTACAGGACGTCCTGACAGACAAATGGACAAACGTCTCACAGACACTGACTGAAGTGGATGTTTTACTGTCAGAACCAGAACCAGAACCAGAGCCAAGACCAGAGCTGAGTTCTTAAAATATTCATGTGACATCACACTGGATCCAAACACAGCACACACAAAGCTGTTATTATCTGATGGGAACAGAAAAGTAACATTAACAGATCAGACCCAGTCTTATTCTAGACACCCAGACAGATTCACTAGATGTCTTCAGGTCCTGAGTAAAGAGAGTCTGACTGGACGTTGTTACTGGAGGTGGAGTGGAGAGGAGGAGGAGTTTATGTAGCAGTCACATACAAGAATATCAGCAGAGCAGGAGATGAGTGTGTGTTTGGATTTAATGACAAATCTTGGATGTTATTTTGTACATCTTACGTTATAACTTTTATCACAACAAAGTCCAGACTCGTATCTCAGATCCTCGGTCCTACA
>NC_136691.1:1426419-1807390 GCF_947650265.1 Symphodus melops
ACGAGGTCACGAGGCGTAAACTCTGAAAGCTCGACGAGCTCTCGGCTAAATGTTTTCTCTTTCTACCCGCTTGAGGCCGGTCGCTGAGAATAATGTGACCTAACACGGCGCCGCTTTGTGTCAGCCTCGCGCACGGATTCTGCCGCGGGCGCCTCTCGGTCCAAGGCCTCACGTCCTCGCCAGACAAAAACACGAGCAGGGCGCCGACATGTTGGACAATCAGTCTGAATTCTAGACCTTGCTGTGGAGAGTACTTCAACTCACAGGTGTGTGTGTGTGTGTTTCCAGGCAGCAGCAGTACGGCCGGGGAGGTGGCGGCGGCGGCGGCGGAGGTGGCGGCGGAGGTCACGGCTGGATCGAGCTCAGCACACGCAGCAGTCGGCGTACCAGCAGAACGCGAGCCGCGGACAGGGAGGGCCGGCGGCGGCGGGAGGCTACCAGCAGCGCTTCAACCAGCAGAGAGACGACTGGCACGGTCGCCGGGACAACCGGGGACAACCGCACCAGGTGAACACTTCCGTTAACCCCTCGCTGTGATGTCACCGCGTGCTGAATATAAACGCCACGCTCCTCCGGTCTCTGTTTAGGTTTCAAATATTTTCAAACTCAGCTGAAAGATGAACCGTGTGACTGAGGGGGCGTGGCTTCAGAGAGGGCGTGGCTTTATAGGGCCCGCAAAGGGGGCGTGGCTTTATAGGGAGTCCAAAGGGGGCGTGGCTTTATAGGGAATGCTACTTTCAAAATCATGCTATTTTTTAGAAAATGGCCGACCCTGCCTTTTTTTGTTTTCAGCTTTCTTCTTCTCCACTTTTTAAATCACAAAAACAAACAAACCGCCCCAGAAGCAACTGCAGTGTCAACCGCCAATAAACACCACAGAAGAAGAAGAGCAGCTGCAGTGAATGCAGTTCAGTCTTGTTTGGTCTCTGCGGCTCCGTTAAACTTGGACCTCTTTGTGTTTCAGGGCTTCAGCGCGGGCCGAGGGTACCCTCCCCCTCCCCCCTCCAGACGCTACGACTGGAAGTAAACTGGGAGCACAAGCCGGACTCTGGGGTCACATTTGGGCGGGGCTATTTTTTAGGGGAGACGTGTCACTTTTTTTTTTTTGTTCATTTTTATTGTCTTCTTGTACAATGAATAATTTTTTCCTCTTCATTTTACTTACAAAAGCTTGATATGTAACGTAGTGATTTTTAAGATAATCAGCCTGTGAGTCACGGACTCAGAGTCCCCATGGGTTTATTTTTGAGAGACGACTCTCCAATGTGGTCATAAAAAAAAAAAAAAAAAGGAAAAAACAGACGACAAATAAAATGTTGTAAACGGGAATCGTCGTCTCTGCTTCCAGGTTTTTAAATCTTCTCCCTTCAGCTCAAACACAAGGACAGGTCAAAGGTCGCTCCAGGCTTTGTTTTTTAATAAATCTCCCGTTAGAAATAAAACATCAAAATTCAACTACAGAAAAAAAAAACATGTAAATGAAAACCGAATGAGAATCTTTTCAGACATTGAAGCGGAGACTTGGTGACGGGGTCGTGGTCACCGTGGTTACCGTGGTCACCGCTCACGTTCTGCTCCGGTCAGTGTGATGGTTTCATTCACCCGCTCACGCTCTCCGCTTTCATTTTTACTTTTCTTAAAGCTCCGGCTGTGCCGGACGAGCTGAAGCTTAAACATCAAGTTTCTGTTCGGCGGCGTGCAGGTTACCCACGCCATGTGCACTGATGCAGTGTTGTTCAGGGGGAGGGGGGGGGGGGCGGTGGGGGTCCTGACCCTTCAGGGGTCGTAAAAAACTTAGAGGACCAAACAGTTAGGGGGGGGGGGGGGGGGCCGGGGGCAAACAAGTCCAATGTGCAACATGCAAGGAAAAAGAGTTCTGCAGCAGGAGGGGGAATCAGATGCTGTAAAGGGGGTCCGAGGCCTGCCAACACACACGCACACGCACGCACACACACGCACACACACGCACGCACGCACGCACACACTGAGATTTCTTCCTCTTTCCTCTTCCTCCTTTTTTGGAGACATGTTGCTCATTTTCCAAAGTGATGACTTTCTCAGTCTCCATTTTTCACATCATGTCCCCATTTTTTTTTTTTTTACATTTTAAACATTTTTCCCAGTTATTTTTTTGGGGACATTTAGGTTGTACGTGCAGAATATTCTGGTCACCCCTCTCCCCCCCCCCCCCCCCCCCCCCCCCCCCTCAATATCTACATTCAGTCTGTTTGCTGCATTTAGGTTTTTTTTATTCTTATTATTGTTCAGGGATCAATTTAAAAACACCGACAGCTGCTCAATCTGCGCTTCTGGCTCCACAAATAAAAACATTAAAATGTAAAAAAATAAAGATGGAAAAAAAAACACATTTATTTCAAACCGGAAACATTCTTAAAAACAGCTGTAACAACACATTTTAATAAATCTAATTTCAGGTGAAAATATTTCGTTCAGACCCGGAAGCAGCTGCAGCTTCACTTTGTTTTGACTCCTGGAAATAATTTAAACTTGTCCAAGAAATTAAAAAAAAAAAAAAAAAAAAAAAAAAGAATCACAGCGCGCGTGCATCACCTTGAAACTCAAACATGAGATTTTTTTTTTTTTTCTTCCTCCTCCTGCATCAACTTTAAATCACAACCTTTTATAACAAAACATAGAAAGACTAAACAAATATTTTGTTTTGCAGAGGAAGTCGCATTCAGACCCGGTTCAGCCTCTTATATACAGTTTTTTTTTTTTTTGCACCTTGTTGAGTCTTTTGAGTCCCTGTGCGTAAAGGAGGCACAGCGTCACGCGCGCAAACAACGAACCAGTAAAAGAAGTCTGGTGCTTGACTGGTCTGAAAATCCAACTCAAGCCCGGATCCGCTCAGTTCTCGTCCCGGTGTCCCTACCAAGTCCTCGTCCCGGTGTCCCTACCAAGTCCTCGTCCCGGTGTCCCTACCAAGTCCTCCCGTACAGTAAATTGGAGCCGATCATGCTGTTCGTGTACTCGATTAGCGCCGCGTCTGTTTGCGTCATGTTGATCTGCGCGTGCAGTCCCAGCGGCGGGCTCGGGGACAAATCCTCGAGCTCCTCCGTGGATGACAGCTGGTTCACCTGCTGCTGCTGCTGCGGCTGATGATGATGATGATGATGGAGGAGCTGCGGGGTCGCCGTCGTGGCCTCCCCTGCGCTGCTCTGTCTGTTTCCAGTCTGGTTGGAGCCGCTGGACTCGGTCCTGCAGCTCTTTCCGGTCTTGGATAGAACCGGGGACACGGAGGAGGAGCGGCACAGACTTCCTCCTGCACCTGCACCTCCGCCGCTCCCTTCCTGCAGCTGCTGCGGCCCTTTGTCCTTGGCCTGCCGCTTCAGCTTGTACCGGTGGTTCTGGAACCAGATCTTGACCTGGTTCGGGGTGAGGTGGATGAGTCCGGCCAGGTGCTCGCGCTCCGGCGCGGACAGGTACTTCTGCGTCTTGAAGCGCCGCTCCAGCTCGTACACCTGCGCCTGCGAGAAGAGCACGCGCCGCTTCCTGCGCGGCGCCGCGTGCAGACTCACCATGGACTTGGTGCTGCAGTCCATCCCGGCCAGGGAGCCCACCATCCCGGACATGTTCATCCCGGCGGAGGGGCCCATGAATCTGGAAACTTCAGAATATATTAAAAACAAAACATGTTTAAAACGAATCAAACGACCAGATTTATCTAAACAAAAAACTCTGATAATAGTCGATTAATAATCCGATTAAAATGTATATAATTTATCCGACAATATGTTCGCTGTCTTTATTAAATTCTAAACGGTTTAAATGCTTTATTTAAAAAATAATAATAATTATCCTGTTTAAAACTAAAATCCGCCGAAAAGTTCAGTGATATTTCTGCGAAATAAAAAAGGCCTTTAGGTCCCTTTTTAAATATCAATCATTTTAACTCTCAGGCTACATGCACGGAAGTATCAGAATAAGGCAGGAAATTAAATTCAATATGATGTTAAAAAAAAAAAAACGAAGTTTGGTGCAAATAACTTTTTTTTTTATGAATGTGCTTAAATCTCCTCGAGGCCTTTTTTTCAATCCTTGTATAGAAAGTAAAAAGTGACGCCAGAAGAATGTTAGATGCTGTTAAATAAATCCTAAAATACATAAACGAGCACTTTAGATTTAATGGTCATAACAAAAACAATTAATTTTATTCACATTTTAAGTATTTCCAACGTGCGTAAAAATCAGGAGGCCAAACTGTCCTGCGCGTGTTTTTAGTTTTTATAAGTTTAGTTTTTTTTTTGTTTTTTTTTTAATTATTAAACTGAATGAACTTCTTACTTGTGGGGTATCTGGGCTCCGGGTTGCTGTACCACGCTGCCCCTCCGCCCCTCACCGTCTCCTGGTAGGACGGCAGCTCTCCCACGTTCCCGATGCCGCCGTTGCAGAACCCGCCTACGGCCCCGGAGAACTGCGGCACCCCGTGGGGCACATGATAGGGCCCACCGGGTCCCAGCGCGGTGGCTGCTGCTGCTGCTGAGGAAGAGGAGGAGGATGAGGATGAAGAGGAGGAGGACAGGTGGTGATGGTGATGGTGGTGGTGATGATGGTGAAGATGAGGCGGCTGGTGCTGCTGCGCCTGCTGCTGATGCTGCATACCGGGCTGGGAGACCTGCGACTGCCTGTAGGCGCCCAGCGGGGATCCGAGGCTCCCCGCGGTGTGATCCATCCCTCCGAACCTCCGGTAGCTGTCCTCCATCGGGCTCAAAATGTCGGAGACTGAGAAGGGGGTGGAGTGTTTGGGGCTGAAGGACATGGTGCGGACCCCCCGGGCTCTGGCTGGATGTGGTCGGGTCAGTCCGGCGGCTCTCTGCCTGCGTCCCCCTCCCTCCTCTGCCTCCCTGGGAAGAAGTCCAGCTGATCGGCTGAACGAGGAGACGAGTTGCCCTTATCCCGCCGGACTCAGACTCCAACACACGGAGGGGCGGAGCGACGGGCGGACACGGCGGCGGCGGCAGCAGCCAACAAAACTAATTGACATTACAGAGGTAAGTGGAGAAAATGTTTTTGGACCTACTTTCTGCTTCCGCGGAGACAGTTTGCTCTGCGAGCTTTGAGCCAAACGAGAATGTGGAGGCACAAATTCCTTCAAACTCTCAGATGAGCTTCTCTTCTGTCCTGATGAGATGATGAAAGTCTCCCAGGAGTGATCTGATGACGCTTCAGCACAGCTGGAACACCTGATTAACACCTTACATCCTGGGCCTGAGAACATCAGTTACTCCAAAGTAAAGTGAGGAGTTCTGCACATGTCCATGTTTACAAGTCTCATCTGAACGTTTCATGTTTGGCCCGTTTTGTCTGTTGTCTCAGTTTCTGTTCCAATAAGACAAACTGAAGCATGATCTGATGTTCTTTCATTTCTGAACCCTGATCATCTCCTCACGTGGGACTCGGAGGTTAAATCCTCAGAGAGCGTGACGCGTTTCAAGTCAGATTGTTCCTACTTGATGCTCTTTGTTTTTTTATTTAACTTTGAATATCTTTATAAATCACAGATTTAAGTGACGTCAGGATTTAGAAACCTCTCCACTCTCTTATTGTCAGTTTCTCCTGTTTCTTCTTTTATTTTCCAAAATTATTCAGACAAAATACACACATGTAATTTGTCATCGTTCACCACAAAACATGTTTTATTTATTCTGACAGTAAATAAATAAAAAAAGAATGGCGCAGAAGTCCAACAAAAAAAAGTCCCTTTATTAATGTGATTTCGGTTAAGATTACGTAAGCACTGATTAACTGTATTAATCATCAATAAATAGACAAATAATTGCACATATTTAATCCATATATAGGCTCATTATTCCTCATAAATAAATAAAGAGCTGCTGCTTCTGTCCGTAAAACCTGAACACATTTTAAAAACAAACAAACAAACAAACAAACACTCTGTCCCTACTCTCTTAAATTCCTTTTACGTTACGATTGCAGATCAAGTTTGTTTGAGCAGCAACAAGCTGCCTCAGAGTTCTTCACACAACACCTCGAAGTTCATTTCATCTTCCTGCTTTAAATGAATGACTGCAGCAGCTGGTTCGTTTAATTAGAACTTTTGCTGATTGAACTCTTTTTGAGCTGCCAGCAACATGAATATTTGTTTCTAGTTTGTATTTTATTACTTTTACTGTCATTGCTAAAGATCTGAACGTCTAACTTGTGAAATCTAAACAGCTGCAGTGAAAGAGCTGACATGTTTCAGTGAGACTCAGAGACTCGGACTTTGTCTTAGAAAAGTACAACAACGATTATTTCCTCTTCTTTTACAGACTGGGGTCAAAATCTGTTCTCAAACAAGTCTCTTATTTTTACTCTGATTATGTTGGTTTAAACTTTTTTTTTTTTTTGGTGATGTAGCTTCCAACATAATGTCTCTCAATGGCGGATCAATCAAGTAAATCAAAAACATGGAGACAAAGGAAAAAAGACACGTATCGAAAAAAAACGTGTTTTAATAAATCATTACAAAATAATTCAAATAATGTTAAAAATAATAATAAAACATGTTTTTAAAACTTCACATGTTTCCTTATTTTATGAACGATTTAAAAATATTTTCAGACATTACTTTAATTTTTTTTGTAAACAGGCAGCAGTTGCCATGGTAACACTAAACATAATTTCTCTTTGTGTTTTATTGTTTTCATGTTTAAAAGTTGTAGAAAAAGAATTTAGTTGAAGTTTTTTTTTTTTTTTAAGTTTTTCCTCCTCTTCTTTTTCTTCTCTGTAAGTTTCACTTTAGATTTATTATTTAAAGTTTTATAGTTTCACTTTAATCCTGACAGGTTTTTGTTTTTTTAAACGTGAATAATTCACCTCATGGGGTCACGCGCTCTGCAGAATATTAATGAACATAATTAGTTGGATTAATATTCAAACATTTGTCTGAATAATGTTCAGACTTTCTGGACTTTGTAGGCCTATGTCCTGCACGCGCAGCTTTACTTTACTGTATACAGTTCGAGCAGCCAATCACCTGCTGACCCGCTGCGTCACGTCACTTCACGTCCCTTTTTTTGTTGAATTTTTTTTTTGTATTAGGCTGCTGCCCGTCCGGAGCGGAGATGGAATAAACGAGTCTGCAATGATTGTTGATCCGCACACCGGGACCGGAGCGGAGTCTCAGCCCGGCTTCGAACTGCTGCTGCCGGCTGAGAGAGAGGAAACCCCGCCGGAACAAGATGGAGGAAACAGCAGAGAGTAAAAACCTTTTCATGAATACAGACTAAGAGAGTAGAGAGCTCGGGATGTTTACAGCTGTGGAACCTGTTTATTACTATTTAATGACTTTAATTAAATCCATTTAAACCAAAGATCCTTGGCTGCAGTAAAGATCAGATTTTCTCCTTCTGGCCATGAAAGTTGATCTATTCACAAATATCCCTGAAGGAAACGGAGTTGGACGAAGTGGAAACAGTCCAATTTTCTTTTGCATTCTTCTGAATAAGATGATTTAAGAGAAGGATTTTTTTTCATGAAGTAGCTCGTGGACAGATGTGCAAAAACTGGAACAGCTGTTTTTCAAGCTTGATAATTTGGTCCCAAAAAGTTTGGAAAAGAAGACAACATGTTCAGTTTTAATTTGTTGTGTTTGTCTTGCTTTTGTTTCCTGTTTTTGTTTCTGGAACAGATTGATTCAAGGTGTCGTCAGGTAAACTCACGTGCGACACAAGAATCAAATAAAAAACTTCAAACTTCTTCCCGAAGTCTCCAGATGTCATCTTGATAAACGAGCTCAATGTTAAAACTGCAGGTTTGAATGTAAACAGACTTAAATTCATCTCTTGGATTAAATGAGGCTCTTAATGTCTTTTTATTTCAGTTCCGTTTCGATTAATTTCAAAATAAAAGAATTAACGCTCGTTAAAAGGTGAATTTAAAGGATGTTTCACAGTTTGGCTACTTTACCTTTAATTAATTAGATCTGACAGGATATTTGTTTTTTGTGTTTAGCAGTTTATTACAAACTTAAAGTGAAGCTCTGCTGATTAATCCCTTTCAAATGAAGTAAATGTTTTTTTTTCTAAACGCCACATTATCACAACATAGTGGGCTCTCTGCTGATCTACATGATCTTATTAAATGATAACTAATGTTTCCCATTCAGTTAAAGTTGGTGTCATATTTTGTGTTTCCGTCGTCTTGACTGATGTGAAGTTTATAAAAATGATTTAATTTAATTCAAGACTCAGAAGTAAAGAGTTATTGTTATATTATTACTCGCTCTGTAACCAGGAGATACAAATCTAACTGCAAATAAATTCAAGTCATTTCTTCTTTGAATTCAAAGTGTAGTATAGTGTGGGATCAGAAGGTCTCGGTCTCTTTTCTGCACCTGCAGCACTTGAGTAAATCTCCACCATGTACGCTCAGGTGAGCACACCTTGATCTGTGAAGGGACTCTGTATCACCAAATTGGAGAAAAATGTCAAATCTGAAATTCTTCTCAAGTTGGTTGAAACCTTTGTTTGGCCTTGGGGAGTGTTAACAAAAAGAACCGTCTGAGAGAAGAACTTCTTTGATAGTGAGAAAATGTGTCTTTGGAGTGAGCGTGTTCAGCCTTGGATCCACCTGGCTCAACTTCCACCTGCCTGAGGAGCTGGCAGAGGTGCAGGGACGGGCCGGGGGGGGGGGGGGGGGTGACGTACCCTCCCCAAAGGTGGAGGAGGTGAGGGAGACTCTACAGCCTCTATTTGTTTTCTCCTCCTCACCCATTGGCCGTCTCATCGCCTCCCTTTCCCCCCCCCCCCCCTCTACAGGTTTAATCCTCGGCTCTCTGGAGGAGCTTTAGGCCAAGCAGCTCGGGCCCCTGAACGCCTCTTAAAAAAAGGCAGCCCACTCCAACCAGGAAGGCGAGGGGAGGGGGAGGGGGGGGGGGGGGGGGGGGGCAGTGTCCACCTGGCTCCTGAAACATGATGTAAAGAAAAATCTACTGACCTTTATTTCCACTCTGAGAGGGAGGAGGAGCCGCTGCTGGACCAAAGCCCTGAAAACTACAACTACAACTATTTTTTTTTTTTTTTTTTAGAAGAGACGAGAAACAATTTGCAACTGAAAAAAGGAGAACAGATCAATTGTTTGTCATTGTTAAAAAAATTTTTTTTAAAAAGTCCCTCAAAAATCTCGTCTTTTCACACATCACACGCTGCCGACGAAACATCAGACGCAACCTGGGGTTAAGTGTCTTTCCAAAGGACACGGGGATCGAACCGTCGACCACTGAGACCGTGATCAGGTCACATCCCCTGAAAGAGAAATTGTGCAACTGTTTGATCCAGTAGATGTCACCCTTGAGATCCAACATGAAACCAAAACTGCTCTTTGGCCACGCCTCCTCCATACTGAAGCCCCCGCCCTCCTCCAGAGACACACGTCTTAACGCCACGCCAATATTAGCGCTCTTTAGTTAGCTGGTTAGCTTCAATCACCTGTGTCCTGCATTGTTGTGTTAGCATGCTAATGTTAGCACTCTTTAGTTAGCTGGTTAGCTTCAATCACCTGTGTCCTGCATTGTTGTGTTAGCATGCTAATGTTAGCGCTCTTTAGTTAGCTGGTAGCTTCAATCTCAATCACCTGTGTCCTGCATTGTTGTGTTATCATGCTAATGTTAGCGCTCTTTAGTTAGCTGGTTCGCTTCAATCACCTGTGTCCTGCATTGTTGTGTTAGCATGCTAATGTTAGCGCTCTGTAGTTAGCTGGTAGCTTCATGTAAACTGACACAGAATGATCCAAATAATCAGTGAGTATCTTCTTCTTCTTGACTCAAACAGCTTTTATACAAAAGGGGAGGAGCCATGTAAACACAGCTCTGACGACAACACAGCCAGCCGGTGCTCAGGTTTCACCACAACGTTTGTTTGCTTGTTTACTACATCAGACACATGGAAGCGTCCGTTTCATGTATTTCTGAACAGGAAGGTTAAACGGCGCTCTCTTAGTTCAGTCTGTATCAGGAGGAAAGAAAAGACTCCATCTCGACCTGCAGCCTCACACGGCGCCGGGAAAAGGTCAGAGGTGATGCGTCCACAAGTGTTCTTCAAAAATCATTCAGCCTGTGTGTGTGTGCAGTACTGTTCAGTGTGTGTGTGTGTGTGTGTGTGTGGGGGGGGGGGGGTCAAGGCTCCGTCTCTGCACCACTTGGCTGTTTGAAGCATTAAGAAACATTGCGTGTGTGTGAAAAGCTCTGTGCAGTCATGTGAAGAAACTGGAGCTTCAGAGCGCCATCATGAGGTCGGTCTGTGTTTCTCTTTTTTTTTTTTTTACAATTCTTCAAAATCCTACAAAGCAGACCTTCACAGTCTCTCACTCTCTGCTCTGCACACACTACGGGTTGTTCCAAACAAAAGGTGCAGATAACAAACATCTTCCATTCCCACCTCGGTTCTTTCGGTCGTGGATTCATCTTTCAGAATTAAAAGTGACGACAGTTGGTCCAGTGTTATTCCCAGAATGACTCTTTATGAGTAAAGATGTAAGATCTACCGATGAGCTGGACTGTCCTACAAAGCAAAAAGGCAGAAACTGCAATTTTGGTCAAAAATGAGTTATTATCATTTGCGTGACATTCATTGCATCCTTTATTATGGAACAAAATATCTCGTCTTAAATGTGAATCGTTTTGGAGAAAAACTTTTTTTTTTAACAGTAACTGCAAAAAGCCCGAGTGAAGCAAAAACACAGTAAAAGCTTTTACTGTTTTCTTGCTTTGCTTCACACCAGTTACTCATGCTTTGTATTACTAGCCTACATCACAACCATGTGACTGCACAGTGATGTCACACAGTGCTGTGGTCTATTCCAAATGAACTGTCCCCATTTGGGCCTTCATGGAACTTGAAATGTGAAATACTTGTTAAGCAGCCATGTCGGCACCAAAACAGATTCTGAGACCTAAAATGGTCAAATGGCTTTGGGCTTAGTATTTATTTTAATATACTTTATTAATCCCGCGAGGGGAAATTCGGTTTTCACTCTGCTTTAATGGAGAGGTCTCAGAGTGAGGGGGCTGCCCACAGCGGGCGCTCCAGAGCAGTTTTTGGGGTTCGGTGCCTTGCTCAGGGGCACCTCGGCAGTGCTCAGGAAATGGACTGGCACCTCTCCAGCTACCAGACCAGTTTCCGGGCTTGGTCCGTGCCGGGATTTGAGCCGGTGACCCTCCGGTTCCCAACCCAAGTCCCTACAGACTGAGCTACTGCCGCTCCAATATATCCATGTAAATCCATGTTCAGGAAAACAAATGATTCCAATAATTCTAAACGCAGCATGTCTAACACAAGCTGTGAGGAAATGGAGTTACTGCCTTTCCTCTTGGTATTGTGGCACATTTTTGGTAAGCAATACAAAGCACACAGTATCTGTAAAATGGGGTAAAATATCAAATAAAATATGATGATTGATATGTACAAAGAATAAGCTCATATAAAGTAACAAAAATGCCACATGTCCAATAATATACCTGCAGCTACTGAGGCTGGACGAGGTGAAAACTTTAGAGTCATTTTCTGCACTCTGCGTGGTTTCTGCCTTTTTGCTTTGTAGGGCAGTAAATCCACTCGTACAGTGTTTGTGAAGTAACCTGATTGTCTACAGACCCACAACATGTGAGATAAACATCCAGTCCTTTGTTTGTGGTCTGCAGAAGTCATGCAACAGGAAAAAAAACGCTCCGTTTTAGATGTGCTCCCCTTGTGATGTCACAATGGGATAATGGTAAAAAAAAAAAAAAACAAGCTTCCTCTCCTGGTTTCTCCAACCATGCACTCCACCTCCAGCCTCGCGCAAAACTTTTGCACAGGTCGCCATTTTTTGTTTTCTCTAGTGAAGGAGTGATGTCTGCTGGGAAAACTCAGGGGGGGCGGGGCTTGTTGCATTTAAAGAGACACACACACACACACCAATAATGTAGCGTTCAGAGAGCTGGTTTCTGCAGGGTCACAAACCTCCTCTACTTTTTTTTAATAGTTGTGACGTCGTCGGCTGTAGATTCATTTTTCAGACTCACTTCCTGTCGTACCTGGAAGTCCTGTCGTCAGAGGCGCTGCTTGTCAACAGGCGTGACAGCTGACAAACTTTAAACCGCAGCGTTGGCTCAAAATGTGCAGATTGATCAATGACAGTAGGAGATCTCCCTCAGGGGACCCCTAATGGGAATCACTGGATTAGTCTGTTAAAGGTTTACAGCTTTTACAGCTACATTGCAGTTCCTCTCCTGGCCAGCAGAGGGCAGTAAAGACCTATTGTTGACTAAAAAGTAAACTATCACTGTTTACAGATCCAGTCTGACGATGGCACGTGTCTCTGAGTATCAATAAAGCTTTAATTGAAAGAAAACAGTATCCAGGATCTCCTTAGACTTCAGGTCCTGCAGTCATTTCAAGACGGGCTTCCAGACTTAACGGAGGATCTGAATAAAACATTGAGGGTGACTTTGTTTTGAAACCAAACTGTCCAAGTAAAAAGGTGCAAAACACCGACATCTTTCATTTCCAACTCTGTTTTAAATTTGGGTTCAAAGAATTAAAAGTGTTCTTCCCAGAAAGGCTCTTTCATTGTCTGAGCCGGAGACTACTAACCTGAGTGCCCCCCCTGAACCCCACCTCCACCAACCTGCCGACCAAACCACTCACCAAGAGCCAAACCGATTAATCCGCACTCCTCCCTGAAAGTAGATCCAGAGAGAGATGAAATACAGATCAATTACTGATGTTTGTTAACTGTAGAAGCCATAAATGTCAGTTGGTTGTGTGTTTGGTTTAATGTTTTTTTTTTTACTTATTTGTTCATTGTTTTCGATCTTATTGTTTCTGGTGGTGCGCGTGTTTACCGGACATCACTGCGGTGATAGCCGGGACTATATGGGCTGCACTCACCTGTTCACCTGCTGGTTTGTCTTAGATGGAGAGAGAGGGGCTGAGCTTGACAGCGTGTCTCAGCCTTTTCTCCCGTGTTTAGTCCCTCGCGACACCTTTTTGTTTTGTTTTGTTTTTGTTTGTGACAACCTGCAGAGGCCGATATATAACCGCGATATTAACGGTCACATAAATGTAGAGCTGCAGCTGCAGCTGCATGATATCCAGGTGAGACCAAGAACAAGAAATACACAAACATTTATCAAACACTATAAAAGAGAATTATTCACTCAATAAAAACCTCAATATGAAAAAACAAAGAGTGTCCTCTTCATGTTTCTATTCGAACTCTTTAAACATTAAAGGAGGTTTATTGTGTTTAAAGATGTCAGAGGAATCTTTAGTTTACAGCCATGAACTCAATGAAGACTTTATACCTGTGTGTTTGTACCTGTGTGTTTGTACCTGTGTGTTTATATTCTTGTGAGGACTAATGTGAGTTTTCTGAGCTCGAGTCAGAGAAAAGTTTTGATCAGGCTTTTGCTGCCACCTGCTGGCTGCATGATGAACTGCGTGCTGGTTGTTGGTTGAAGTCATCTGGTAGGTAGATGAATTCCTCTCACTTGCTTCTTTGAGCTCTCGACTGATTTTCCACTGATCAACTTCAACGGGATCTTTTTCTGTCGATCTAGAAAACAAAAGTCTGAACATGATCTATGTTGGTTTATTTAAAGCACTGTGCAAAGCAATATTTTGAAAAACGTTTTTACATGTAATGTGTTTTTGAGGGGTCATTTTGTTTGTTTTAGCTGATGTGGAGTTTGTTGTGACAGAAGTATTTTTTTTTAACTCATTTAAGGCAGATTAGATTTACACAGTTTACCATTTTATGTGGAACATCCAGCATGTCGGAGGCCTGCAAAGAACTCCATGCAGAGACAGACTGAGACCTCGAGACATAATCATGTGTATATAACATAAAACATGTTTAATTAATTAAATTATCCGCCAACTCTTTTTACCAAAACAAATCAAATGAGCCCTCACTCAGTCACCTCCAGGTCACTTCCTGCTTTTGGTACAGCCTTCAAGTGAAGATTCTGTCATTTATACATTTGTGTTAAAAACGTTTTGAAAACGTCAAATTGACTAAGACTTTGTAAAAGTTTTAATTTTGTTTTGCACTTCTCAGCCACCGTACTGAATCGATCTCGACGCCGGCGTTCAAATCGAGGACTATAGTCTCTGCCATCCGCTGCAAAAAGGATCATTCAGTTTTATATATGTAGGTGTTCAGCGCGTGCACCATGACTATAAAGATGGAGCCCAGATACTTGGATTCACCATGGCAACAGGTGACAAAAAGACGTCCCCACACTTTTCCCCTCTCGACCAGCCACGATGAGCAAGTTTTTTTTTTTAGATAAGAAAAAAAAAGCTGCAGCAGTGAGGAGAGAGAAGTGGGCCGGACCAGAACGGGTTCTGGGATCCTGTTTATGATCCTCCACTCATGAGAGAAGATGTGTTATTGATGTGTGTCTGCTTCGGGCTTCCGTAGAGAAACAAAACAGCAGACTGGCCCTTTAAACTCTTCTTCTCTTTTATTGTAGCAGGTGACACATTATAACTGTCTCAAAGCTTTACCCCCCCCCCACTAATGTGACATCATCCCTCTGAGATGAGCTGACCTCTGACCCCACTGAATACTGAATACAGAGACCCCCCCAACACACACACACACACACACACACACACACACACACACACACACACACACACACACACACACACGGGGTCTTTCTCTCCTTTGTCAGCGGGCAGTGAGGAGCTGCCTGTGTGTCTGTTAAGATGTTTAATCCTCTCACATGATTCAGAGGATCATTAAAGCGTTAAAGTCGGACGCTGCATCACATCTGATCTCCTCGTTCAGCGGAGGAGGGACCGTCGTGTCTGTGAACCTCCAAAACAATCTCACAACAACAACTCATCTGACACTTTGCACAGACTTCCACTCTTTCTTATTTTATATTATAAGAGTTTCTCTGCAGGAACTTTCCCCTCGTGCACGCTCAAAACTCTGCAGAGCACGAGTCCGTACTTCTGTTTCCATCCATTTTAGAAGCTTCCTTTACAACTACATGATCCTGTTTACTAAATGCAGCGTTCATATCCGTGCAATGATACCAAGAGGAAAATAATCCTCCATTTTCATGAACATTCAGCAGCGTTTAACATCTTCACCGTCCTTCAGATGTTCAGAGCCAGCGCAGTGCAGAGAGTCAGAAAATGAAAAATCCGCAGGCGGGATTTGAACCCAGGCCGCCCGCCATCGAGGACGACAGCCTCTGGACATGGAGCAGCGCACACACTAACCACTAATGTCTTCATTGAATATTGATTAAATCAGGTTGTGTTCACACTTTCCTCTCCTCTCGTTCTCTCTCTTGTTTCTGTTTGTATTCAAAGTGTAAAAACCTGGATCTGGAGTTTCTCTCTGGGTTTTCGTGGATCGCTTGGTCAGGTGTTGAAGTGGCTGTTTTTGTTTCTTTTAGACAGAGACCGACTTCCTGTTTCCGGTCTTTACATTTAGACAGCGGTGTGATATGTGGATTCTATTCAAAGAACGTTTTCCTCTGTTAGATTGAGATGAGCTCTCGTGTTTCTTTCGCACAGATTGCAGCTCCGTGTTGAAGAACTGCAGAGTGAAGTTCAGGTCCCTTTAGAGGCCTCGTCCCTCCTGCCTGGGAGACACGAGGGACACGCCCTCTGCTGTGAGGTCATTTAATCTAGCTCATATTAATGTATGACGCCTGATGACCATGAACGCAACACGTGAATGGAGTCCTGCTGAAGATCTGTCTGTGGGAGTTATTAGAACTGACGTGTCGGTTCATGTGTTTTAAAGTGAGACATGACAGTCAACTGGAAGATCGAGGGATTCGAACCCCAGCTCAAGCAACCCCACGACCATGTGTCCTTGAGCAAGACACTTAACCCCAAGTTGCTCACTTTGATTTGTCAGCGGTGTGATAATGTGTGTGAATCACTGATTCCACTGCAGCCTCTGCCATCATGTGAAGGTGTGACCTTTGAGCAAGGCATTAAAACCCCCCAGCAGTACACGTCCACGGAATCCTGTGTGTGCATGAGTGTGTATTTCTGTGTGTGTGTGTGTGTGTGTGTGTGTGTGTGTGTGTGTGTGTGTGTGTGTGTGTGTGTGTGTCATGTTCAACAGCACCGTTTAAATCTAAATTGTGGGATCAATAAAATATATCTAAATTAATAAATAGTATTTTTATAACTCATGATCATGTGTGAAATAAAAACAGTGTCTAGTGCTGCAGCTTTTTATTCACCATCATAAATACTCAGCTGATTACAAAACAACTCACCATCAACATTAGTTATAAATAAATTTATAAAACACGCAGAAAAACGTAATCTCGCGATAAAAAGTGACACATCTGCAGTAACACAACGAAAACAACAACAACAACAACAACTAAAGTCATGACGTCCCCAAAAAGAAAAGAAGTGATCGTTTTGGTTTCGGTCTGTTTTCATCCTCATGTTCACAACACTCGCTTTAGTTTTGGACGATTTGCGCGTCTGATATTTACAGTCTGCAGGAGGAGTCTGAAGGTTATTTAAACAACAAAATTTAACTTTTTCCCCCTTTTTTTTTTGAAAGACAAGCTGATCATGTAAATCGTAGCTCAACTGGAAGTGAGTGTAAAGTTTACAAAAAACGTGCTTTTACTTTGAAATCTACATTTACATTTTCTTCAGACCTGATTCAAAACAGAAACCCTTTTTTATGATCCCGATTCAAACACATGAAAATGTACACGTTGAATAATTAGTGATTTCGTTCAATGTGGAGAGACTTGAAGGCCCAACACGTGTTTAAATGGTGACGTTTTTCAGCCATTGAGTCCAGTAACAGTTTAGTCCTTCACCAGCTCCAGTGGTACATGTGCGCCAGCTGCTGCACCCCTGGGTGCTGCTGCGTCAGGCTGGGGAGCTCCGTGCCGTAGGAGGGGTGCAGGAGCGGGGAGTAGGCGCACAGAGGCATGCTGAGTCCGGACCTCAGCGTCACCTCCAGGTCCTGCGCTGTGATCCGGTCGCAGGGCTTCCCGTCCCGCATCAGCAGCGGGATGGCGACGCGGCGGGTCGGAAGCAGCTGCAGCGCCTCCAGGCTGTGCTCCACCCGAGCCCGCTTCATCTTGTAGCGGTGGTTCTGGAACCAGATCTTCACCTGGTTCGGGGTGAGGCGGATGAGCCCGGCCAGGTGCTCCCTCTCCGGGGCGGACAGGTAGCGCTGCTGCCGGAAGCGACGCTCGAGCTCGAAGGTCTGCGCTTTGGAGAAGAGAACGCGCCGCTTCCTGCCGCGCGTCTTCTGCGCGGCGGCGCTCCCATCGTCCCGCTCCGCGTCCGGGGACTCATCCTCAGATTTGGGCTCCGGACGGGAGTTTAAGGTCAGACTGTGCACTACACAAAGAGAGGACAGGTCCTGTTATTAGTCACAGCAGTCTGGGTGTTTTAAATTACAGCAGAAAGAGATTTAAAGTCAACGACACGCGCACCGAGTCTGACTTTAATAAATTAACAACAACGGAAAATGATGCTTAAAGACTTTTAATCCCATTTTAGCTCCATTTACACCGGAAACAACCTTTGAGTGCAAAAACGACAAATTCAATGAGCTCCAAACTGTCTGTTGAAACTATAATACAGTTTTTATAAGCAGCCAGTTTAATCTTCATGAGAGAATTCAACAATTAACATTCTTAAATAGGAAGTTATTTAATTATAAATTATTGATGATTACAGGTGGTAATAAATCTGTAGATTTTTTTTTTTTTAATCAAATTAAAAAAAGATGATTCAAAGAGGAAAAACATTCAGGCTGCTGATGTATCAGAATCTTTTAACAAAATAGGCTATATCTTATTTAATGACACATTTGATGTAAATTATTAAATGCAGATTAATATTTTTAAACCTATTGATAAACCTCGGTTTAATCTGGATCTTTACGCAGAGTAAATAAAATATAATAAAACATAGTGCACACATTCAAATTCAGAAATAAGAACAGTGTGATTTATATTGTAATAATATAAATAGGCTACATTTATTTATTTAAATACATTTAGAGAAATGTTTCCTCACAGGAGAAGTGCAGGTTACCGGATCCGCGGCTCCACCTTCCGTAGCTTCCTCCGTTAAATCCAAACACGGGCGCGTGTTCAGAGGCTGACACCTCCGCGGAGGCCTCCTCGGTGTCGTCCTCCTCCGTCTCCTCGGTGCCGGAGCCGCATCGCGCTGCAGGATCAGGGAGATCCAGGATGTCCCGCACGGAAAAGCCCGTTTTTGTGCTCGTGCCAAAAGACATGACGCGGCTTGAGGGAGAAAACGGGAAACAGAGTGACGTAGAGGAGGGTGAGGGGGAACCAGGAAAAGTTCCGCGGTGTTTCTGCAGCTGCAGCCCGGCAGAGAGGAGCTCACAGCGGATAGTTCGGGTCCATGAATGCCGCTGAACGGAGAGCGAGCCCGGAGCTGCACGGGTCCGAGCGGGGAGGATTCAACAGCATGAAAAATACATGAGGGAAGACATGAAGAGAGTGAGGGAGTGTGTGTTTGTGTTTGTGTGTGTGTCGTTAAAAAGGACGGAGGCGGGTCCCGGGGGGGTCAAGTGGTTGAGGGTGTGAAAATCCCCCGGAGCAGCGCGTGAGGGGAGCTGATGGAGGTGCAGGGAGGAGGAGACATTTAACGATGGAGGATTAGAGACTCATTTACATTTATTAGAGTCACTGATCCGCTCAATGATGAAATATGAAGCTCAATGAGTCCAAAACGTCCCCGAGAAAAACTCCAAATAACCTTTAAAGTGAAGACAAATCAAATGTATGAAAATCAGCTCTAACAAACATTCATCAGCTTTGTCATGAAACTGAACCAACACACAGTCAGGCTCCTGTCTCTTTAAATAATCAGGCTAATACAGGAATATTTTGTCATAATATAATGATGTAATTTGCAGAGCACATTTCATAAAAGTGTTTTTTACAGAAGTCAAACATGAACTGATCAAAACAAACATTTAAGATCTCAGGAACATCAAACTGAGCTCACATGTTTACTTCTCTTTCTTCCTTTAAAACATGAAATTAAACCTCCTGCATCATCTTTAAACTCTGAAGGAAAATGATTAATATGATTTTTAATGAAGCCCTGATGGCTTTAAAATCTCCTTAAAATTCACATTAATATGAATATTTTAATTACAGGCAGCCGCGTTTTATTTAAAAAACAAAACAAAAACATTTGTATCGATAATATAAAATCGATAATTAATAAAATAATAGAGTAAATGTGAACTCAGAAGTCCACAGAGAAATCTGCACATTTAAGAAGATTTGACAGCAAACAGAGAGAAGTGTGTTTGAGTGAGTGTCGCTGTTTGTAGAGAGGATTAAACTCGAGTCAAAGTGTTTACACACACACACACACACACACACACACACACACACACACACACACACACACACACACACACACACACACACACTGCTCGTATATTTGCCATCCTATAATTTAAAGTATTTCTTTTGCTGTCTTGTAAACACGTCATGTTGGATCAGAGCTCAAACAAAGATTAGGACTAAAATGTGTCTGAGCATTGCAGGAAAAAACACAAGAGGAAGGCCTCACTTTATCCGGGTACTTTCTGTTTCTGTTTCACATTTTACTTTTTATTTAATTAGCAAAAAAAAAAAAAAAAAAGCCCCCGGGCTGATTAAACGTGCTCTGTTGAGTCCCGCAGGCTCGGCAGGTTCTGGTTCTGGTCTCTGTGACCTGCTGAACACTTCAGCCTCATTCTTTGCATCCTCGTGTGTCGATGTTTGGACCATCTGTCCACATGTCTCATGTCAGTGTGTTGAGTCCAGATGTGTCCTCTGCACAATGTCTGCATGTTTCACTCTCTGACCGTTTGATTGTGACCCTCGTGCACATCAGATCAGCTGACGTCACAGGCGTGGTGCAGCGTGCACGCAGGTGGAGTACTCTTTTTTTCAGTCTACATGCATACACCATCAATCATTGATCAGTAGGATGATGACATTGCTAAGATGGTGAAGGGATGACCCTCTCTGTCTTGGTTCGCACGCGCACTCTGATGTGACAGGCAGCACCTCTCCACGCGCTGTTTTACTATCAAGTCTGTTTTATTTCTGGATGCTCGTGCACTGATCTGCATCCTACCCCTGGAGGTTTTTAGTGCTGAGCCTGAAGGCTGAAGGGAGTCTCTTCATAAACATGTGAGGAATCAGCAGCTCTTCAAAGACACGGGACAGGAGGTAACATGGAAAATAAAATCCTTTATTAACAGCGAGTCTGCGCGTGCAGGTCTCAGAGCAGGAAATAACCACGTGATCAATGAGATCAAATGTTTCTGATTCCAGATTTAAAAATCTTCCTTCCACTTTCTTTCGTTCGTTTTTGTTGCAGCAGTTTCTCCTGTTTGCTTTTCTGTTTGGTTTCCACTTTGTGTGTGTGACGTGTGTGACAATGAGTTGAGCTCCTGGTGATGTTGTGTGTGCGCGCGCGCTCCTGTGTGTGTGTGTGTGTGTGTGTGTGTGTGTGTGTGTGTGTGTGTGTGTGTGTGTTGGGTCCTGCTGGGTGGTCGAGCTCTGCAAACAAACACACGACGAGCTGGTGGCCACAAAGACCTCACAGCCTCCACATTTATCCCATTTATTCCCCCTGAACACTTTATAATGGCCTCAACACACACACACACACACACACACACACACACACACACACACACACACACTGCTGTGAATACATGTGAGGCTGCTGGGAGTTGTCATGGTATTCAAACTGCTGCCTTCAATAGACTGTCCTCTATATTCATGACCACACACACACACACACACACACACACACACACACACACACACACACACACACACACACATCACTGAGATCGTGAGGGTGAGACGCTCAGGACGGATGAGAGGGTGAGACGCTCAGGATGGATGAGAGGGTGAGACACTCAGGATGGATGAGACGCTCAGGATGGATGAGAGGGTGAGACGCTCAGGACGGATGAGACGCTCAGGATGGATGAGAGGGTGAGACGCTCAGGACGGATGAGAGGGTGAGACACTCAGGACGGATGAGAGGGTGAGACGCTCAGGATGGATGAGAGGGTGAGACACTCAGGATGGATGAGACGCTCAGGATGGATGAGAGGGTGAGACACTCAGGACGGATGAGAGGGTGAGACGCTCAGGATGGATGAGAGGGTGAGACACTCAGGATGGATGAGACGCTCAGGATGGATGAGAGGGTGAGACGCTCAGGACGGATGAGACGCTCAGGATGGATGAGAGGGTGAGACGCTCAGGACGGATGAGAGGGTGAGACGCTCAGGATGGATGAGAGGGTGAGACACTCAGGATGGATGAGAGGGTGAGACGCTCAGGATGGATGAGACGCTCAGGATGGATGAGAGGGTGAGACGCTCAGGATGGATGAGACGCTCAGGATGGATGAGAGGGTGAGACGCTCAGGATGGATGAGAGGGTGAGACGCTCAGGACGGATGAGAGGGTGAGACGCTCAGGATGGATGAGAGGGTGAGACACTCAGGATGGATGAGAGGGTGAGACGCTCAGGACGGATGAGAGGGTGAGACGCTCAGGATGGATGAGAGGGTGAGACACTCAGGATGGATGAGAGGGTGAGACGCTCAGGATGGATGAGACGCTCAGGATGGATGAGAGGGTGAGACGCTCAGGATGGATGAGAGGGTGAGACACTCAGGATGGATGAGAGGGTGAGACGCTCAGGACGGATGAGAGGGTGAGACACTCAGGATGGATGAGAGGGTGAGACGCTCAGGATGGATGAGAGGGTGAGACACTCAGGACGGATGAGAGGGTGAGACGCTCAGGACGGATGAGAGGGTGAGACGCTCAGGACGGATGAGAGGGTGAGACGCTCAGGATGGATGAGAGGGTGAGACACTCAGGATGGATGAGAGGGTGAGACGCTCAGGATGGATGAGAGGGTGAGACGCTCAGGACGGATGAGAGGGTGAGAAAAAACCGGAATAAATATTCAGTGTACAAAACATAATGATATGAATCAAACAAAAATAATTGATCTTGCTTTTTCAGAAGCTCAGTTTTGGTATTTGTGTATTTTCTTGTCTACTTAAAAAAATATTAAATTTAAAAAATAAAAGCAAAAAGGCCTCAAATTAAAATCTGCATCGGTCACAACGGGCAGCAACACCAGGCTGCTAAACGGGACTTCAAACTGGACCGGGCCTTCAAACTGGACCGGGCCTTCAAACTGGACCGGGCCTCAAATAGGAGTTTTACGGTAATAATGATTTTATTAGCCTGTAGGGACCAACAGGGTTTGATAGGAATGACTTTGAACGAGGAGGAAATAAACACAAAGGTGAAACCTGGATGTGATCAGTTATCAATAAGTGATTTTAAATTAAATGATTTAAACTGTATAAAAAACATCTGATCTGAAGGAGTTTCCTGTTTGAAACCAAACTTTTAATAACGTCACAGTGACAAACTGACACAGACTCGGTTTACTCCTGAGCGCAGGCTGCCCCCTGCTGGCACACTGAGGGACTGCAACGCAGATGGGTTTTTTGTTTTTTCGATGTAAGGTCAATAAAGTAATTATTACATTATTATAATTATATTATTTTTACACACGTGTGTGTGTGTGTGTGTGTGTGTGTGTGTGTGTGTGTGTGTGTGTGAGAGAGAGAGAGAGAGAGAGAGAGAGAGAGCAGATTGTGAACATTATGAGGTCAACCACACTGAAACGTTTGTGCGCGTGCTCAGCTGTAAATCATCCATCATTTGTGGCTCAACGAAGGTAACACTGTGATTCAGGAGATTGTCCAGAAGGAGGCGCTGTTGCTTTAAAATCGACGCTTCCTTCAGTCCTGACGTCCGTGCACCCAGGTCCGGGTCTAAAACTTAACGACTGAGACAGAGACCAGCAGACAGCCATGAGTAATAAGGTTGGTGTCTTGTGTCCTGCATGTAGTCCCCGGTCAACAGGTCACGTGCACCTGTCTGTTGACCATCACAAGTGTTTATCGATGATGCAATGCAGCCTTTGGCTCCCTCATAGTTCCGGGTCTGCAGCCTGCTCAATGACGTTAATTTATCATTAGTTTATCACATTAGTATTATTTTCAAAATAAGAGACATTTTTAAAACCATGTAAGTTCCAAATATGAACATGAAGAATAGTAAAAACTGAAATAATTTAAGTCAAAATAGATTTAATAAAAAAAATTCACCCTGTTACAGTGTGTGTCAGTGATGACAAGAACTAATCAGACCTGTTTAGATTTTTGAACCAGGCTGTAAAAAGTTTATTCATGCTGTAAAAACGTCCTTTTTTACTGTGAGGTGTTTGTGACTTTCTGTGTTCCAGGAGCCGAAGCCTCTAGTGGACACTCCAGGAACTGCAGGATCAACATTTATTTATCAACACCGGAGGTTGCAGCTTGCTTCAAACCCTGTCGTTAGGTTGAGACAGCATTTCCAGCACGGAGACCGCCACCCATGGGACTCCAGCGCCCCCTGCAGGGACAGATGAGTGACGTCACTCAGGCTTCAAAGTTGATATTTACAGTCTGTGACAAACCTCGAATCAGGGCCACGCCCCCTGATCAGGCCTAAGATCACGTGTGAAACCTGCCGAAAGAAAGTTTGCTCCTTGTTGATTTTGGTTCCCTCTGTGACAAATCTTTTTCTTGTTTTCCTTTTTTTAAAGTTTTTTTTGGGGGGGCTGTTCATGCCTTTATTTAGAGACAGGACAGTAGACAGAGTCAGAAATGGAGAGGTTTCATTCCTTATTCATTCTTGTTATTTATTTACATTAAACAGAAGAAGACATGTTGTGTCAGAACACGTGGACCTCAGGGGTCACCAAAGAGCCCTTCAGGACCCCTCGTTTTTCTGAGCGCTGATGATCCTCCTCCTCTGCAAACAGGAAACGATGACATGACTCCCACCCAGGAGGAGGAGGAGGAGGAGGAGGAGGAGGAGGAGGAGGAGGAGGAGGAGGAGGATCAGATCTGTGCAGGCTGCAGTCTGAGCGCTGGATGGCGGAGAGGTGAGACGCTGTGGACGGCAGCTGATGGGTGAGCCGACAAAAAACTCAACTTTTACACCAAAACAGCAGAAAGAGAATTTATGACAGAAGAAGGGATTCACTCTTTAATGTGATTATTTTTTACTTCATAGAAAGGTTTCTTTATTGTCCTTGTTGTTGTTGTTGTTGTTGTTGTTGTTGTTGTTGTTGTTGTATGGAAACATGTTTTTATTTTTGGGAACGGGGAGTCCGTTAAGACGCAAACGTGAAGGACCAGAAGAGAGCCGCCTCTTTGGGGCCTTCATTAGTAAAAACCTCTTCATGGAGCAAACCCTCGGCTTTCAGACTTCATACAAAAGACCGGGAAATATTCATTGGAAAACAAAAAAAAAAGTCCTGATTTTTCTCAGCAGATCTCCCTGAAGGAATGACGTGTTTCGTGTTTCACACTCTGTGATTGAGAGACATGCTCCTCACACACACATGAAACACGACCTGTGGATGTGCACTGTAGAAGAGTCAGAGCGGGGCCACATCAGAGCCGTTGGGACCAGAAAAACTTCCGGTTTTTGGTCCGCACCAGGACCCTCCGGTTCCCGACCCAGGTCCCCAGACCGAGCTACTGCTGCTGCACAGAACTGTTGTTGTCTTGCAGGACAAAGGGAAAAGGTCTGTTCAGCTCTAAGAGCAATGTGTCACTCTAAAGCAGTGGTGTCCAAACTTTTTTTCTTGCGGGCCAAAATTGTGGCGTTAGAATCGCTCACGGGCCACAGAGTTTTTTTTTGTGGTTTTTTTTAAATATTGGAAGGAACTTTTTGTATTTTGACCTCTTCAAAAAATAATGTAAATACACAATAACTAACTGCAGTGGGAAACTGTTGTTCTACTTCTTTGGAAAGAATAGTCAGGCTTTTATAGGTCTCCCTCGCTGACATGAAAAAGAATGAAATATGCCATCTGATGAGGCCTGGGGCCAAAATCTTCTGATTCTTCGATTTGAAGTCAAGGGCCACAAACAATCCACTCAAGGGCCACAAATGGCCCCCGGGCCGCACTTTGGACACCCCTGCTCTAAAGGAACTTCTTCTCAGCGTGCAGACCTTCAGGTGACCTTCTTATGTCCTGCACCTGTGTGCTACATGTTCGGATGTGCACACTCCAGACTTGTTTTGCTCTCAACATTATTTATCCTTCAGTCCTTTAATCTGATGATGATGATGAGAATAATATTCAGTCTCACTGAGAACATGTTTTGGACTCTTAAAGATGGACCACCACAACTCCACACACAAAGATTTGTGCAAGGCCTTAAATCTTATTTATAGATTTACTGGTGGCTCATTTCTGTCTCGTTTTGATCTCGTTTTTGTTTTTTGATCTGCAGTATAATCTTATTATAAACCCTGTTTTTATTCATTTTAATCTCAATTTTTTTTTTTTTTTTTTTTAATATTTTAATTTAAATGTATTTATCTATTTTCAGGATTATTTATAGGATTCTTTTTTTTTTTTTATCATTGTTTCGGTGCAGAGCATGAACTGGATGCTGCACAAAGAGTTTACAAATATTATTTAAATGGGTGATAATGGATTTGAAGCGTCTGAAAATATAAAGTCTGTTTTTTTTTTTTTTTTTTAATTTTTATTTTGCAAACTGAATTGCACGTAAAGGATTAATAAAGTCGTCTGAATCTGAATGTCAACCTAAAACCCGAACCTGGCTCACTTCGTCTCACTTTCTCTGCAAGGCTGCACGGTCCCTGAAATATATATTTCAGATATATATATTATATTGTTGTTTTGCAGAGAAAATGTTCCAAATGATCCTACATTTAGTTATACAGCAGCTTCTTCTTCGACGAATAATAAATGAGACTTGTAACATGTCGTTCGTGCCTGTGATCCAAACACCTGTGATGATGAAGCTGTTTTGTATTCACGCTTGTCCCGGGTCATCTGTGCAGAGCAGAGCTACGGGGAGGTGAACCAGCTCGGCGGCCTCTTCGTGAACGGCCGCCCGCTGCCTCACGCGCTCCGGGTGCGGATCGTGGAGCTCGCGCAGCTCGGCATGCGGCCCTGTGACATCAGCCGACAGCTGCGCGTGTCTCACGGCTGCGTGTCCAAGATCCTGGCGCGGTACCACGACACCGGCTCCATCCTGCCCGGAGCCATCGGAGGCAGCAAGCCCCGCGTCACCACCCCCGCCGTGGTCTGCAGCATCCGGGACTACAAGCAGGGAGACCCGGGCATCTTCGCCTGGGAGATCCGGGACCGGCTGCTGGTTGACGGCGTGTGTGACAAGTTCAACGTCCCGTCTGTGAGCTCCATCAGCCGGATCCTCAGACACAAGATCGGGGCCTTTTCTCAGCAGCATGGCAGCAAACCAGGCCCGGGGCCGGTCCAGTACGGACCCGTTTACTCCTACTCCTCCTATGCTGGGACAGCAGGGACTCACACCGGGACTACCGCAGCAGGACACGTGGGTCTGCCCCGGAGCTGGACCAACATCCTGGGTATCAGAACCCTGATGGAGCCCACAGGTAGGAGGATCCTCATCTATATGTTCTAATTTAATTCATGATTAAGCCTTGCTTTCTCATGCACACGGATCTTTTTTATTTGATTGATTTTCAAATTAAAAGCCTGATTAAACTCAAGGACGATGCACAATAATAATAATAATAATAATAATAATAATAATAATAATAATAATTAATAATAATAATTAATAATAATAAAGATAAACATCGATAGATCAGACTGTTGATCTATTTCTGGCTTTATACATTTGTCCTTAATTATTCAGCTTATTTTTGAAGAATTATATTTTTATGATTGTTTTGCTAAGTTTAGAAATAGGTCTCAATTCCTATTAAGCCTATACGCCTATTTATTTTTTTAATATGGAGTAAAACAAAATGATAATGTCACACCAAGCCCACAAACTTAACGTAAGAATCTCACGTTGGATAATTAAGAATAGGATAATTTATTATGACGTTTTTTAAAATTAAATATTAAGTTTTGATACTTTTATAATAATAATATTAACTTCCCCGGCGCCTTTAAGGGGCAGCTCTTGAAGTCAGTTAAAACTATAAATTACAATAAAAGAAAAAAAAAGTCCAAAAGCTGATAGTTTAAAAAAGTTTAGAAACAAAAATTGGTTTCAAAAAAGTTTCCAAATTAAGTCGATAAATAAACATCAACCAGAACCATTTAAGTGTAAAATACATGAATACACACACTGGCTGATACAGTTTTGTTTATTTTATTACATGTTTACGTGTTAAATGGTCTTCCATGGTTCATGATAATATTTTTATTTCCAAACCTACAAATAAAACCATGTTCCTTAAAGTTATTTAAAAAAAAATCTAAACTGAAAGCAGCTCATTTAATATGTGATGGTGTGTTCAGGGACACGTGCAGCTGCAGTGCTTCATTTATTAAAGACAGAGTAGAAGCAGGTTTCCAGCTCTGACTGTTTCACATCCACTGATCCACTTTTAGAATTAAAATATGTGATATTAGTTTATGTTGAACAGGTCGTATATAATACGGTGGCTGGAAAGTGAAAAGCAAATTCACAAGATGTGAAACACTTTTATCATAAATAAATGTACAAACGACAGAATCTTTTTTCTTCCTCCAATAAACACCAACTTTATTGAAAATGTCATCATACACAAAATGACAAAACAAACTCTTAAGAGGATGAGCAACAAGAGCTAAATATACAGAACAAGTCAAGACGGGGGGGGGTTAAATCCAACGACAGAATCTTAACACAGAGGATTTGTACCTAAAGCATGAGTGACGTCACTTCCTGCCTTTGGTACGTTCCCTCTCCGTCTTGTAAAAGTGTTTTGGTTTTTGTAATATTGCTTCATAAAATGTAAAAAAAAATCGAAATAAACATTTTGTAAAAGTGTTTCTCACTTTTTAATTGTTGCTTTGCACTTCCCGGCCACCGTAGAAAACACCGTGACGCGCTTTCAGAATAAATCATGTCCAGATCTAAGACGCGATCATTTATTTATTTATTTATACACGATTTTACATGAACATGAGAAAATGACAACTGGTTTTTGCTCCCAGTATCAACCACTCAGTCTCTGTCTAATCCTATTAAAAAAAAATAAGGTAGACCACAAACAAAATATACATATAGATATATATAATTAACCTACTTTTATTTTGAGTTTTTTATACATTTGAAACAACATTGCAAACAGCACCAGACCAGTTGAACAAAATCTGAATTAATAAAGCACAAAACAAAGATCTGTAAAATGACATCAAACCACACAAACATCCAAATGATGACGAGCTGGTTTCTTTGGTCTGTATATTTTTCTTTTTTCAATGATTAAATCACTGTTTCCCTCTCAGCTCTGCCTGGATGCGACGGACATGCAGCCAAAATAGAGGACTGGACCAGTATGACCAGTACGAGAGCGATTCCCTCTGGATTTACCGTATCAGAGAAAACCAACGAGCAAGAGTTGAAATACACACATCAGGTAAATCAAACAAACAGACACTCCAGCTTTTAAAATAATGAGCGGGCTAAAGGAGGTTTTGCACACTCAGCGATTTTTTGTTTTTATTCCTTGAAGCATTTTTGATTCACCTGCTGTTTTTAATTTTCCATCTGAAGTGTGAAATAACAAAGCAAATAAACTGAACAAGTTGCATTTTAAACCTGATTATTGGAGGAGGTGGAATCCTGCTGGGTTTGCCCCCCCCCCCCCTTTTCCCTTTAATCCAGGTCCCACTCTAAATCAAACTTTTAAACAATAATCAAGCAATCACATTGATCAGATCGTGCTGCTGAATGCTCGTAAGTTTAGAAAATGACTCGATTTTGTGTTCGTGCATGAGAAACACTTTACTTTCTCTCCTTCGTCCTCAGTCTGCGTCCAGTCTGCCCAGTTATGTGTCAGCGTGTGCGTATTCTCCAGCTCACCAGTACGCCATGTATGGAGCTGCAGCAGCAAACTACACCAGCACTGGACCTCGCTGGCAGCCCTCCAGTATACCTCCCAGTATGAGTCCCAGTCTGACTCAGAGTCCGTCTCCATTGGAAGCTGCAGATTTCCAACCTTTTAAACTCCACGGTGAGAGCCAGGGTGAGACGGATTCGAGCACTATTTGAAATAATCTTGTGAAACAAATTATCTTTTTCTTTAATCATACATTTAATTTTATGTTTTTTTAAATCCACTGTATAATTAAAGCCTAAAGGAGATTTCTCCAGTTTTTCTAATTTAATTTTTTGTTCTTTGACTCCTGTCTTTTTTCCTTGTTAAAGGAGCAGTATGTAACTCTGACACCTAGTGTTTAAAATGGGTACTGCAGCCCAAATTCTAAACATTACAGAGAGCTGTCTACACAGCTCACTGATTGGTCCTTTAAAGCCTTCAAGCAGCCATTTAACAACGTATTAGATTATAGACTACAATTTTGGCACGATATACAAATTCATTGATATTCTTTTCTTCTTTTTATAAGATTCTGATAGTGTACCACAACCTTAAACAATTTCCTCTGCGACACTGAAAATATCAATCTCGGTTTTTATCTCTGCAGACGGAAGGAAACCTCAGACACACGTGTACAAACGTCACCACGCTGCTCACAGATTATCTTCAGCGTCGTGACAACTCTGAAGAAACTCAAGGAGACGATATGAAACTGAAGGACTGTCGGGATTTTATCTCGGATGAGGGACGACGCAGAGTGACTCTTGTAGCTTCAGAGCTAACGTGCTAACAGAGCAGCAGGAGATGACTGCTGTTAGGACGTGTGGTTAAACAAACATTACTCCACATGCATGCAGAAATGTAAAGTCAAAGTAAGAAACAATAAAATATACTCTTCTACTTTTTACCTTTTCATCTTAAACAGAAATCCTTTAAAGAAATAATTGCATAAATTAGGAGGCTATTTTATTACCAGCACAGAACTAGCCCCAGGTTCACTTTGGTGGGAAAAGCTCCAAAACTGAATTTAATTTAAACTTTTTATCTTGTTGACAAAACCCAGGCCAGCTCTTAACTCTTTTTTTTTTAAGCTAAGCTAAGCTACGCTACGCTAAGCTAACAGTCTGCAGGCCTCATATATGTAACATACTGGAGTTTAGCTTCAATCTTCTTGTTTCACTCTCTCCCCCCAAAAGCATCTTTAGTTGTCTGGGGCCATTACTTTAAACTCCATAATTTTTGGCATTAAAGAAAACATTTGAATTGCTCTTAGCTTGGATCATCTTGTAAAATATATCTCCGAGGCTGTACATATCATTTTGTATTAAAGTGCTAAATAAAGACATGCGATGGTTAAAGTGTGTCAGTTGTCCAGATGCTGTGGAGAGGCAAGAGTTCAAATATATTGAGACCATAGACTGTAAATATTTTTGCGTGATGTCACCTGTGTGTTCCTGCAGGGGGCGCTGGAGTCCCGTCGGCGGCGGTCTCCGTGCTGGAAATGCTGTCTCAGGCTAACTTTGAGTCAAGCTAACGACAGGCTGAGAGCTGAGGCGGGTTTTAAGCCTCCTGACAAACCGTTACACGGCGCCCACCTGTCAATCAGCTCAGCTACACGCCTTATTGTGAATAACTCTGATCCTTCATCCAATCAAAACTGATGAGTCATCGAAACATTCCCCCCCGTACAGTGTGTGTGGATGGAGACATGAGCTAATCACACCTATTTGGTTTTTTGAAGCAGGCTGTAAACATGTTCATGTCTGCTGTAAAAACAGGCTGTTTGAATGGGTGTGTATGTGACTTCCTGTGCTTCTGCAGCCAGCCTCTAGTGGACACTCCAGGAACTGCAGCCAGCCTCTAGTGGACACTCCAGGTACTGCACGATTTTACATTTCTGCATTGGCTTCATATTTCTGCAGTAGAACTTCAGCTTTTAAATATCCTGATGTTTTTATAGGATCCTGAATGAGTCAAACATTTAAACAAATCAAAGTGTAAACTTGTAATCTCCGGATTAAAACAAAGTTTACATGTTACAAAGAAAAGTCAACAGGAGTCCATCAACACACAATCATCTGTTTATTGACTGATCCCAGTTTGATTTTCATTCCATGTTTTCCTGTTTTGATCACCAACATGTTTCACTGTGGTTATATAACACATCACACACTCACACACAAACACAACTAAAAGACATTTAAACACCCAGGCAGCAAAGATGATCAGAGTATAAGAGCAGGACAACGTTTCAAACATTTGGACTATGAGAGCAAAAAAACTAACTCTTCAACATTTAAAGTTTATAATATGTACAAGTTTTACTCTAAAACATCAACACTCATCACCATGTTATTTATGTATATATATATATATATATATATATATATATATATATATATATATATATATAAACTCAGACAATTATCAGAGACAGAGAAATCCTTATATAGTTGTCGTGGTCTTTGTCTTTTGTCCACAGATTTTTTTCTGATCACCAGAGTCTATTTTTTTTTTTTTATTAACTCTAATAATCCCCTGAGTGAAATTCAGCTTCACACACACACACACACACACACACACACACACACACACACACACACACACACACAAAAACACCTCAATCACACACATAGTTTAAACACCGAATCAAATCTGCTGTCCCTGAAATGACTTCAGTCTATTTCAGTTTACACAACTCCGCAGAGTCTCCAAAAGCATAACCAAACCCGAGTCCAGTACGTAGAGGCTGAGTGAATGTGGTCTGGACTCTGTGGAGGAGAGTCATGGTTTCAGAGATGCTGTAGAAGGACAGAATACCTGCTCTGTGATCCAGGTACACTCCTACTCTGGAGGACCGAGGACCTGAGACAGGAGTCTCGACACTGTTGTGATAAAAGTTATAACTGTTGTTGGAACAAAATAACATCCAAGATTTATCATTAAATCCAAACGTACACTCATCCCCTGCTCTGCTGATATTCTTGTATGTGACTGCTACATTAACTCTTCCTCTCTTCTCCACCTCCCAGTAACAACGTCCAGTCAGACTCTCTTTACTCAGGACCTGAAGACATCCAGTGAATCTGTCTGGGTGACTAGAATAAGAGTGGATCTGACCTGTTAATATTGCTTTTCTGTTCCCATCAGATAATAACAGCAGTGTGTGTGCTGTGTTTGGATCCAGTGTGATGTCACATGAATATTTTAAGAACTCATCTCTGGTCTTGGGCTCTGGTTCGGGTTGTGGTTCTGGTTGTGACAGTAAAACATCCACTTCAGTCAGTGTCTGTGAGACGTTTGTCCATTTGTCTGTCAGGACGTCCTGTAGTTTATCTCTGACTTCTGACACAGCTGCTGTCACGTCCTCAAAGTACCTCAGAGGACGGATCTTGATGCTGGATGAGTGTGTAGATTCAGTGAGTGCTGACACTGAGGGGTAGTCCTGTAGAAACTGGATGTGGTCCTGTGTGTGTGACAGCTTCTCCATCTCAGCGTCTTTCCTCTTCAGCTCAGTGATCTCCTGCTCCAGCTTCTCCTGACGCTCTCTGACTCGACTCACTTCAGTTTGTTGCTGGGATCTGACCTGCTGCGTCACATCAGACAGTCTTTTCTCCATGAGACGGATCAGCTCAGTGAACATCTTCTCACTGTTCCTCACTGTTTTATCAGCAGAGCCATTGATAGCCTCCACCTGCTGTTGGAGCAGCTTCACATCTTTCTCTCCGTCCTGGATTCTCTGCAGGGTGTTTAGTCGACTCACCTCGAGCTCTCTCTGCTTCTCGCTCCTTTCTGCTGCAGCTGAGACTGTATCGTGACCTTTGTGTTCGTCCACAGAGCAGAGATAACAGATAGACTGCTGATCAGTGCGACAGAACATCTTCATCACCTCATCATGACGAGAGCACAGGTTCTCCTGGAGCTTCTTGGAGGGCTCCACCAGCTTGTGTTTTGCATAGGCAGGTGAATCATAATGAGGCTGGAGGTGATTCTCACAAAATGAGATCAAACATACCAGACAGGACTTACAGGCTTTCAGTTTCCTCCCGGTGCAGACATCACAGGCCACGTCTTCAGATCCAGCATAGCAGTGATCTGCAGGAGCAGCTTGGAGTCCAGTCTTCTTCAGCTCCTCCACTAAATCTGCCAACATGGTGTTTTTCTTCAGGACAGGCCTTGGTGTGAAGTCCTCGCTGCACTGAGGACAGGTATAGACTGCCTTATAATCCTCTGCATCCCAGTGTCCTTTAATACAGTTCATGCAGTAGCTGTGTCCACAGCTAAGAGTCCTCGGATCCTTCAGGAGATCCAGACAGATAGAACAAGAGAAGGATTCCCGGTCCAGCTGAACTCCTTTCTGCGCCATTTCTCCTCTCTGTAACAACGACTGTGTGAGATTCACTTCCTCATAACTGGAACAAGTTTCACCTGTTATCCACTAAGCATGTGACTGTGCTTGTGACTGTGCAGCTCTTGTTGGTTACACCCAACTCTAAACTGTAGATCTGAAGGGGAGGGAACCAGGAAATATGAGGACAGAGTGCAGCAGGCTGTGTGTGAGAGCAGGAAGAAGATCAAACAAACAAAGACTCATTACAAGAAGAGGAGCAAAGCTGAAAGATTCAACTTAGTTTCCTCGTTTTCAGAGAAGCCTCGGTAAAAAGCTTCTCCACACTTAATGAGAAAAAGTTTAAAAAAAAACGTTCCTCTGGTTTAAAAGCTGTTGACCAATACGAGGTTATTTATGCAGTTCCATGTATAATCTTAATTCCGTATGAGATTCTCTGAAAGGTTTTTAAAGGTGACATATTCTCCTCTTCATCAACCGGTTTAAATCAGTGTCCTCTTCAACATGTGTGTGAAGTGTGTTGTTGTAAATCCACTCTGATCCTGTATTTGATCATGTCTATAAACCCCTCTATTTCAGCCCTGCTCAGAACAGGCTGTTTATGTGTCTGTATCTTTAAATATGTAAATGAGCGGTGTCTGACCACGCCCCCTCTCTGGAAGGGCTCGGGTGTACTCGCTGCTTTCTGGCTCCATGTCCTATTGTTTACGGTGAGAAGGCAGACTCAGAGGGCAGAACAAACACCTAGCTGTGGGAATGTCACCCACCTGGGGGAGGGGCTACTGCCCTTTGTGATGTCATGAAGGCACCTCCCTCCAGTCAGCCCAGCTTTGTGACGTTCAGATTGTTTTTGTTGCTGCAGATGAAAGATGATGATCGACACTGGAGGTGCCGATAAGGAGGCGGGAACAGCCCACTCCAGTGTCTTGAATTTGCACTGTTATGCAATACGCATTACAGACTACAGGAGGTGTTTTTAGAAAAAAGGGTTCTGTGGACTTTTTGAAGCAAAACTATATGCTAAGGAATTCCCTGAGACACACATCATTGGAACTTTTGCATGGGCTTGGTGCCCCCCCCCCCCCTTCCCTTTAATCCAGGTCCCAATCTAAATCAAATTTTTAAAGAATATTCAAGCAATCACATTGATCAGATCATGCTGCTGAATGCTCGTCAGTTTAGAAAATGACTTTAAACGTAACTGGATTTTCTGTTCCTGAGAAACATTATCATTCTCTCCTTCCTCCTCAGTTACAGAAATGTAAAGTCAAAGTAAGAAACAATAACATATACTCCTCTACTTTTTACCTTTTCATCTTAAACAGAAATCCTTTAAATAAATAATTGCATATATTAGGAGGTTATGTTATCACCAGCACAGAACTAGCCCCAGGTTCACTTTGGTGGGAAAAGCTCCAAACTTAATTTTATTTAAACATTTCATCTTGTTGACAAAACCCAGGCCAGCTCTTAACTCTTTCTTTAAAGCTAAGCTAAGCTAAGCTAACAGTCTGCAGGCCTCATATATGTAACATACTGGAGTTTGGCTTCAATCTTCTTGTTTCACTCTCTCCCCCCCAAAAGCATCTTTAGTTGTCTGGGGCCATTACTTTAAACTCCATCATTTTTGTCATTAAAGAAAACATTTGAATTGCTCTTAGCTTGGATCATCTTGTAAAATATATCTCAGAGGCTGTACATATCATTTTGTATTAAAGTGCTAAATAAAGACATGCGATGGTTAAAGTGTGTCAGTTGTCCAGATGCTGTGGAGAGGCAAGAGTTCAAATATATTGAGACCATAGACTGTAAATATTTTTGCGTGATGTCACCTGTGTGTCCCTGCAGGGGGCGCTGGAATCCCATCGGCGGCGGTCTCCGTGCTGGAAATGCTGTCTCAGGCAAACTTTGAGTCAAGCTAACGACAGGCTGAGAGCTGAGGCGGGTTTTAAGCCTCCTGACAAACCGTTACACGGCGCCCACCTGTCAATCAGCTCAGCTACACGCCTTATTGTGAATAACTCTGATCCTTCATCCAATCAAAACTGCTGAGTCATCAAAACATTCCCCCCGTACAGTGTGTGTGGATGGAGACATGAGCTAATCACACCTATTTGGTTTTTTGAAGCAGGCTGTAAACATGTTCATGTCTGCTGTAAAAACAGGCTGTTTGAATGGGTGTGTATGTGACTTCCTGTGCTGCTGCAGCCAGACTCTAGTGGACACTCCAGGTACTGCAGCCAGCCTCTAGTGGACACTCCAGGAACTGCAGGATGTTACATTTCTGCATCGCCTTCATTTTGCAGCAGTAGAACTTCAGCTTTTAAATATCCTGATTTCTTATAGGATCCTGAATGAGTCAAACATTTAAACAAATCAAAGTCTAAACTTGTAATCTCCGGATTAAAACAAAGTTTACATGTTACAAAGAAAGGACAAGTCAACAGGAGTCCATTAACACACAATCATCTGTTTATTGACTGATCCCAGTTTGATTTTTATTCCATGTTTTCCTGTTGTAATCACCAACATGTTTCCCTGTGGTTATATAACACATCACACACTCACACACACACAAACACAACTAAAAGACATTTAAACACCCAGGCAGCAAAGATGATTAGAGTATAAGAGCAGGACAACGTTTCAAACATTTGGACTATAAGAGCAAAAAGAGTAACTCTTCAACATTTAACATTGATAATATGTACAAGTTTTACTCTAAAACATCAACACTTATCACCATATTGTATATATATATATATATATATATATATATATATATATATATATATATATATATATATATATATATCAACTCAGACAATTATCAGAGACAGAGAAATCCTTATATAGTTGTCGTGGTCTTTGTCTTTTGTCCACATATTTTTTCTGATCACCAAAGTCTATTTATTTTATTTTATTAACTCTGTTAATCCCCTGAGTGAAATTCAGCTTCACACTTTGTATTATTTAGAGATGTGCCACACACACACACACACACACACACACACACACACACACACACACACACACACACCTGAATCACACACATAGTTTAAACACAGAATTAAATCTGCTGTCCCTGAAATGACTTCTGTCTATTTCAGTTTACACAACTCAGCTGAGTCTCCCAAAGCATAACCAAACCTGAGTCCAACATGTAGAGGCTGAGTGAATGTGGTCTGGACTCTGTGGAGGAGAGTCATGGTTTTAGAGATGCTGTAGAAGGACAGAATACCTGCTCTGTGATCCAGGTACACTCCTACTCTGGAGGACTGAGGACCTGAGAGAGGAGTGTGGACTTTGTTGTGATAAAAGTTATAACTGTTGTTGTAACAAAACAACATCCAAGATTTGTCATTAAATCCAAATTGACACTCTCTCCCTGTTCTGCTGATATTCTTGTATGTGACTGCTACATAAACTCCTCCTCTCCTCTCCACCTCCCAGTAACAACGTCCAGTCAGACTCTCTTTACTCAGGACCTGAAACCAACATCCAGTGAATCTGTCTGGGTGACTAGAATAAGACTGGGTCTGACCTGTTAATGTTACTTTTCTGTTCCCATCAGATAATAACAGCAGTGTGTTTGCTGTGTTTGGATCCAGTGTGATGTCACATGAATATTTTAAGAACTTAGCTCTGGTCTTGGGCTCTTGTTCTGGTTGTGGTTCTGGTCCTGACAGTAAAATATCCACTTCAGTCAGTGTCTGTGAGACGTTTGTCCATTTGTCTGTCAGGACGTCCTGTAGTTTATCTCTGACTTCTGACACAGCTGCTGTCACGTCCTCAAAGTACCTCAGAGGATGGATCTTGATGCTGGATGAGTGTGTAGATTCACTGAGTGCTGACACTGAGGGGTAGTCCTGTAGAAACTGGATGTGGTCCTGTGTGTGTGACAGCTTCTCCATCTCAGCGTCTTTCCTCTTCAGCTCAGTGATCTCCTGCTCCAGCTTCTCCTGACGCTCTCTGACTCGACTCACTTCAGTTTGCTGCTGGGATCTGACCTGCTGCGTCACATCAGAGAGTCTTTTCTCCATGAGACGGATCAGCTCAGTGAACATCTTCTCACTGTTCCTCACTGTTTTATCAGCAGAGCCATTGATAGCCTCCACCTCCTGTTGGAGCAGCTTCACATCTTTCTCTCCGTCCTGGATTCTCTGCTGCGTGTTTAGTCGACTCACCTCGAGCTCTGTCTGCTTCTCGCTCCTTTCTGCTTCAGCTGAGACTGTGTCGTGACCTTTGTGTTGGTCCACAGAGCAGAGATAACAGATAGACTGCTGATCAGTACGACAGAACATCTTCATCACCTCATCATGACGAGAGCAGACGTTCTCCTGGAGCTTCTTGGACGGCTCCACCAGCTTGTGTTTCTTTAATGGAGCTGCTTCATAATGAGGCTGGAGGTGATTCTGACAGTAAAAGCTGTTGACCAATACGGGGTTGTTTATTCAGACACTGCAGACAGGACTTACAGGCTTTCAGTTTCCTCCCGGTGCAGACATCACAGGCCACGTCTTCAGATCCAGCATAGCAGTGATCTGCAGGAGCAGCTTGGAGTCCAGTCTTCTTCAGCTTCTCCACTAAATCTGCCAACATGGTGTTTTTCTTCAGGACAGGCCTCGGTATGAATTCCTCTCTGCACTGAGGACAGCTGTAGATTTGCTTGTCCTCCTCTGCATCCCAGTGGCCTTTAATACAGTTCATGCAGTAGCTGTGTCCACAGCTAAGAGTCCTCGGATCCTTCAGGAGATCCAGACAGATGGAACAAGAGAAGGATTCCCGGTCCAGCTGAACTCCTTTCTGCGCCATTTCTGCTCTCTGTAACAACGACTGTGTGAGATTCACTTCCTCATAACTGGAACAAGTTTAACCTGTTATCCACTAAGCATGTGACTGTGCAGCTCTTGTTGGTTACACCCAACTCTAAACTGTAGATCTGAAGGGGAGGGAACCAGGAAATATGAGGACAGAGTGCAGCAGGCTGTGTGTGAGAGTAGGAAGAAGAGGGAGGGCTGATCAAACAATGACTCATTACAGGAAGAGGAGCAACGCTGAAAGATTCAAATTAGATTCCTCATTTTCAGAGAAGCCTCGGTTAAAAGCTGCTCCACATTTAAGAAGAAAAAGTTCCTTTTTTTTTCTCTGGTTTAAAAGCTGTTGACCAATACGGGGTTGTTTATTCAGTTCCATGTATAATCATAATTCCGTATGAGATTCTCTGAAAGGTTTTTAAAGGTCACATATTCTCCTCTTCATCAACCGGTTTAAATCAGTGTCCTCGCTCCTCTTCAACATGTGTGTGAAGTGTGTTGTTGTAAATCCACTCTGATCCTGTATTTGATCATGTCTATAAACCCCTCTATTTCAGCCCTGCTCAGAACAGGCTGTTTCTTTGTCTGTAGCTTTAAATATGTAACAGTCTGCAGGCCTCATATATGTAACATACTGGAATTTGGCTTCAATCTTCTTGTTTCACTCTCTCCCCCCCTAAAGCATCTTTAGTTGTCTGGGGCCATTACTTTAAACTCCATCATTTTTGGCATTAAAGAAAACATTTGAATTGCTCTTAGCTTGGATCATCTTGTAAAATATATCTCCGAGGCTGTACATATCATTTTGTATTAAAGTGCGAAATAAAGACATGCGATGGTTAAAGTGTGTCAGTTGTCCAGATGCTGTGGAGAGGCAAGAGTTCAAATATATTGAGACCATAGACTGTAAATATTTTTGCGTGATGTCACCTGTGTGTTCCTGCAGGGGGCGCTGGAGTCCCGTCGGCGGCGCTCTCCGTGCTGGAAATGCTGTCTCAGGCTAACTTTGAGTCAAGCTAACGACAGGCTGAGAGCTGAGGCGGGTTTTAAGCCTCCTGACAAACCGTTACACGGCGCCCACCTGTCAATCAGCTCAACTACACGCCTTATTGTGAATAACTCTGATCCTTCATCCAATCAAAACTGCTGAGTCATCAAAACATTCCCCCCGTACAGTGTGTGTGGATGGAGACATGAACTAATCACACCTATTTGGTTTTTTGAAGCAGGCTGTAAACATGTTCATGTCTGCTGTAAAAACAGGCTTTTTGAATGGGTGTGTATGTGACTTCCTGTGCTGCTGCAGCCAGCCTCTAGTGGACACTCCCGGTACTGCAGCCAGCCTCTAGTGGACACTCCAGGTACGGCAGGATGTTACATTTCTGCATCTGCTTCATTTTTCTGCTGTCGAACTTCAGCTTTTACATATCCTGATTTTTTATAGGATCCTGAATGAGTCAAACATTTAAACAAATCAAAGTCTAAACTTGTAATCTCCGGATTAAAACAAAGTTTACATGTTACAAAGAAAGGACAAGTCAACAGGAGTCCATTAACACACAATCATCTGTTTATTGACTGATCCCAGTTTGATTTTCATTCCATGTTTTCCTGTTTTAATCACCAACATGTTTCACTGTGGTTATATAACACATCACACACTCACACAAACACAACTAAAAGACATTTAAACACCCAGGCAGCAAAGATGATCAGAGTATAAGAGCAGGACAACGTTTCAAACATTTGGACTATAAGAACAATAAAAGCATTTAAACATTTAAAGATTATAATATGTACAAGTTTTACTCTAAAACATCAACACTCATCACCATGTTATATATATATATATATATATATATATATATATATATATATACATATATATATATATATATATATATACATATATATATATATATATATACATATATATATATATATATATATATATATATATATATATATATATATATAAACTCAGACAATTATCAGAGACACAGAAATCCTTATATAGTTGTCGTGGTCTTTGTCTTTTGTCCACAGATTTTTTTCTGATCACCAGAGTCTATTTATTTTATTTTATTAACTATTAATCCCCTGAGTGAAATTCAGCTTCACATTTTATATTATTTAGAGACGTGCCACACACACACACACACACACACACAGACACACACACACACACACAAACACCTGAATCACACACATAGTTTAAACACAGAATTAAATCTGCTGTCCCTGAAATGAGTTCTGTCTATTTCAGTTTACACAACTCAGCAGAGTCTCCATAACAATAAAACCTGAATCCAGCATGTAGAGGCTGAGTGAATGTGGTCTGGACTCTGTGGAGGAGAGTCATGGTTTCAGAGATGCTGTAGAAGGACAGAATACCTGCTCTGTGATCCAGGTACACTCCTACTCTGGAGGACTGAGGACCTGAGACAGGAGTCTGGACTTTGTTGTGATAAAAGTTATAACTGTTGTTGTGACAAAGTAACATCCAAGATTTGTCATTAAATCCAAATAAACAATCACTCCCGATTCTGCTGATATTCTTGTATGTGACTGCTACATCAACTAATCCTCTCCTCTCCACCTCCCAGTAACAACGTCCAGTCAGACTCTCTTTACTCAGGACCTGATACCATCTAGTGAATCTGTCTGGGTGACTTGAATAAGACTGGGTCTGACCTGTATATGCTACTTTTCTGTTCCCATCAGATAATAACAGATGTGTGTGTGCTGTGTTTAGATCCAGTGTGATGTCACATGAATATTTGAAGAACTCAGCTCTGGTCTTGGGCTCTGGTTCTGGTTCTGGTCCTGATAGTAAAACATCCACTTCAGTCAGTGTCTGTGAGAGGTTTGTCCATTTCTGTGTCAGGACGTCCTGTAGTTTATCTCTGACTTCTGACACAGCTGCTGTCACGTCCTCAAAGTACCTCAGAGGACGGATCTTGATGCTGGATGAGTGTGTAGATTCACTGAGTGCTGACACTGAGGGGTAGTCCTGTAGAAACTGGATGTGGTCCTGTGTGTGTGACAGCTTCTCCATCTCAGCGTCTTTCCTCTTCAGCTCAGTGATCTCCTGCTCCAGCTTCTCCAGACGCTCTCTGACTCGACTCACTTCAGTTTGCTGCTGGGATCTGACCTGCTGCGTCACATCAGAGCGTCTTTTCTCCATGAGACGGATCAGCTCAGTGAACATCTTCTCACTGTTCCTCACTGTTTTATCAGCAGAGCCATTGATAGCCTCCACCTCCTGTTGGAGCAGCTTCACATCTTTCTCTCCGTCCTGGATTCTCTGCTGGGTGTTTAGTCGACTCACCTCGAGCTCTCTCTGCTTCTCGCTCCTTTCTGCTGCAGCTAAGACTGTGTCGTGACCTTTGTGTTCGTCCACAGAGCAGAGATAACAGATAGACTGCTGATCAGTACGACAGAACATCTTCATCACCTCATCATGACGAGAGCACACGTTCTCCTGGAGCTTCTTGGAGGGCTCCACCAGCTTGTGTTTCTTAAAGACAGGTAGTTCAAAATGAGGCTGGAGGTGATTCTGACAGTAAGAGGCCAGACACTGCAGACAGGACTTACAGGCTTTCAGTTTCCTCCCGGTGCAGACATCACAGGCCACGTCTTCAGATCCAGCATAGCAGTGATCTGCAGGAGCAGCTTGGAGTCCAGTCTTCTTCAGCTTCTCCACTAAATCTGCCAACATGGTGCTTTTCTTCAGGACAGGCTTCTTTCTGAACTTCTTTCTGCACTGAGGACAGCTGTAGATTTTCTTGTCCTCCTCTGCATCCCAGTGGCCTTTAATACAGTTCATGCAGTAGCTGTGTCCACAGCTAAGAGTCCTCGGATCCTTCAGGAGATCCAGACAGATGGAACAAGAGAAGGATTCCCGGTCCAGCTGAACTCCTTTCTGCGCCATTTCTCCTCTCTGTAACAACGACTGTGTGAGATTCACTTCCTAATAACTGGAACAAGTTTCACCTGTTATCCACTAAGCATGTGACTGTGCATGTGACTGTGCAGCTCTTGTTGGTTACACCCAACTCTAAACTGTAGATATGAAGGGGAGGGAACCAGGAAATGAGGACAGAGTGCAGCAGGCTGTGTGTGAGAGCAGCAAGAAGAGGGAGGGCTGATCAAACTACGATTCATTACAGGAAGAGGAGCAAAGCTGAAAGATTCAACTTACTTTCCTCATTTTCAGAGAAGCCTCGGTTAAAAGCTGCTCCACATTTAAGAAAAAAATGTTTAATAAAAAATTCCTCTGGTTTAAAAGCTGTTGACCAATACAAGGTTATTTATGCAGTTCCATTTATAATCATAATTCTGTATGAGATTCTCTGAAAGGTTTTTAAAGGTCACATATTCTCCTCTTCATCAACCACTTTAAATCAGTGTCAGAGCTCCTCTTCATCATGTGTGTGAAGTGTGTTGTTGTAAATCCACTCTGATCCTGTATTTGATCATGTCTATAAACCCCTCTATTTCAGCCCTGCTCAGAACAGGCTGTTTCTGTGTCTGTAGCTTTAAATATGTAAATGAGTGGTGTCTGACCACGCCCCCTCTCTGGAAGGGCTCGGGTGTACTCGCTGCTTTCTGGCTCCATGTCCTATTGTTTACGGTGAGAAGGCAGACTCAGAGGGCAGAACAAACACCTAGCTGTGGGAGTGTCACCCACCTGGGGGAGGGGCTACTGCCCTTTGTGATGTCATGAAGGCACCTCCCTCCAGTCAGCTCAGCTTTGTGGCGTTCGGATTGTTTTTGTTGCTGCAGATGAAAGATGATGATCGACACTGGAGGTGCCGATAAGGAGGCTGGAACAGCCCTCTCCAGTGTCTTGAATTTGCACTGTTATGCAATACGCATTACAGATTACAGGAGGTGTTTTTAGAAAAAAGGGTTCTGTGGACTTTTTGAAGAAAAAGTATATGCTAAGGAATTCCCTGAGACACACATCATTGGAACTTTTGCATGGGCTTGGTGTCCCCCCCCCCTCCCTTTAATCCAGGTTCCACTCCAAATCAAATTTTTAAAGAATAATCAAGAAATCACATTGATCAGATCATGCTGCTGAATGCTCGTAAGTTTAGAAAATGACTTTAAATGTAACTGGATTTTCTGTTCCTGAGAAACATTATCATTCTCTCCTTCCTCCTCAGTTACAGAAATGTATAATCAAAGTAGGAAACAATAAAATATACTCTTCGACTTTTTACCTTTTCATCTTAAACAGAAATCCTTTAAAGAAATAATTGCATATATTAGGAGGTTACTTTATTACCAGCACAGAACTAGCCCCAGGTTCACTTTGGTGGGAAAAGCTCCAAAACTGAATTTAATTTAAACATTTTATCTTGTTGACAAAACCCAGGCCAGCTCTTAACTCGTTTTTTAAGCTAAGATAAGCTAAGCTAAGCTAACAGTCTGCAGGCCTCATATATGTAACATACTGGAGTTTGGCTTCAATATTCTTGTTTTACTCTCTCCCCCCCTAAAGCATCTTTACTTGTCTGGGGCCATTACTTTAAACTCCATCATTTTTGGCATTAACGAAAACATTTGAATTGCTCTTAGCTTGGATCATCTTGTAAAATATATCTGTGAGGCTGTACATATCATTTTGTATTAAAGTGCTAAATAAAGACATGCGATGGTTTAAGTGTGTCAGTTGTCCAGATGCTGTGGAGAGGCAAGAGTTCAAATATATTGAGACCATAGACTGTAAATATTTTTGCGTGATCTCACCTGTGTGTTCCTGCAGGGGGCGCTGGAGTCCCCGTGTGTTCCTGCAGGGGGCGCTGGAGTCCCGTCAGCGGCGGTCTCCGTGCTGGAAATGCTGTCTCAGGCTAACTTTGAGTCAAGCTAACGACAGGCTGAGAGCTGAGGCGGGTTTTAAGCCTCCTGACAAACCGTTACACGGCGCCCACCTGTCAATCAGCTCAGCTACACGCCTTATTGTGAATAACTTTGATTCTTCATCCAATCAAAACTGATGAGTCATCAAAACGTTCCCCCCGTACAGTGTGTGTTCATGGAGACATGAGCTAATCACACCTATTTGGTTTTTTGAAGCAGGCTGTAAACATGTTCATGTCTGCTGTAAAAACAGGCTGTTTGAATGGGTGTGTATGTGACTTCCTGTGCTGCTGCAGCCAGCCTCTAGTGGACACTCCAGGTACTGCAGCCAGCCTCTAGTGGACACTCCAGGTACTGCAGGATGTTACATTTCTGCATCGGCTTCATTTTTCTGCAGTAGAACTTCAGTTTTTAAATATCCTGATTTTTTATAGGATCCTGAATGAGTCAAACATTTAAACAAATCAAAGTCTAAACTTGTAATCTCCGGATTAAAACAAAGTTTACATGTTACAAAGAAAGGACAAGTCAACAGGAGTCCATTAACACACAATCATCTGTTTATTGACTGATCCCAGTTTGATTTTCATTCCATGTTTTCCTGTTTTTATCACAAACATGTTTCACTGTGGTTATATAACACATCACACACTCACACACACACAACTAAAATACATTTAAACACCCAGGCAGCAAAGATGATCAGAATATAAGAGCAGGACAACGTTTCAAACATTTGGACTATGAGAGCAAAAAAACTAACTCTTTAACATTTAAAGATTATACAAGTTTTACTCTAAAACAATAACACTCATCACCATGTTATTTATGTATATATATATATATATATATATATATATATATATATATATAAACTCAGACAATTATCAGAGACAGAGAAATCCTTATATAGTTGTCGTGGTCTTTGTCTTTTGTCCACAGATTTTTTTCTGATCACCAGAGTCTATTTATTTTATTTTATTAACTCTATTAATCCCCTGAGTGAAATTCAGCTTCACACTTTACATTATTTAGAGATGTGCCACACACACACACACACACACACACACACACACACACACACACACACACACACACACACACACACACACACACACACACACACACACACACACACAAAACACCTCAATCACACACATAGTTTAAACACAGAATCAAATCTGCTGTCCCTGAAATGACTTCTGTCTATTTCAGTTTACACAACTCCGCAGAGTCTCCAAAAGCATAACCAAACCCGAGTCCAGTACGTAGAGGCTGAGTGAATGTGGTCTGGACTCTGTGGAGGAGAGTCATGGTTTCAGAGATGCTGTAGAAGGACAGAATACCTGCTCTGTGATCCAGGTACACTCCTACTCTGGAGGACTGAGGACCTGAGACAGGAGTCTCGACACTGTTGTGATAAAAGTAATAACTGTTGTTGGAACAAAATAACATCCAAGATTTGTCATTAAATCCAAACGTACACTCATCCCCTGCTCTGCTGTTATTCTTGTATGTGACTGCTACATTAACTCTTCCTCTCTTCTCCACCTCCCAGTAACAACGTCCAGTCAGACTCTCTTTACTCAGGACCTGAAGACAATCAGTGAATCTGTCTGGGTGACTAGAATAAGACTGGATCTGACCTGTTAATATTGCTTTTCTGTTCCCATCAGATAATAACAGCAGTGTGTGTGCTGTGTTTGGATCCAGTGTGATGTCACATGAATATTTTAAGAACTCAGCTCTGGTCTTCGGCTCTGGTTCTGGTTCTGGTCCTGACAGTAAAACATCCACTTCAGTCAGTGTCTGTGAGATGTTTGTCCATTTGTCTGTCAGGACGTCCTGTAGTTTATCTCTGACTTCTGACACAGCTGCTGTCACGTCCTCAAAGTACCTCAGAGGACGGATCTTGATGCTGGATGAGTGTGTAGATTCACTGAGTGCTGACACTGAGGGGTAGTCCTGTAGAAACTGGATGTGGTCCTGTGTGTGTGACAGCTTCTCCATCTCAGCGTCTTTCCTCTTCAGCTCAGTGATCTCCTGCTCCAGCTTCTCCTGACGCTCTCTGACTCGACTCACTTCAGTTTGCTGCTGGGATCTGACCTGCTGCGTCACATCAGACAGTCTTTTCTCCATGAGACGGATCAGCTCAGTGAACATCTTCTCACTGTTCCTCACTGTTTTATCAGCAGAGCCATTGATAGCCTCCACCTGCTGTTGGAGCAGCTTCACATCTTTCTCTCCATCCTGGATTCTCTGCTGGGTGTTTAGTCGACTCACCTCGAGCTCTCTCTGCTTCTCGCTCCTTTCTGCTGCAGCTGAGACTGTGTCGTGACCTTTGTGTTGGTCCACAGAGCAGAGATAACAGATAGACTGCTGATCAGTGCGACAGAACATCTTCATCACCTCATCATGACGAGAGCACACGTTCTCCTGGAGCTTCTTTGAGGGCTCCACCAGCTTGTGTTTTGCATAGGCAGGTGAATCATAATGAGGCTGGAGGTGATTCTCACAAAATGAGATCAAACATACCAGACAGGACTTACAGGCTTTCAGTTTCCTCCCGGTGCAGACATCACAGGCCACGTCTTCAGATCCAGCATAGCAGTGATCTGCAGGAGCAGCTTGGAGTCCAGTCTTCTTCAGCTCCTCCACTAAATCTGCCAACATGGTGTTTTTCTTCAGGACAGGCCTTGGTGTGAAGTCCTCGCTGCACTGAGGACAGGTATAGACTGCCTTATAATCCTCTGCATCCCAGTGTCCTTTAATACAATTCATGCAGTAGCTGTGTCCACAGCTAAGAGTCCTCGGATCCTTCAGGAGATCCAGACAGATGGAACAAGAGAAGGATTCCCGGTCCAGCTGAACTCCTTTCTGCGCCATTTCTCCTCTCTGTAACAACGACTGTGTGAGATTCACTTCCTCATAACTGGAACAAGTTTCACCTGTTATCCACTAGGCATGTGACTGTGCATGTGACTGTGCAGCTCTTGTTGGTTACACCCAACTATAAACTGTAGATCTGAAGTGGAGGGAACCAGGTAATATGAGGACAGGGTGCAGCAGGCTGTGTGTGAGAGCAGGAAGAAGAGGGAGGGCTGATCAAACTACGATTCATTACAGGAAGAGAAGCAAAGCTGAAAGATTCAACTTAGTTTCTTCGTTTTCAGAGAGGCCTCGGTTAAAAGCTGCTCCACATTTACGAAGAAAAAGTTTTTAAAAAATTCCTCTGGTTTAAAAGCTGTTGACCAATACGAGGTTATTTATGCAGTTCCATGTATAATCGTAATTCCGTATGAGATTCTCTGAAAGGTTTTTAAAGGTGACATATTCTCCTCTTCATCAACCACTTTACATAAGTGTCAGAGCTCCTCTTCAACATGTGTGAAGTGTGTTGTTGTAAATCCACTCTGATCCTGTATTTGATCATGTCTATAAACCCCTCTATTTCAGCCCTGCTCAGAACAGGCTGTTTCTGTGTCTGTTGCTTTAAATATGTAAATGAGCTGTGTCTGACCACGCCCCCTCTCTGGAAGGGCTCGGGTGTACTCGCTGCTTTCTGTCTCCATGTCCTATTGTTTACGGTGAGAAGGCAGACTCCGAGGGTAGAACAAACACCTAGCTGTGGGAGTGTCACCCACCTGGGGGAGGGGCTACTGCCCTTTGTGATGTCATGAAGGCACCTCCCTCCATTCAGCTCAGCTTTGTGGCGTACACATTGTTTTTGTTGCTGCAGATGAATGATGATGATCGAGACTGGAGGTGCCGATAAGGAGGCGGGAACAGTCCTCTCCAGTGTCTTGAATTTGCACTGTTATGCAATACGCATTACAGATTACAGGAGGTGTTTTTAGAAAAAAGGGTTCTGTGGACTTTTTGAAGAAAAACTATATGTTAAGGAATTCCCTGAGACACACATCATTGGAACTTTTGCATGGGCTTGGTGCCCCCCCCCCTCCCTTTAATCCAGGTTCCACTCTAAATCAAATTTTTAAAGAATAATCAAGCAATCACATTGATCAGATCATGCTACTGAATGCTCGTAAGTTTAGAAAATGACTTTAAACGTACCTCGATTTTCTGTTCCTTTGAAACATTATTATTCTCTCCTTCATCATCAGTTACAGAAATGTAAAGTCAAAGTAAGAAACAATAAAATATACTCTTCTACTTTTTACCTTTTCATCTTAAACAGAAATCCTTTAAAGAAATAATTGCATATATTAGGAGGTTATTTTATTACCAGCACAGAACTAGCCCCAGGTTCACTTTGGTGGGAAAAGCCCCAAAACTGAATTTAATTAAAGCATTTTATCTTGTTGACAAAACCCAGGCCAGCTCTTAACTCTTTTTTTTAAGCTAAGCTAAGCTCACAGCCTGCAGGCCTCATATATGTAACATACTGGAGTTTGGCTTCAATCTTCTTGTTTCACTCCCCCCCCCAAAAAGCATCTTTAGTTGTCTGGGGCCATTACTTTAAACTCCATCATTTTTGTCATTAAAGAAAACATTTGAATTGCTCTTAGCTTGGATCATCTTGTAAAATATATCTCCGAGGCTGTACATATCATTTTGTATTAAAGTGCTAAATAAAGACACGCGATGGTTAAAGTGTGTCAGTTGTCCAGATGCTGTGGAGAGGCAAGAGTTCAAATATATTGAGACCATAGACTGTAAATATTTTTGGGTGATGTCACCTGTGTGTTCCTGCAGGGGGCGCTGGAGTCCCGTCGGCGGCGGTCTCCGTGCTGGAAATGCTATCTCAGCTAACTTTGAGTCAAGCTAACGACAGGCTGAGAGCTGAGGCGGGTTTTAAGCCTCCTGACAAACCGTTACACGGCGCCCACCTGTCAATCAGCTCAGCTCTTCCTGTAATGAATCGTTGTTTGATCAGCCCTCCCTCTTCTTCCTGCTCTCACACACATCCTGCTGCACTCTGTCCTCACATTTCCTGGTTCCCTCCCCTTCAGATCTACAGTTTAGAGTTGGGTGTAACCAATAAGAGCTGCACAGTCACATGCACAGACATGCTTTGTAGATCAGAGGTGAAACTTTAAGTGAATCTCACACAGTCGTTGTTACAGAGAGGAGAAATGGCGCAGAAAGGAGTTCAGCTGGACCGGGAATCCTTCTCTTGTTCCATCTGTCTGGATCTCCTGAAGGATCCGGGGACTCTTAGCTGTGGACACAGCTACTGCATGAACTGTATTAAAGGCCACTGGGATAAAGAGGAGGACAAGAAAATCTACAGCTGTCCTCAGTGCAGAAAGAAGTTCAGAGAGAGGCCTGTCCTGAAGAAAAGCACCATGTTGGCAGATTTTTTGGAGAAGCTGAAGAAGACTGGACTCCAAGCTGCTCCTGCAGATCACTGCTATGCTGGATCTGAAGACGTGGCCTGTGATGTCTGCACCGGGAGGAAACTGAAAGCCTGTAAGTCCTGTCTGCAGTGTCTGGCCTCTTACTGTGAGAATCACCTCCAGCCTCATTTTGAAGTACCTGTCTTTAAGAAACACAAGCTGGTGGAGCCATCCAAGAAGCTCCAGGAGAACGTGTGCTCTCGTCATGATGAGGTGATGAAGATGTTCTGTCGTACTGATCAGCAGTCTATCTGTCACCTCTGCTCTATGGACGAACACAAAGGTCACGACACAGTCTCAGCTGCAGTAGAAAGGAGCGAGAAGCAGAGAGAGCTCGAGGTGAGTCGACTAAACACCCAGCAGAGAATCCAGGACGGAGAGAAAGATGTGAAGCTGCTCCAACAGGAGGTGGAGGCTATCAATGGCTCTGCTGATAAAACAGTGAGGAACAGTGAGAAGATGTTCACTGAGCTGATCCGTCTCATGAAGAAAAGACGCTCTGATGTGACGCAGCAGGTCAGATCCCAGCAGCAAACTGAAGTGAGTCGAGTCAGAGAGCGTCAGGAGAAGCTGGAGCAGGAGATCACTGAGCTGAAGAGGAAAGACGCTGAGATGGAGAAGCTGTCACACACACAGGACCACATCCAGTTTCTACAGGACTACCCCTCAGTGTCAGCACTCAGTGAATCTACACACTCATCCAGCATCAAGATCCGTCCTCTGAGGTACTTTGAGGACGTGACAGCAGCTGTGTCAGAAGTCAGAGATAAACTACAGGACGTCCTGACAGACAAATGGACAAACATCTCACAGACACTGACTGAAGTGGATGTTTTACTGTCAGAACCAAGACCAGAACCAGAGCCCAAGACCAGAGCTGAGTTCTTACAATATTCATGTGACATCACACTGGATCTAAACACAGCACACACACAGCTGTTATTATCTGATGGGAACAGAAAAGCAACATATACAGGTCAGACCCAGTCTTATTCTAGTCACCCAGACAGATTCACTGATTGTTTTCAGGTCCTGAGTAAAGAGAGTCTGACTGGACGTTGTTACTGGGAGGTCGACTGGAGAGGAAGAGTTTATGTAGCAGTCACATGCAAGAATATCAGCAGAACAGGGGATGAGTGTGTGTTTGGATATAATGACAAATCTTGGAGGTTATTTTGTTACAACAACAGTTATGACTTTTGGTACAACAAAGTCAAGACTCCTGTCTCAGGTCCTCGGTCCTCCAGAGTAGGAGTGTACCTGGATCACAGAGCAGGTATTCTGTCCTTCTACAGCATCTCTGAAACCATGACTCTCCTCCACAGAGTCCAGACCACATTCACTCAGCCTCTACATGCTGGACTCGGGTTTTATGATGGATCCTCTGCTGAGTTGTGTAAACTGAAATAGACAGAAGTCATTTCAGGGACAGCAGATTCAATTCTGTGTTTAAACTCTGTGTGTGATTCAGGTGTGTGTGTGTGTGTGTGTGTGTATGTGTAAAGCACGTCTCTAAATAATATAAAGTGTGAAGCTGAATTTCACTCAGGGGATTAATAGTTAACAAAATAAAATAAATAGACTCTGGTGATCAGAAAAAATCTTTGGACAAAAGACAAAGACCACTACAACTATATAAGGATTTCTGTGTCTCTGATAATTGTCTGAGTTCATATATATATATATATATATATATATATATATAACATGGTGATGAGTGTTGATGTTTTAGAGTAAAACTTGTACATATTATAATCTTTAAATGTTGACGAGTTAGTCTTTTTGCTCTTATAGTCCAAATGCTTGAAATGTTGTCCTGCTCTTATACTCTGATCATCTTTGCTGCCTGGGTGTTTAAATGTCTTTTAGTTGTGTTTGTGTGAGTGTGTGATGTGTTATATAAGCACAGGGAAACATGTTGGTGATTAAAAGAGGAAAACATGGAATGAAAATCAAACTGGGATCAATAAACAGATGATTGTGTGTTAATGGACTCCTGTTGACTTGTCCTTTCTTTGTAACATGTAAACTTTGTTTTAATCCAGAGATTACAAGTTTAGACTTTGATTTGTTTAAATGTTTGAATCATTCAGGATCCTATAAAAAAATCAGGTTATTTAAAAGCTGAAGTTCTACAGCAGAAAAATGAAGCAGATGCAGAAATGCAACCTCCTGCAGTACCTGGAGTGTCCACTAGAGGCTGGCTGCAGCAGCACAGGAAGTCACATACACACCCATTCAAAAAGCCTGTTTTTACAGCAGACATGAACATGTTTACAGCCTGCTTCAAAAAAACAAATAGGTGTGATTAGCTCATGTCTCCATCCACACACACTGTACGGGGGGGAATGTTTTGATGACTCATCAGTTTTGATTGGATGAAGGATCAGAGTTATTCACAATAAGGCGTGTAGGAGCAACGCTGAAAGATTCAACTTAGTTTCCTCATTTTCAGAGAAGCCTCGGGTAAAAGCTGCTCCACATTTAAGAAGAAAAAGTTAAAAAAAAAATTCCTCTGGTTTAAAAGCTGTTGACCAATACGGGGTTATTTATGTAGTTCCATGTATAATCGTAATTCTGTATAAGATTCTCTGAAAAGTTTTTAAAGGTGACATATTCTCCTCTTTATCAACCGGTTTAAATCAGTGTCAGAGCTCCTCTTCAACATGTGTGTGAAGTGTGTTGTTGTAAATCCACTCTGATCCTGTGTTTGATCATGTCTATAAACCCCTATATTTCAGCCCTGCTCAGAACAGGCTGTTTCTGTGTCTGTAGCTTTAAATATGTAAATGAGCTGTGTCTGACCACGCCCCCTCTCTGGAAGGGCTCGGGTGTACTCACTGCTTTCTGGCTCCATGTCCTATTGTTTACGGTGAGAAGGCAGACTCAGAGGGCAGAACAAACACCTAGCTGTGGGAGTGTCACCCACCTGGGGGAGGGGCTACTGCCCTTTGTGATGTCATGAAGGCACCTCCCTCCAGTCAGCTCAGCTTTGTGGCGTTCAGATTGTTTTTGTTGCTGCAGATGAAAGATGATGATCGAGACTGGAGGTGCCGATAAGGAGGCGGGAACAGCCCTCTCCAGTGTCTTGAATTTTCATTGTTATGCAATACGCATTACAGACTACAGTAGGTGTTTTTAGAAAAAAGGGTTCTGTGGACTTCTTGAAGAAAAACTATATGCTAAGGACTTCCCTGAGACACACATCATTGGATCATCTTTGTGTTTGTGTATCTTGATGATATTCTGATCTTCTCTCCTGATGAGAATACTCACATTCAACATGTTTGTCAAGTCCTGAAGCAGATGCTTCAGAGCCACCTCTTCGTAAAGGCAGAGAAATGTGAGTTTCACGTCACCACCGTGTCCTTTCTAGGTTTTGTTGTTTCACCTGCTGGCATTCAAATGGACCCGTCTAAGGTCAGTGCAGTTGCTGATTGGCCAACACCCAACAGCCGTAAGTTAGTTCAGAGATTCCTAGGCTCTGCTAACCTCTTTAGGAGATTTATTAGAAATTTCCTCTCCAGGAAGCTCTTTGCAGCTGAGACAAACTACAATGTGAGCAATCGTGAACTGCTAGCTGTTAAGGTAGCACTGGAGGAGTGGAGACACTGGCTGGAGGGGGCAGAGCAACCGTTTCTAGTTTGGACGGATCACAAAAACCTGGAATACATCAAGACCGCCAAACGTCTCAACTCCAGGCAAGCCAGGTGGGCTCTCTTTTTTACTCACTTTAATTTTGTTCTATCCTACCGTCTCTGGCTCAAAGAACATTAAACCAGACGCCCTTTCTAGACAGTTTGACTCTGACTCTGTCCCTAAGACACCCACCTCTATTCTTCCGACTTCCTGCTTTGTGGGAGCTGTTACCTGGGCAGTTGAGAGGAAGGTAAAAGACGCTATTGTTGGCATACAGACACCATCTGGTTGCCCCCCTAATCGTTTGTTTGTTCCAGTACCTCTCCGCTCTCGGGTCATTCATTGGGCACATACAGCTCGGATTTCCTGCCATCCTGGAGCTCAAAGAACAATGTTTATCATAAAACAACGCTTCTGGTGGCCTTCTATGCTACAGGACGTCAAGGAATATGTGGCGGCCTGTGTCGTATGTGCCTGCAGTAAGTCCTCCAGACGGGCTCCTTCTGGTCATCTGTGCCCTCTTCCAGTTCCTCTGCGCCCCTGCTCCGACATCTCTCTGGATTTTGTCACGGGACTGCCCCCGTCTGAAGGTAACACTACAGTCCTAACTGTGGTAGACAGATTTTCTAAGATGGCTCACTTTATTCCTCTGCCTAAATTGCCCTCCGCCAAGGGAACGGCAGAGGTTATGTTATTTCATGTTTTCCGTCTTCATGGGTTTCCTAAGGATGTAGTGTCGGACCGGGACCCACAGTTTGTGTCTAAGTTCTGGAAGGAGTTCTGCTCTCTGCTGGGAGCCAATGTTAGCCTGTCGTCCGGCTACCATTCACAATCTAATGGACAGTCGGAACGTGTTAATCAGGAGCTGGAGACTGGACTTCGCTGCCTGGTGGCCCAGAACCCCTCCACCTGGAGTAAACACCTCATCTGGGTAGAGTATGCTCACAATACTCTCCCTTGCTTGTCCTCAGGCCTTTCGCCATTTCAGTGCGCTTATGGTTATCAACCTCCTATGTTCCCTGCATTGGAAGCGTCTAATGTTCCTTTGGCTCATGCCCTCATTCGCCACTGCCGGAAGATTTGGATGGGGCCCAGACAGATGCTACTCCGTTCGTCTGCCCGCTACAAGAGAGCTGCTGACCGCAGAAGAACCCCTGCACCGACCTACTCACCTGGACAGAAGGTATGGCTCTCCACACGAGACTTATCTCTTCCAGTGGAGTCCCGGAAGTTGGCTCCACGTTTCATCGGTCCATTCCCAGTGTCCAAAGTGATCAACCCCGTGGTTGTCCGGCTTCAACTCCCTCGTACTATGAGGGTTCATCCCACTTTCCATGTTTCCCGGGTCAAACCTGTAAAGGAGAGTATGTTGGTCCCTGCCTCTAAACCCCCACCTCCTCCCCAGTTTATCGATGGCGGTCCTGTCTACAACGTGAATAGACTGTTGGGGATGCGTCGTCGAGGACGAGGGCGGCAGTACTTGGTCGATTGGGAGGGATACGGTCCCGAAGAATGATCCTGGGTCTCTGCCAGTAATATTTGTGACCCCTCCCTTATCCATGACTACCATCGTCATCATCCGGACCAGCCTGGGCCGTCCGGTGCCGTCCCTAGAGGGGGGGGTACCGACACATCCGTTTAGTCACTTAAGTTATGTTTGTTTATTTTCTATTTCATTCTTTGCCTGTTCCTGTTTTATTTTGTACTTACCCTTGTCTCTGTCTTCCAGATCCTGCTCCTCATATTCCTGCCTTGTGTGTCAACTCCGCCCGATTACCCTCACCTGTGTCTCGTCATTCCCTGATTGTCTGTCCATATATCCCTGTGTTTCATTCCTCACGTTGCCAGTTCGTAGTGTGTTCTCATGACCCTAGTTCCAGCAATTATTTTCCCTGTTAGATTATATGGTATTTTTGACCCTCTGCCTGCCTCTCGTTTGATTCTCTGCCTGCCCCTTTTTTGGATTTGTTTGCTTGTGAGGACTGACTTCTGTGTACCGACCTGGACCAATTTAAAACTACCCTTTTTTGGAATCTGTCGTTTTGAGTCTGCATTTGTGAGTCCCTGTGGTTCCTGGCCTTGACAATCACCACGCTGCTCACAGATTATCTTCAGCGTCGTGACAACTGAAGAAACTCAAGGAGACGATATGAAACTGAAGCATTGTTGGGATTTTATCTTGGATGAGGGACGACGCAGAATGACTCTCGTAGCTTCAGAGCTAACGTGCTAACAGAGCAGCAGGAGATGACTGCTGTTAGGACGTGTGGTTAAACAAACAATACTCCACATGCATGCAGAAATGTAAAGTCAAAGTAAGAAACAATAAAATATACTCTTCTACTTTTTACCTTTTCATCTTAAACAGAAATCCTTTAAAGAAATAATTGTATATATTAGGAGGTCATTTTAGTACCAGGGCAGAACTAGCCCCAGGTTCACTTTGGTGGGAAAAGGAATTTAATTTAAACATTTATCTTGTTGACAAAACCCAGGCCAGTTCTTCACTCTTTTTTTAAAGCTAAGCTAAGCTAACAGTCTGCAGGCCTCATATATGTAACATACTGGAGTTTGGCTTCAATCTTCTTGCCCCCCCCCCCCCCCCCCAAAAGCATCTTTAGTTGTCTGGGGCCATTATTTTAAACTCCATCATTTTTGTCATTAAAGAAAACATTTGAATTGCTCTTAGCTTGGATCATCTTGTAAAATATATCTCAGAGGCTGTACATATCATTTTGTATTAAAGTGCTAAATAAAGACATGCGATGGTTAAAGTGTGTCAGTTGTCCAGATGCTGTGGAGAGGCAAGAGTTCAAATATATTGAGACCACAGCTTGGAAATGCTGTCTCAGGCTAACTTTGAGTCAAGCTAACGACAGGCTGAGAGCTGGAGCTGAGGCGGGTTTTAAGCCTCCTGACAAACCGTTACACGGCGCCCACCTGTCAATCAGCTCAGCTACACGCCTTATTGTGAATAACTCTGACCCTTCTTCCAATCAAAACTGATGAGTCATCAAAACATTCCCCCCGTACAGTGTGTGTGGATGGAGACATGAGCTAATCACACCTATTTGGTTTTTTGAAGCAGGCTGTAAACATGTTCATGTCTGCTGTAAAAACAGGCTTTTTGAATGGGTGTGTATGTGACTTCCTGTGCTGCTGCAGCCAGCCTCTAGTGGACACTCCAGGTACTGCAGCCAGCCTCTAGTGGACACTCCAGGAACTGCAGCCAGCCTCTAGTGGACACTCCAGGTACTGCAGGATGTTACATTTCTGCATCTGCTTCATTTTTCTGCTGTAGAACTTCAACTTTTAAATATCTTGATTTTTTATAGGATCCTCAATGAGTCAAACATTTAAACAAATCAAAGTCTAAACTTGTAATCTCCGGATTAAAAAAAAAGTTTACACGTTACAAAGAATTACTGCAGGTTGAGTAACAAACTGTTTTTGTTGCCCCCAGTCCTGGACTGTGCAGGTGAGTGTAACATGATCCATCAGCAAACATCTCAAAGTGACCCTTTCAAACCTGCAGAGGGACAGAGCAAACATCAGCTCTTTGTTTGAATCGGACTCTTTAGGAAATGTTCGAGTCTTTCTGGAAGTCGGTGAAGACTCTCTGATTCCTCAGTGAGCTGCTTCCTGTCTCTACTAACATAACATAACGATAGGAGACCATTTAAAGGATCATTGTCACATTTCTGGCAGTAATTTTAGTTTTTAATTCTGCCAACATTCCTGCAGTTATAAACAAAGTATCTGAGAAAAATGTTAAAGTTATTTTTTTAAGTCAACAGGAGTCCATTAACACACAATCATCTCTTTATTGACTGATGCCAGTTTGATTTTCATTCCATGTTTTCCTGTTTTAATCACCAACATGTTTCAATGTGGTTATATAACACATCACACACTCACACAAACACAACTAAAAGACATTTAAACACCCAGGCAGCAAAGATGATTAGAGTATAAGAGCAGGACAACGTTTCAAACATTTGGACTATAAGAGCAAAAAGACTAACTCTTCAACATTTAAAGATTATAATATGTACAAGTTTTACTCTAAAACATCAACACTCATCACCATGTTTTATATATATATATATATATATATATATATATATATATATATATATATATATATATATATATATATATATATCAACTCAGACAATTATCAGAGACAGAGAAATCCTTACATAGTTGTAGTGGTCTTTGTCTTTTGTCCACACAATATCACACACACACACACACACACACACACACACACACACACACACATACACATATTTTAAACACAGAATTAAATCTGCTGTCCCTCAAATGACTTCTGTCTATTTCAGTGTACACAACTCAGCAGAGTCTCCAGGACTATAACCAAACCTGAGTCCAGCATGTAGAGGCTGAGTGAATGTGGTCTGGACTCTGTGGAGGAGAGTCATGGTTTTAGAGATGCTGTAGAAGGACAGAATACCTGCTCTGTGATCCAGGTACACTCCTACTCTGGAGGACCGAGGACCTGAGACAGGAGTCCTGACTTTGTTGTACCAAAAGTCATAACTGTTGTTGGAACAAAATAACCTCCAAGATTTGTCATTATATCCAAACACACACTCATCCCCTGTTCTGCTGATATTCTTGTATGTGGCTGCTACATAAACTCTTCCTCTCCACTCCACCTCCCAGTAACAACGTCCAGTCAGACTCTCTTTACTCAGGACCTGAAACCAACATCCAGTGAATCTGTCTGGGTGACTAGAATAAGACTGGGTCTGATCTGTAAATGTTACTTTTCTGTTCCAATCAGATAATAACAGATGTGTGTTTACTGTGTTTGGATCCAGTGTGATGTCACATGAATATTGTAAGAACTCAGCTCTGGTCTTGGGCTCTGGTTCTGGTTCTGGTTGTGACAGTAAAACATCCACTTCAGTCAGTGTCTGTGAGACGTTTGTCCATTTGTCTTTCAGGACGTCCTGTAGTTTATCTCTGACTTCTGACACAGCTGCTGTCACGTCCTCAAAGTACCTCAGAGGACGGATCTTGATGATGGATGAGTTTGTAGATTCACTGACTGCTGACACTGAGGGGTAGTCCTGTAGAAACTGGATGTGGTCCTGTGTGTGTGACAGCTTCTCCATCTCAGCGTCTTTCCTCTTCAGCTCAGTGATCTCCTGCTCCAGCTTCTCCTGACGCTCTCTGACTCGACTCACTTCAGTTTGCTGCTGGGATCTGACCTGCTGCGTCACATCAGAGCGTCTTTTCTCCATGAGACGGATCAGCTCAGTGAACATCTTCTCACTGTTCCTCACTGTTTTATCAGCAGAGCCATTGATAGCCTCCACCTCCTGTTGGAGCAGCTTCACATCTTTCTCTCCGTCCTGGATTCTCTGCTGCGTGTTTAGTCGACTCACCTCGAGCTCTCTCTGCTTCTCGCTCCTTTCTGCTGCAGCTGAGACTGTGTCGTGACCTTTGTGTTCGTCCACAGAGCAGAGATAACAGATAGACTGCTGATCAGTACGACAGAACATCTTCATCACCTCATCATGACGAGAGCAGACGTTCTCCTGGAGCTTCTTGGACGGCTCCACCAGCTTGTGTTTCTTAAAGACAGGTAGTTCATGATGAGGCTGGAGGTGATTCTCACAGTAAGAGGCCAGACACTGCAGACAGGACCTACAGGCTTTCAGTTTCCTCCCGGTGCAGACATCACAGGCCACGTCTTCAGATCCAGCATAACAGTGATCTGCAGGAGCAGCTTGGAGTCCAGTCTTCTTCAGCTTCTCCACTAAACCTGCCAACATGGTGCTTTTGTCCGGGTCAGGCCTCTCTCTGAAGGTCTTTCTGCACTGAGGACAGCTGTAGATTTTCTTGTCCTCCTCTTTATCCCAGTGGCCTTTAATACAGTTCATGCAGTAGCTGTGTCCACAGGTAAGAGTCCTCGGATCCTTCAGGAGATCCAGACAGATGGAACAAGAGAAGGATTCCCGGTCCAGCTGAACTCCTTTCTGCGCCATTTCTCCTCTCTGTAACAACGACTGTGTGAGATTCACTTCAAGTTTCACCTCTGATCTACAAAACATGTCTGTGCATGTGACTGTGCAGCGTTTGTTGGTTACACCCAACTCTAATCCGTAGATCTGAAGGGCAGGGAACCAGGTAATATGAGGACAGAGTGCAGCAGGCTGTGTGTGAGAGCAGGAAGAAGAGGGAGGGCTGATCAAACTACGATTCATTACAGGAAGAGAAGCAAAGCTGAAAGATTAAACTTAGTTTCCTCGTCTTCAGAGAAGCCTCGGTTAAAAGCTGCTCCACATTTAAGAAGAAAAAGTTACTTCTTTTTTTCTCTGGTCTAAAAGCTGTTGACCAATACAAGGTTATTTATTCATTTCCATGTATAATCATCATTCCGTATAAGATTCTCTGAAAGGTTCTTAAAGGTGACATATTCTCCTCTTCATCAACCACTTTAAATCAGTGTCAGAGCTCCTCTTCATCGTGTGTGTGAAGTGTGTTGTTGTAAATCCACTCTGATCCTGTATTTGATCATGTCTATAAACCCCTCTATTTCAGCCCTGCTCAGAACAGGCTGTTTCTGTGTCTGTAGCTTTAAATATGTAAATGAGCTGTGTCTGACCACGCCCCCTCTCTGGAAGGGCTCGGGTGTACTCGCTGCTTTCTGGCTCCACGTCCTATTTTTTACGGTGAGAAGGCAGACTCAGAGGGCAGAACAAACACCTAGCTGTGGGAGTGTCACTCACCTGGGGGAGGGGCTACTGCCCTTTGTGATGTCATGAAGGGAACATCTCCAAACAGCCTGTTTGAGCACACATTTTCTAAAAAGTGGAGCAGGCAGAAGACAGAGAGGGTGGACTTTTCTCTTCATTGGGGCGTTTGTAGACAGAGGTTTGTTTACGAATTTTGCAATATACATCCATCCAATTTGTACTTATCCTGGGCCAGGTGGCGAGGGCAGCAGTTTAAAGAGAGACACCCAGACTTCCCTTGCCCCAGAGACCTCCCTTGCCCCAGAGACTTCCCTCGCCCCAGAGACTGTTGGACAATCACAGGTGACATCTTAACTGTTTGACGCACCTCACACTGCTGACTACAAACACTCCCATCAAACGGCTCAGCGCTGCCACCCAGGTTCTCCTGCCTGACCCCTCCCTCCAGTCAGCTCAGCTTTGTGGCGTTCAGATCGTTTTTGTTGCTGCAGATGAAAGATGATGATCGAGACTGGAGGTGCCGATAGGGGGTGGGGACAGCCAAGTGTTCTGGGGACTTTTTGAAGAAAAACTATCTTCTGGGGAATTCCCTGAGAAACACATCATTGGAACTTTTTTCTTTCTTTCATCCACTACCATGGTACCGAATCTGAAGCAGGAGCTGAAAAGGTTCTTCTTAACGGGGTTCTAGTACCTAAAATAGTTCCTGCAGTGCAGAATGAATAAAAAAAAGGAGAAGGGTCGAAAGGGTTCCTAGAACTATGATTAAGTTCCTGCGGTCCAAGTGCCTATTGTCCGACTATAAAGTTCAATCAACAAGAAACACAAATTAAATATTCTGAGCTGTGGAACCTTTTCTACTGGTCAATAGATCTGTTTTTGTGTTTTGTTTATCTTATGATCCTCCTTTTAGAAGTAAGACCTGGGCTCAAACACATCACCACAAACTCTCTCAGTATTTGACCCGAGGATTAACACCACAAGGCTTTTTAGATAGCCGAGATAGAGAAAGGGGAGGGGGTTCTTCCAACAGAGTAAATCTCAGGTTTCATGGTTAATGGAAGTTTCCTTTTGGTACCTGAAGGCCTCACAGTGCTGACATGTCAGAAATCTGTGTAATCTACAGATTGTTTCTGACTGTTTAAAATCCAGAGAAAAGGCAGAGCACTTCCTGTTTGTCTTTTATCTAAAAATGTTAATCTTAGAACAAAAATGAAGGCATTCAACTTTTTCCACCTGAGCAGGTTTTCCTCTTTACAGAAGCTGTGAAGCGTTCAGAGAGTCAGAGAACTTCTATTTCAGCCTTTATGAGTCTCATGTTTTACCTGCCGGTATCAGCAGATTACCAACATGTTCAATACGTTTTCCAGCTCACAACTTAAAGGCACAGTGTCCACCTTTTTTTTTTAAAATTTTTTATCTTAACTTCTTTTTAATCTTAAGAGAGTTTTCACTGCAGGCGGCTGTCCAGCGTCTTTTTTTTTCTGAGCGGCTGCTCCGACCGCTCAGGTTAAAAATCTTTCAACTTTTCAGAAAGGCGCAGCTGACTTCACCGGCGCTCTTTTCCAAATGTATGAGATTCCTGCTATTTTTTTTTTTTTTACCCGAATCCTCTTTGCTCAGGGTCTGATCAGGAAATCTCAAATATAAATCATGCAGTCAGCCTGCTGCCCGGGGAAACACGCGAGGTGGACACGAGTCCTTACAGAGTATTTAAAGTCCCACCATGGTCATCTTTTATTTGATGAAGATTTGAGGTAATCCGTGGACACTATGATGTGACGAGTGTCCAGGGACTTTGAGCACATGTGAAGTGTTTTTGCTTTTAAAATATTGGACTAAATATTCTTAGCCTTCCTGCGTTTCTGCTTTTTGGAACTACAAAGTATTTTATGTAAATAAAAGGCAGGAAGGAAGAGTATGAGGAAGTTCAGCGTTTTCATTGACTGTTAAGATCTTACTTTGCATCTTATGTGAAAATGTCGACAGTATGCAGACGACGTCTTGATGAGCGCTCGTCAAATATTAGTTTGCTTTCATTAAAAACAATCAAAGCTTCACATGAAACTGAACTACAGATCTCCTCCTTCACTTTCCGAACACGTGAGCGAGGATAGACCACCCAGCTCGTCGGGGCTCAAACTGGGTCCACAGAGGGCTGTTTCACTGTTTCCACAGGTCACTTTTAAAATCTGTGAGCCAGGAGGAAGACTGTGCGTGTTTGAGTAAGTGTGTGTTTGCTCCAACCAGCAGCTTCAGAGAGAGTAATCGTCTTTCTTGTTCTTATAAGAGAAGTCAGTTTTAGCACGCTGGTTTAAATTCCAAACTGTGAGTAGCAGACGGACAGCAGAGGGTGATAAATCTGCTCTGAGATGAGTTACTGCAGCTCAGGGACAGCTCGGGGGGGGGGGGGTTTGGACATGTGGACAGAGCCAAGACAATCACGCCTTCGTTGATGGAAAATATCCAACCACGCAAAGAAATAGTCCCTCCGAGGATTCCCTGACGCTCACAGACACGTGAAGAGAAAACAAAAAACTGCAACTTAGAGAGTCAAATTTCTCAACACGTCGGAGTTATCACTTCGGATGGTTTTTTTTTTATCTGCGTTGAATCCAACAGCGTGGCTTTAAATCAAGTACCACAAATTCATAAACATGGGTCTGAAGGTACAAGAGGGTCCTTGTTGACTTGAAACCTTCAACAACTTCATGGTCAATTCCATTTTTGGGGAGATTTATTTAAACTCATCAGACGAGTAGAAAAACGTGTATTTTCTTTTTTAACCATGTGCAATATTAACTTGTTTGTTTCTTTGGTGTCCAATTTACAAGATTAACCTGACCGGTGTGTTTTATATATTTTAACTGAAATATATTTAGTGCAACATTTTTATTCAGCACATTTCACTTTGAACTGAGTGTGTATTTAACTGCATTACTGATCCATATTCTTGTTTGTAAATGTGGTTATATTGATTGTATATTTGTACATTATTGATATTGTTGACATGGCGTTTACTGGATGTTTCAACAGTATTTTGCTGGACTTGTACAATGATGATAAATAAATGTCATCTCACCCTGTTTTGAAAAAAAAAAAAAAAAAAAAAGGCTGAAATTGCTGCGCTGCAAAAATCAGCAGTTTCCGGATTTTTTTTCCTGGTTTATTTGAATTTGCATACATGAACATTTTGGCACATGTTTTGATGTTTTAAACCCGACTCACTCTACATGGTTTGTCAAACTACAGTAAGTTTGACAGTACTGTATATCTTGCAGCTTCACCAGACTGTGTAGATGATGTAGATCCCATTTGAAAAAAAAAAAAAAAAAGAAACGAAAGATGCTCGCCTTGAGCTTGCTGCATCATCGCTCGTGGTCCTCCTGGGTGTGCTGGCTGACACACATGAAGGAGCGGCGGGATTCCTCAGCCCTGTGTTTTGTCTGCGGTGCATGTCCTGCACACTCACCGCCCACTGATGTGCGTCTCTTTGACGCAGGGCGCGCGGAGGAACCGTAAGAGACCTCGGGGACGACGAGAGGCTGAGATCAAAGACGACAACTCGCCGGCTCAGCTGCTTGACTTGGACACAGCCGGCAGGAGTCATAACACACACGGGTGGAGCTGACTTCATGACATCATGGGGGAATAATGGAGACGTGGATCTCGCTCTGCTGTAAAAACAATACAGAGACTTGTAACGTTTTTCAGAGGAGTAAATGATCTCACAGGTCGGTGTAAATCCTTCAATATGAAAAACCTGCAGCCGCCTGAGAGGATAGTTTGCAGCATGTCTGTGTCAGGGGGGGATGAAGACTACATTGTTGGTACTAAGACAGAGTGAGGACTCTAGAGTCTGTCGGGGCCCCTCGCAAAAATCAAGCAGGCCCACCAACCAGCGTTCAGCAGTGCAACGAGGCGAGGCTGTTTCTGCAAAATGTGCACATTCTCTGCCCCTGCTTTGGGGCCCCCTACTGGTGAGAGAGAGAGAGAGAGAGAGAGAGAGAGAGAGAGAGAGAGAGAGAGAGAGAGAGAGAGAGAGAGAGAGAGAGCGAGAGAGAGAGAGAGAGAGAGAGAGCGAGAGAGAGAGAGAGAGAGAGAGAGAGTCCCCTCTGAAGTGGTCTGAGCTCCTCCGGTCAGACCGTCCACAGCTGAAAACACTGCCTGTGTTTACGTTTGACATCAATCTTCTGTCGGAGACACTTTGAGTCCTTCAGGGAGCAGATGATCGACGGACAGGGAGAAAACTTCTTTTAGACTGTAAAAAAAAAAAAAAAAAAAAGTCTTAACAGGCTGTTAGGATGGAAAGAGAGAGAGCACCGTCAGCCACATGTTCATATTTAAAGCCTCTCGTCTCATGGGAGATGTTTTAATGGGCCTTTTAGTTTATTTGTTGAAGTCCTCGTAAGTAAATCCTGGATCGTCCAGGAACCTGGACCTCAGACCCACACAGAGACCCCTCTGGCACTCCTACGCAGACACGTTCCAGCTCTGGTGCTGTTTCATGTAGTGACTCCAAAAATCACAAAATCACGGAGTTTTATGGATCCACATGTGGACTCTTTCACAGAGTCTGAGCTCAACGGAGCAGAGGAGGGAAACATCACAGTTTGTGGTTTGAGAAAAAAACGATTCATGGTCTTTTCATGACGAGAATGTGAAGAAATCAGTCATGTAAAAACAACGGAGATAACAATTCTCCAAACATTAAAAATTAGGACCAATTCAGAAATGATAGAATATAACGTCAGCAGAAATCAGTTTCTAATATTAAGTCTTATAATAGTTCCTCCTGTGCACAAGTTAAACCTTTAATCACTGTGCTCAAATATTCATGATGGTACATTTAGTTAAATATTGGAGCCGTCTTATTTTTATTTTTGCTGCCCCTTCAGATTGTTTCATGCAGACTGTTTCTGAAAAAGTACTTTTTAAGTATTTTTTTTGTTTCACAGATTCTTGAACTTTTGAATAAAACTTTGTGTCACAGGTGGAAAGTGCACGACTTCTCCGTCAGCCTACCTGTATTTTTATGCATTTATTTTTGCACATCTGTTCACGGCAGTTTGGAGGCTGATTGCTTCACGGAAGCTTTTCTCTCTCTCTGGTTAAAAAAAAATAAAGACTTGTGGGCTTTTCGGTCATTAACACTCGACTCTGCAGTGTGACACGGCAGCTGGTCGTCATCACGACTCGTCTCACCTGCGATCACGTCTCAGACTTAACGGGATTTCTCCTGCAGATCCCCGCGAGGATGCAGACAGAGGCCTCGTGCTGCTGAATGCATGATGAGAGAGGAGATCTGAGAGGGGGGGTGAGCCCCTTTTATTTCCTCCTTTCCACCTTTAATGCCTCCTTCCTCACGGAGGGGAAGAAAACTATCTATCTATCTATCTATCTATCTATCTATCTATCTATCTATCTATCTATCTATCTATCTATCTATCTATCTATCTATCTATCTATCTATCTATCTATCTATCTATCTATCTATCTATCTATCTATCTATCTATCTATCTATCTATCTATCTATCTATCTATCTATCTATCTATCCCAGATATAAAATGTTGTCTTTGCTGCCCTCTAGTGGTGTAACATCCTGCTGCAGCGTTATAACAGACGGCCACCTCGCCTTTTTCACTTCCCATGCTCCTCCCTCTTCATTTCATTTTTTTTTAAATTCTATGCACAAATATTTATCCCCTTAAACTTCTGTGTGTAAAAGCTGATTACACTACGGTGGCCAACAAGGGTCAAACACGCTCGAAAGTTATGAAGTTGGGGAAATGAGATGCTTCTTTAGAAACACACACAACAGAGTCTAATGCACATAATACAAAACAATATGCAACACTGCACAGTTGGTGTATACGCTGCATGTAACTTGTCCAGCTTGTGTTTTTGCACTTCGGCCTGCAGATGGCGCCACTCGTCTGCTCGTTTTGCTCCTTCAGAATGAAAGCGTGTAAACCCTCTGCTTCAGTAGGAGTTCAGCCGTCATTTTAACCCCTGCAGCAAAAAATTCAACACGGGAGATCCACGTGCATCATAACACTGAGTGCTGGTGAAATATATTTAAAGATCGATTTTGTTTTCTTATCACAAAGAATTTTTTGACTCAACACAGGAAACAAGACAATCACAGAGATTTGAGTGCCTGAAGACATTCCTCCATCATGAAGGATGTCGGCTTTTTCTTCGATCGGTGACCTTCCTCGTCACCTCTGCACCATCTTGAGACCACGTCACCTGCAGGATCCATGAAACCCTCCGGTGTGCATGAAGCAGCTGCTCCTTCCCCCCTCTCACTCAGAGAGGCAGCTGGTTTTTCTCACTGTGATCCTTTTGGAAGATTTAAAGATTTGGAAGGATCAACCTGAGAAGATGCTCGCTGACACCCGTCAGAGGTGATCCACCTGTGTGAGCTGTGACCAACGGAGAACATTTATCTTTTTAAGCTCACTCGCATGTTGGATAGGAGCTTTTTTCTTCCCAACAACAAACCTGCATCCTCTATCTCTTACATCATTATTAACCAACTGATGTTGAGCAGTTTATTATTAAAAGTTTAACCTAACATTGAGCTAAACCAGGATGATAACTGTACAGGTTGACGGAGCAACATTTGGAGACTTCAGACGTAGATGGTGAGCGTCATGCCGACTTGTGAATCAGAGGATTAGGCAGAAAGAGAATTGTGTTTCTTTAATATTTAACCTCGGAGGATGCAGCTTTGTCTTCGGTCCTCTCCGGTTCTTTTGTCCCGGAGTTTTGATATCTCGCTCGGTGTGTTTGCGGCTTCGTTAACAAAGAGCCGATAATCTGCTGATAACACACACACACACACACTCAGTGACACAGATGTGTTTATCAGACCTCTGTGTGCTTTGCATTGAATGACCCTGCTCGTGGATGTTAAGTGGAGGTCAGAAACAAGGCGAGGGATGAGTGGGGGGGCGGGATGATATATGTTTAATGAAAAGACTCCGAATGCAGAATGAGCTCTTCATCATGACGGTCACTTCTGGCTGAAAAAACCCCCCCCCGCCAGAGTCAAGAATTCAGAAAATGGAAATGCAATCATCCAATCACTGGCTATCATTTCCATTTCTCAACAGTTTATTATTTTACACTTTATTTGAGCTAAAAATCCAGCCTGGAAAAGAAAAGGCATGAGATAGCAAGCTGCAGCTAGCATGGAAGCTAACGTTACAACGCCTGTTTCTGAAGCCTCAGTTAAAAGCACAAAACGTTCCTACAATGTCACATGATGACGCGGGTAGAGCTGTAAATAGTTTGAAGATGTTATTAAAGTTCAGGTTATCCAGAACTTTTTTTTTTTTTTCTGGAACTTTCCTGTAATGTGATGAAAGAACTTCAACAGCCATGACGATGCTAACGGCCGCACGGTTAGCGCTGTTACCCGCTCGCCGGTCACTTCGAGCTTACAGAGAGATTCAAAACTTTTAAGAGAGCTGCACAGTCCTGATTGGTTCAGCAGCAGACATGTCATGTTTGTTTCTTTACATCACAGCTGATCATTTTTTAATGTAACATTAAAAAACAAGTAACTGTCCGAAAGCGTGTGACGCTAGCTTTAGACGCTAGCTCAGTCTGTTAGCCTGTTAAATGAGCTCTCACTCAGGTGCTCACACATAAAGTGAAAAGGTGAGAATACATCACACACACACACACACACACACACACACACACACACACACACACACATGCACTCCGATTGATAAGAAAATATCTGAAAGTTTTGTCCGTGCTCTCAGGTCATCCGAGGATCTGACCGGCGGAGAAAAGGAAACGAGATTTACAGAAAATGCACCAAAAAAAAAAAAAAAATCCAAGGCTGTTGAGATCTCTTGACTTTTAATTTTGAAATCTTCATCTTTTATCTCCGTTTTTTTTTCTTCTTCTGAACGTCAAAGCGGTGAGAACGCCGACGTGACGTCTTTGAGCCGCAGATACTTCATGAAATCTTATATAAACAGCCGTTTTCCATTCACGGAGATGTACAATGACGCTTTCTTGAGGTGAAAGGAGCTTAAGCGTCACTCTGGGTGCCTTTCAGACCTCGGCCACCCAGAGAGTCTGAGTCTGTGGGCTTTTTTTTTTTTTTTTTTTAAGGTGGTGGTTAAAAAAATTGGCAGGGCAATGGTCAACTACGACTAAACGTCAGAGCGATTGGCCGTGATTGTTGACTTCATTCTCCCACGTTTGAAGTGAGGAAACACTCGACGAGCGGCTTGATATCTGGATGAACATCCGTCCACGTGAGAGTTTATCTGCCGCTCCACGTGTGCGTTAAACGCAGCCAACCGCCTCAAAGCTCGACCAGCCAAATACAACAAATCAGAGCGGGTCACCTGATGGTACAGTTTCACAGAGAAAAGGATCTAAAAGACATGAAACCGGTTATCTGTAGTGTCGTCTAATAGCTCGAGAAGCAGACCCGCCGAACAAAAAGAGGCCTGAGACGGCGCCTTGATTCATGGGAAAGCCTCGCCTCTGCCTTTGTGGTCGCTCCTCCACTGAGCAAATACTCCAAACTGTTCATTCCCCGCCGCCCGGCCCTTTCTCTCCGCCCGCACATTGTCTTCCCGCCGGGGGGAAGATTGCTCTCAGAGCCACTGAGCAAACAGAGGAGAAAAGGAGCCTGCCATCTTTGCTCTGTTCCCAGGAGAACTCGCCTTTTTTTCATTTTTTTTTTTCTTATTTGAGCTCCAAGCTGTCGAGCTGAGCCGAGGGTTTGATGTCAGAAAGCTGAATTAATTGCTTTAAGCCAAAAGGGCGGGCCACCCATCACCAAAACGCTCCCCGAAATGCTTTACTGGAGATTATTAAAGCTTTCCAGATACACAAGGTGTCCAAATATCAAGCAGGAGAAAGAGTCAGACATTTTCAATCCACAGTTTTTTTGAAGGATTACATCCTGAGATGGTTCTTCCACAGATTCTCTGCCACATTAAAACACTCAGTCAGAGCTCCTCTGCGGCTCACGTCAAATCTTTTCTACGTCGTTCGGCGTGTGGAAGTTTTGTCGCTGTGTGGACTGAAACGGAGAAGTTAGCGTTAAAGTTTGTAAAAGGCTGACTTCACAAGACGTCGATCAAGAGCATGCTAACCGAGGCAGAGGCCTCATCTTAGATCGTCACACTGCAAAGGTCTCAGCCGGTGGATTGAAATTATTAGCTCTGTTATAAATGTTTTCCTTCTAATCACAGAAATGGAGCCAATCAGAGGTCTCGAGAGCAGCTTTGGTTTGAGATCTTGAGACTTTCTCAGGTGACTCAAACGTCTCGGCGAGGAATGTTTGGTTCTAAAAAGGTTCTGGGGATACAAATATTTTCAGCTGGAAGTTCTCGTTAAGCTTCTGGGATAACATTGTGATGATCCATCCATCTATCCATGATCTCTACTGCATATCTCCTCCTTTGGGAGGGTTTGCAGAGAGAGAGAGGGGGGTGGGGGGTGGTGGGGGGGGGGGTGCAATCGCAGCTGTCACCGGACGAGTGGCGGTGACAGCCATGCGTGCACGCACAGGCGAGGAGATGCTGCACTCAGAAAGACGTCACCCAGGTTTCACATCAAACATGTTTTTAATCTGAACTGTATCGAGTGCTAGAACAGGCTGCTTCCTCCCTGACGGATCAGCCTGCTGCAGCTGCTGCAGACTTTTAACATAACTGAAGGTCTTGTTTGCAGTTTGAGGCCGTAAAGAGCAAGAGAAGCATTCATTTCAGTCGGCAGCTAAAAAAAAGTCCTCACAGGAGCTGTAAGATTATTAAAATGGCGTCTGTTTTTTTTTTTTTTACTCTTTTTCTGCATCCTGCTGTTTCCTTTTTTTTTCGACATCCAGTCGCAGCAGACATCACGTCTCTCTGCGATCACTTGTACAAACCAAATAAAAAATTAAACCCTATATACCCCTCTGCAGTTAGTCTCTCTCTCTCTCTCTCTCTCTCTCTCCCTCTCTGCTGGAAAACCAATCGAGCGCCTGATGGAGCTGAGTGTAAATATGAGGGAGAGAGTCAGGTTTACTCAGAGCACACACAGCCTGACTGCAGCAGGAGAGCAGAGGCTGAATCTGCAGAGAGGACAAACAGGTCTGATGGGGGGGGGGAGGAAGAGGTCTGTCCTGTTTTCTCATCAGTGTGTGGTCCTCCTGCTCTTTGTCCTGCAGCCAGCGTCCTGTTCTGCCCTCTGTTTGGAGGACACGTCAGGACTTCTGGACCGGACTGATCATTAACCTTCTTTTATCAAACTGTGTTTTCGCCGTCTTTTGTTGCACCTGTGTTTGGCCTCGTGTGTTTTTTTTTATTTTTAAATTTCTACCTTCTGAAAACAAAATGCATTTATCATCGTCTGTTTACGTGCAGCTCTGTTGAAAGTGATCTCGATCACACTGCACAAACTCCTGCAGAGAAAGCTGCCAAAAGGAAGCTCGCACGTTGAACCCATCCAGCAACAAAACAGAAGCACAAAGTGTGGTGATCGAGTCAGCCTCTCTCTGACCTCTCTCTCTCTTTAACGTCTGAGACTCCGCCCCCCCTCCTCCTCCCGTCTGACGAGGACATTTGTGAACAGAAAACTCGGGAAGACCTGAAAAAGTTCATGAAAGAAGTGCATGTGACCTTCTGAAACATTTCCAGGTGGGAAGGCGATCCTGCCGCAGTCCTACTCTGAACACAAACAACCTTTTTAAGGAGACAAAGGATGAGATTATCTAAACGCATTTAGGGGACATCACACTCTGTATGAATTTATGGAGACACAATTAGTTAAAAATGAAACGTTAAGGTTGGAAACAACATGAAATAAAGATGAAAAATGTAGCTTCCGTTTCCTCCTGCTTCATATTTGGAAAAGCTGACATGCAAACAAACACATATTTGTTTTGAGCGCTGCATGCATTATGTGTTGAAACGGCCCTTGTTTTATTCCCTGCATGGTTTGCACAGCTCTGTAGGAATAACCGTGCACGCAGGGCTTCAGCGTGGACAACCCTCATATGTATGCGTGTGTGCGTGTGCGTGTGTGTGGTAAACGCTCCTTGTCCAAACACAGCATCGCGGCTCAGCTCTGACCTCGAGTCGCTCTGCATGCAGCCTTCCCATTATCTTGCACAGAGAAAGGTCATTATTATTCATAACGGTGCTGATTGCTTTTCTTAAACAAACACACGCTTGAGTCTGAAAAACCCTCCTCTCACCTCCGAGCCGCTCCGAGCCTTTGTTAGAGGGGAACATTTTACCTTCACATTCCTCCCCAGAACTTCTCCAAAGAAATACATGTTATATTTATATTGTTTTATGTTTGTTTCATGCTCGTAAAGTCGTACAGTGTTTCTACTGTTTGAAATATTTGAACCCAGAGCTCCTTGTTTTTAACGCACTGCTGCGAATTCACGTCTACTTTACTTCCTGCAGCATCACAGGAAGTGAGACATGGACTTGAGCTTGTGTTGTTCTTTTCTAGTCTTCACATTCACACACTGATGGTAGAGGCTGCTGCAGAGTAAAGAGTCCATCAGTATGAACTCATCCATTCATACACATTCACACACTGATGGTAGAGGCTGCTGCAGAGTAAAGAGTCCATCAGTATTAACTCATCCATTCATACACATTCACACACTGATGGTAGAGGCTGCTGCAGAGTAAAGAGTCCATCAGTATGAACTCATCCATTCATACACACTCACACACTGATGGTAGAGGCTGCTGCAGAGTAAAGAGTCCATCAGTATTAACTCATCCATTCATACACATTCACACACTGATGGTAGAGGCTGCTGCAGAGTAAAGAGTCCATCTGTGTTAACTCATCCATTCATACACCGCCGACAAAGCAGTCGGAGTGACTCAGGGTTTAAGCGTCTTGCCCAAGGACACATCGGACATGTCGCTGCAGGAGCTGGGGATCGAACCCTCGGCCTTTCAATTGAGAGACGACCGACTCAGGTGAAAGAATTCATGCCGTTCTCTTCTGGAGGAGTAGCTGAATATTTTTGTCTGCAGCCTCCTCAGGTTCATAAAGTTTTTTTTAATTTGAATCGTCAGGCGCATAGCTGACTGATGTGTGCACACTTCTAATTTAAAACCTTTTTTTTTTTTAAAAATATGGAGACTTAAACTACACAGAGAGAAGCTAACCAAAACGTCTTTTTGCCACACATTGATTCTGTCAGCAGATTTAATCCAAACAGGCCTCTGATAGGCCGAGTGTGGACGCTCTGTCTCATGCTTACATACGAGGGACGGTCTCAGTCTCGCCTTGCTATGTTTACTCTGTTTGATCCCTGAATGTCTTGGTGTTGTCTCGGAGCACCTGGGTCTCAGGTACGTCCTGGTCTCGGTTAGTCTGGAGCGGTCGTCTGGCTTTGATCAGCTTTGGGAGCTAACTGAAAAAGAGTGAAATTAGCCTCTCCTCTTCTTCAGGTCTCCTGACATCGTCCCGTGCTCCTCGTCGGACTCTGGATGTGGCTGTAAAGCTGTGATGACAGTTTTTAAAGACAGTGGACCTGTGGTGCATGTTCACAGCTCTGGGATTAAAACATGTTTTTATGTATTTGCAGCATCTCTGAAGAGCTGAAGTGAAATGTTTTCATCTGTAGGATCCTTTAAACGCCCGTGTGTCGGTCCTGGTCTTTACCCCAAAAAACATCAATCAATATCACGAGATGCATCGTATCGTGGGGTCGTGGGATATTCACAGCCCTGATGGGTCATTAACAGCCTAACTGATGCAATCAGGCTCCTACAATTTAAGGACGTGAGGATTACATCGTGAAATGTTACGGTCGTGTTAATAAACGTATTTAGTTGAAAATCAGCCGTCGTTAATTTGGGGATTTGTTTGTGGCCCAGAAAGCCTTCGAGCCCCCCCCCCCCCCCCCCCTTCACTGTGAGCCTGTTAATGTGATTTAAGAGGAAACACTTCACCCTCTTACACTCATGAACGTGATCATGAACCTCATCCCGCTGCACGCCGCCGCCTCACGCTCCCGTTGAAAACAGATTTGTGTGGCAGAGAAAAAACCATCAAGGAGGATTTGTATAAAGATTTAATCAGTTTCACGCTTGAACACTTAAAAGGACAAATTATGAGAAGTGGAAAAAAACCAAACATTTACTACAGTGTACAGAGTCAGGTGGAGTTCATGATGGTTCTGCTGTAAACGCCACGATAGTAGCCGCCGTCGCCGTGACCCGGATCCAGGCCGGTTCTGCCCGCCACGAGCGCCCCGGACACCGGGCAGGAGTAGCCTCCGTACTGAGCCACCGCCGGCTCCGACATGAGGTTGTTGATGGAGAAGGGGTGGCTGAAGGAGTACTGGTGGTGGGGTTGATGAGGGTGGGGGTAGTGATGGTAGGGGTCCGGTTTCAGGTGCGAGGCGTCGTGCAGGAGCAGCGGGTGATGGTGGGAGTAAAGGTGCTGCGTGTGGGCGAGAGGGGAGGGCACGCGCACCGGGCTGGACGGGCACAGTTTGTGATCCGGGACGGTTGTCTTGACATCAGAGGACGGAGGGGACGAGGAGGACGAGGGGGAGGAGGAGGAGGAGGGGGGGGAGTCTGGGACGGTGCTGCTGGAAGTCACCTCCCCGCCCTCCTTCTTCCCCGCCTCCTCGCCGCCCCTCTTCCCCATCTTGAAGCGCTTCTGTCTCCGCAGGTAGCACCCGTTCTCGAACATGTTCCCGGAGTCCGGGTGCAGCGCCCAGAACGAGCCTTTCCCCGGTTTGTCCGGCAGGCGGGGCACCTTGATGAAGCAGTCGTTGAAGGAGAGCGAGTGTCGGATGGAGTTCTGCCACCGCTGCTGGTTCTGCCGGTAAAACGGGAACAGGTCCATGATCCACTGGTAGATCTCGTTCAGCGTCAGCATCTTACTTCCTGATTGCTGTATCGCCATGGTGATGAGGGAGATGTAGGAGTAGGGGGGCTTGGCGTGCGTGTAGCTCCTCCTGTACGGGGGTTTGGGCTCTCTGGGCGTGACGCCGCACGCCGCTCCGTACATCGGGCTCAGCATCTGGAGGTTCCCGTACGAAGGCGGGCTGACCAGGCCGCTCATCCCAGATCCGGACCCGGGACTCTGAGACATGGCTCCGGGCGGTATCGAGGAGTGGTTGACCCCGGCCTGGGTCATGTAATGCGTGTTCACGTGTCCGCTGCTGCTCATGCCCGGCGCGCTCATGTAGCTGCTCATTGGGTTCATGGACAGACCGGAGCTCAGGCTGCTCACGGCGGGGAAACACTGAAACACAACACGGGGACGAGTTATCGAATGTGACGTGGCGGATCAGAGGAAACAAGACTTCTCTCTGAAATCTTAAATTAATAAAAAAATAAATCAACGTCAGCTGACTTTAAAAACACCTTCAGCTGAGTGTCTGAACATCTTCTCCCTGGAAGGAGTTTTTCCTAAAGGTGCTGATCAGGATGTTTTCAAAAATACCCTCCTCGCCCTGAGTTTGACCTTTAGTGACCTCGCAGCACGTCTGTGCTCGCTCCGTCATGTTCACTTCTTAAAGCCGAACACCTTCAGTTTTAAAAAAAAGATAGTGGTCACTTTTTTTTTTCTTCTAAATTCTCTATAAGTGTCGAACATTTATTTGGCGGTAGGACAGCGGGTAGAGCGTACGGGAGGTCGGATTTGAACCCGTGGCGTCTGCCTTGAGGACTGTACAGACACACAAACCGGCAGGCGACCTCAATAATTTGTTAAATTGTTTGATGCCTTGCTTCAGTGTTGTTGAATGTTTCTCATTAGAACAAACGTCTGCAGTGTTTTTCACCACGTGCAGGCCGTGCTGACATCACGACACCCGCGGCGTCCCCGTCCGCCTTACCGTTAAAATATCTGTCCTCTAAATAAACACCAACAGTGCTGATAGACAGAGCTGACTTCCTGTAATCAATTCTCTCACACAGAAGAGACACAGGTTCGAATCTGACCCTCACGTCTTCCTCTCTCTCTCTGATTTCTGACTCTATCCACTTTTTTTCAAAATAAAAGCATAAAAAGCCCCAAAATAAATCTTTAAAAAGGGGCTAATATATATTTAAAATGAGAAAACGTTCTGTTCGTTTAAATGAACATTTTTGGGTTTAAATTAAACATCACTGTGATTCTCTTATTGATTATCGTGTTTAAAGTTGCACTTTGTAGATTTGAAAGTTGGAGAAGTGAAAGAATTTGATGCTTTATTTTCTGAACTAAATTCACAAACTTTATTCAAAGGATAAAAAAAAAATGTGTCCTTGAACACAGTTTGGATCTAAAGAGTGACCACAGGAGTTCTGGTGGAACTTTATTTTTATTTATCTTTAAACAGCTTCAGGGTCCAAATGTTCCCGTTTGTGTGTAGAGTTATAAACATAGAATCTGCACACATCTCCAGCTTTCACATTTCTCCACTAAATCTCCAGAGGTCACCTTTAATGACCTCATTCAGAATTTAATTTGTATTATTTTTTGTTTGTTTTTTTGTTGTTTTTTGTATTTGTTTTAACATTGTTTTATTTTATATATTTTGATCGTCCCACTTTTATTTTGAAGTTTTCTTTTGGATATTTTAATAATGTTTAAAATCTCTGAATGATCTGTGTTTTGCTGTGACAGCTGTGAAAGAGTTAAAGGCAGGGTCAGTTTGATTAAAACAACAAAACCCTGCTGGGCCATTAATAGAAGTTTTACGGTATAAACATCCCTGTAGATCCAATTATGTTGAATTAAACAACCTGACAAATTAAATCCCCACTTTTTTAAATCAAATTTACACAGCAAATGAGCAGATTCAGCGCACACAAGAAAGCTGAATGACTCCTGTTTATTTAATTATATTGAATAAATAGTGCGCGTGGCTTCATCACAAACCCGCGCGCGCTTCCTCTGAGAATAGAAAGAAGTCATTCAGCTTTCCTGCGCGCGCGCTCAATCTCCTCAGGTTCAGGATGATGATTTCCAACCATCACCTGCACCAAGAAACAAGAAGGGAGTGCACTGTGTGATTTTACCTGCTTTTCATTTCGCTTTATTTGTGTTCATTTATTTTTTATTTTTGTAATTTAGGACGAGAACTTTGATCCTGCAGAGGAACGAAAATATTCCTGTTTCAAAGCAAATTCTGAAATTTAAGGGATGAAAAAGGAGCTTTCATAAAGCACTTTATTTAAGCAAAATCTCAGCCTGGTTAATATATTTTATTATTGTAAAAAAGGATGCTGAAGAGATGATTAAGAAGGTTTTTATGTCATCACATTTGTCTGATTTTTCTTTTTCCATTTGATTTACCTCTGTTTCTAATTATTACCTATTGTACTGTTTTTATTTTTATCTGTCTCGTGTTACATCCTTGGATAAAACAATTCAAATTAAATTCCAAAGAGTTTTGCAGGTTTTTCGTTAGAATAAATATTTTTTTTTGCACCAAAAAAGTACAAACCTTAAATGTCTTTATAGCATCATGCACTGCACGAAATAACGTCTGCCTATCTCAAATATAATATTTTGGAAAAGATGGTGATAAATTTAAAAATGCAGGTTTGTCTTTTCGTAAATTGCAGAATAACTTTCAGGATTTGATGATTACATAAAATGATCAGAACATATTACATGTCTATGGTCTTTAAAAATATCCATCCTGTCGTGTGAAGTTAATTTGGATATTTATCTGTTATTTTGTTCTGCAGGAGAAATAATAAGTGATCAATAATAATCGAACTCTGCGCCTGATAATCAGCGGGGCTCCGCTCACGCTGAAGCCGCTGTAGAGTGCACGGACCTCGGTCTCTCCGTAGTAGCTCCCGCCGCCGCTGCTCCACTCCGCGTGCTCGTGTCCCTCCATCTTCACGGCGCTCAGCTGCATCGTGCACGTTCCCCCGGTAAACTCATCCAAACGGGCGTCACGAGGCGGAGAACACACGAACACACACACACACACACACACCGACACCTGTCGTTCCGGTAAGCCTCCGCGCGCGGTGTCGTCTCGTGCAGGCCGGTGGCACCGGGACTGTCTCACCGCAGCAGAGCAGCTGCAGACTGAAGAGACCGCGCGCTCTGACACCTGAGCGCGAGCTGCTGCTGTGGAGCCACGAACCAATCAGATGTCCTCATCCATCCCTCCTCCAGCTCTTTTTGAATATTGATCTACATATCTGCGCGAGCAGCCAATTTAAACCACTAATACACTTTAATAATAATAATAATAATAAAAACAGTTAAATAAAACACACACTGAATAAACCGAGTAAAAAATACATTTTAAATATCGACCTGTTTTAAAACATTGGCTGCTCTTGCATATTTAGTAAGTACCTGCTAGCCAATCAGAGGCCGAGAGAATCATAGTATTGAGTGTGATTAATAAAACAATGGTGTGAATAAGAGATTTAGAAGAGCTCTGTATACGCTGCTCTGCAACATGTGATCGACTCCTGTTTAGAAATACAAAGACTAAAAGGAGATGAGAGGAAGGACAAATGTTTTTTATTATTGGACAGAATAGTTCTTGATTGAGTTTTTCCATCTCAATGTTTTGTATTGCAGTTCTCAGCCTGTCACACAATGTTTAAAATCTCAATAACATGGTGTCGTGGGGCCTCTGGTGACTCCCAGCCATAATAAATCCCTTTAAAAAGAAAGTCAATTCATGTAAAAGTTTTAAAAAAAAGTAGACTGTAAAATGATCTGTATCCCATAATACTCAGTTTAATCTCTGTTACAAATTAAAGTACAGTTGGAAAAAAAAACTCTGTTATAAGTAAGGACAGGTAAACACTGTAAATATACATTATTCTAATTGCATTGACGGTACAGAGTAAAATAATCTGTTTTAACTGAACTGTATCAATAATCTGCATGAAGTTAAACTGCTTATTCTGTTCTGTCGATAGTCGTGGTGCTGCTGAAATTCAGACTTCAATGTGTTCGATGCAAACGCTTTTATAACGCTCTTAACGATGAATGATAGTTTGAGAGGTCAGAAGACGAGAAAAGAAATATTATCTTGAATTTCCCTCGGGATCAATAAAGTATCTATCTATCTATCTATCTATCTATCTATCCATTTACCATCCTTCTGTGCATGTTCACTCTCATAGCAGTGAAGTGTCTGTCTGCATTCCTCTGCACAGTTTGAGTCAGTCAACATGAAATCACTAAACATGAATATTATTCAGCCTGCGTGTTGTTCATGTTTGTGAGCGACATGAGTAAACGTGGTCTGGTCTTCAGTGAGATCCTGCAGGCCTCAGTCTCCTCACTGATGAGAGAAACAACTCAACTCGACTTTATTGATTTATTTATTCAGCACTTTACACACATGATGAACAAAAAACAAGATAACAAGAAACATCTTGAGTCCAGTGATATTTTAGCTCTGTGTGAAGGAGCTACGATCGGGATCTGAAGGGTCACCGGTTCAAGTACCAGACTGGACCAAAACATGGAGGCTGGTTTGTGTGTGTGTGTGTGTGTGTGTGTGTGTGTGTCTCACTAACAGAGTGTAAACCTTCAGGGGTTGAGAACATGTCCACAGTTTGACTCAGCTTCAGTCTAAAGAACCCGAGTATAAAGACAGTCTGGCATCTTCTTCTTCTTCTGTCAGTGTGTGCAGCAGGTTTTCACTCTGTGTGTGTGTGTGTGTGTGTGTGTGTGTGTGTGTGTGTGTGTGTGTGTGTGTGTGTGTGTGTGTGTGTGTGTGTGTGTGTGTGTGTGTGTGTGTGTGTGTGTGTGTGTTGCAGTGCGGTGTATTTACCTGCTGATGAGTGTGAATAGAGGACGGGACAGACGAGTACACAGAGCCGAGGTGGACGAACAAGAGAGCGAGCAGGACCACCATGCTCTCTGCACACACACAGAGAGAGAGGGAGAGAGAGAGAGAGAGAGAGAGAGAGAGAGAGAGAGAGAGAGAGAGAGAGAGAGAGAGAGAGAGAGAGAGAGAGAGAGAGAGAGAGAGAGAGAGAGAGAGAGAGAGGGACGACAAACAACCTGAAATACTCTTTTGTGTTCATGGTGAAGATTGTCAGGAAGGTAAAAAAAGAAAGAAAGAAAGAAATATCCCCGTGAGGTCGTCTCCTGCTGCAGCACATCTGCTCTTCAGAAGTTTAAAACGACTTCTTCTAAACTTTCATCCTGTGAATCTTAAATGTTAAAACTCTCAAAAACACTCTTATCTGTGTCTACACATAGTTTAAAGTACAAATACTTATTATAATCAGATGATGTTTGAAAGTCAAAAAAGACTCATTACGCCAATAAAGGATTTGTTGTGATGACTGATGTTTGGCTCATTTTGATCTTTTCGTGGTTTCCTGTTGTCACTCGATGATCTGGAGGGTTCATTGTATGTTTTTATGTCTGACTCTGTGTTCCTGCATGACTTTTCTAAACATCTCTTGTTTCTACCAACAGCCCAAAAAGGGGGAAAAAAACCCTGTAAACTCTCCTTTAAAATACGACCAATAAAAACATCAGATCCTCATTTAGAAGCAGGAGACGATTTCTATTTGTATTTATGCTTTAAAATATGAATAAATAATAATAACTGGATATATTATTAAATGATTCATTTTGTGGCTCTGAAGTGAAATCTTAACAAATAAAATCTGCTTTTGTTTTCAAATATTTGGCTGCTAAGGCTTCTGGGTAATGTAGTGCTAACCTGTTTAATAACAAGGCTATGAACATAAATCAGACTACATTTTTCCAGGGATGTGTGTGTGTGTGTGTGTGTGTGTGTGTGTGTTAATTTTGAAATGGTTGTGTGAATTTGTTATTCATTTAAAAGGAACAAAATTAATGGAAGTATAAAAATTCACATTAATTTATAAGGTTTAAATAAGAATTTGACACTTTTGAATATTAAATGGGTTATGTTGATACACATGTAAAGTAATATTTTCTGTTTTACTCTCTTTTAGTTCTTACAGTGTTTTCAAAAATAAAAAGGAATTATTTAAAAAATCAAACCTCTGAAACATCAGTTTGAGAGCCAGACCGTCTATTCCTTCACACCTGAGGAGTGTCAGACACCTGGGATCAAATGTAGTCTGAGTCTGGACTTCCTGCAGCTCATTCAACTTCTTTTTCTTTCAGCTTTTCGATGATCTGGTTTGGATGTTAAAGACTTGATTGATTCTTTTACTCGTTGTGAAAGTTTGAATGAACGTGTTCCTTCCTTTAAGATGAGAACTTGCTCATGATTTAAAGTAAAGATCCATCAAGTCCTTCAGGATGAATGCATGTTTTCCCTGCAGCCTGTTTCAGCTAAAATTACAACTTTTAATTCCTTCTTTTTTAAAATGTAAAATCAGATGTGAGAACTTATCTCTCTGGGAACAATGAGAGCTGTTTTGTTTCACATTGTGGTCACACTGACACCTGCTGGTGAGCTCCTGTCAGTACAGCTCAGTGAAATCTGACGTAAGGTGCCATTTAATACAAAACGATCTTTAAGTGCAGGTAAAAACTACAAATCAAAACACGTCATAATATTTCCTCGTTTTGTATTGATGTTCTGTTGGAAAAAAGTCTCTCACACACACACACACACACAACACACACACACACACACACACACACACACACACACACACACACCACTCCTCTTCCTGTAATGAGTCGTTGTTTGATCAGCCCTCCCTCTTCTTCCTGCTCTCACACACAGCCTGCTGCACTCTGTCCTCATATTTCCTGGTTCCCTCCCCTTCAGATCTACAGTTTATAGTTGAGTGGAACAAGAGCTGCACAGTCACTGCACAGACACATGCTTTGTAGATCAGAAGTGAAACTTGTTTCGGAGGAAGTGAATCTCACACAGTCGTTGTTACAGAGAGGAGAAATGGCGCAGAAAGGAGTTCAGCTGGACCGGGAATCCTTCTCTTGTTCCATCTGTCTGGATCTCCTGAAGGATCCGGGGACTCTTACCTGTGGACACAGCTACTGCATGAACTGTATTAAAGGCCACTGGGATGCAGAGGATTATAAGGCAGTCTATACCTGTCCTCAGTGCAGAGAGGAATTCATACCGAGGCCTGTCCTGAAGAAAAACACCATGTTGGCAGATTTAGTGGAGAAGCTGAAGAAGACTGGACTCCAAGCTGCTCCTGCAGATCACTGCTATGCTGGATCTGAAGACGTGGCCTGTGATGTCTGCACCGGGAGGAAACTGAAAGCCTGTAAGTCCTGTCTGCAGTGTCTGGCCTCTTACTGTCAGAATCACCTCCAGACTCATTATGAAGCACCTGTCTTTAAGAAACACAAGCTGTTGGAGCCGTCCAAGAAGCTCCAGGAGAACGTGTGCTCTCGTCATGATGAGGTGATGAAGATGTTCTGTCGTACTGATCAGCAGTCTATCTGTTATCTCTGCTCTGTGGACCAACACAAAGGTCACGACACAGTCTCAGCTGCAGCAGAAAGGAGCGAGAAGCAGAAAGAGCTCGAGGTGAGTCGACTAAACACCCAGCAGAGAATCCAGGACGGAGAGAAAGATGTGAAGCTGCTCCAACAGGAGGTGGAGGCTATCAATGGCTCTGCTGATAAAACAGTGAGGAACAGTGAGAAGATGTTCACTGAGCTGATCCGTCTCATGGAGAAAAGACGCTCTGATGTGAAGCAGCAGGTCAGATCCCAGCAGCAAACTGAAGTGAGTCGAGTCAGAGAGCGTCAGGAGAAGCTGGAGCAGGAGATCACTGAGCTGAAGAGGAAAGACGCTGAGATGGAGAAGCTGTCACACACACAGGACCACATCCAGTTTCTACAGGACTACCCCTCAGTGTCAGCACTCAGTGAATCTACACACTCATCCAGCATCAAGATCCGTCCTCTGAGGTACTTTGAGGACGTGACAGCAGCTGTGTCAGAAGTCAGAGATAAACTACAGGACGTCCTGACAGACAAATGGACAAACATCTCACAGACACTGACTGAAGTGGATGTTTTACTATCAGAACCAGAACCAGAACCAGAGCCCAAGACCAGAGCTGAGTTCTTAAAATATTCATGTGACATCACACTGGATCCAAACACAGCACACACAAAGCTGTTATTATCTGATGAGAACAGAAAAGTAACATTAACAGATCAGACCCAGTCTTATTCTAGTCACCCAGACAAATTCACTGGATGGTGTTATCAGGTCCTGAGTAAAGAGAGTCTGACTGGACGTTGTTACTGGGAGGTCGAGTGGAGAGGAAGAGGAGTTTATGTAGCAGTCACATACAAGAATATCAGCAGAGCAGGGAATGAGTGTGAATTTGGATGTAATGACAAATCTTGGAGGTTATTTTGTTACAACAACAGTTATAACTTTTGGTACAACAAAGTCCAGACTTGTGCCCGAGGTACTGGGTCCTCCAGAGTAGGAGTGTACCTGGATCCCAGAGCAGGTATTCTGTCCTTCTACAGCATCTCTAGAACCATGACTCGCCTCCACAGAGTCCAGACCACATTCACTCAGCCTCTACATGCTGGACTCGGGGTTTATAATCATGTTGGATCCTCTGCTGAGTTGTGTCAACTGAAATAGACAGAAGTCTTTAAGGAGACAGATGTTTAACTTTCTGTGTTTGAAATCTTCAACTTGATTTTTATCCATGCTCGTTGCTGAGATCTGATGGTCGTCACCTGTCAATCAAACTTTATGGGCGGTACTTTGACCTCTTCTCGTCTGTTCTGTAAATGTTTGAGCGTCTTTAAGTGACGCTCCTTCCTGTGTCTGTTTAGCCGTGGACTCTTTCACTGCTCACCGTGACTTTTGTTCACCTGAACCGACATTTCTCTGTGTGAAAATGATGATTTGTGTTCATACATTTATATGCTGTTGTTTCTGTTCTGATTCAGAGTCTGAAGAGAGAGAGAGAGAGAGAGAGAGAGAGAGAGAGAGAGAGAGAGAGAGAGAGAGAGAGAGAGAGAGAGAGAGAGAGAGAGAGAGAGAGAGCAGCAAAGTTTTCTTTCATGCTGATTTTCTCTTCTCACCACTTTGTACATTTGTATAAAATCTATCAAATCCCACTTAAAGAAAGGAGTTAGTCAGAATAAATGTTGGTGTTCATATTCAAAGTGATGTAAAAATGTCCTCTGAGGTGTTTTCAAAATGTAATCGTCCTGATGAAATCAATAAGGAGATAAATCCTGGTTTAGATTCTGATCAAACAAAGTGATTGTGTGGATGAAGTGAATGTGTTCATGAAATGATTGAAGGAGAGACATTGAACACACTTTACTGATTTGATGTGTGAACAACCTGAAGTTTGACATCCTGAATAAACTCACATGAACTCAACCTTTTCTTCTTTGTCTTCATTGCAAACGTTCAAGTGATAAAAAAAAAAGTTGTCTGCAGTCAAGCAGCAGAAACAGCTGAACATGTTCTCAGTAAATGATGAAAGTATTGAACACACAGACAGAACATGAAGAGAGAGAGAGGGACGAGCAAGAAGAGATTCAAAAAGGATGTTGGAGGCTGGAGAGAGAGAGAGAGGCCGAAGATGCTTGTTGAAATACCTTTTGGGAACAGGTCTGTTGGGGGATAGTTAAATCCAGCAGATGGCAGTAATGACACTTTTCCAAAGGAAACAACTCATTGCAAACTATTAAATTTAAGGGGACATGAGGGTAATCATCCAACGACAGAGGTTTTTAGAGGCTTACTGGGAGAGGGGGAAAAGCAGAAATCAAGCGTTGGGTAGAAAGGAAAGGCTGTAGCTAGTAGACTCTACTAGCTGCAGTAGAGTTACATGCACTTCTTTTAGCAGTATGGGTGGAAAACAAAATACTCATTTGCAGCTGAAACACATAAAGACCTGCTGTATGAGATATTATAAAATGCTAAATGGAGTAACAGAACAAGGACAATATATTGTATTTATGTGGGTTCCAGCCCACATTAGAGTTCCAGGAAATAAAAAAGTAGACAAGCTAGCAAAGGAAGCAGTAAAGAGGGAGAATGTAGAGTTAGGGATCAAACTTTCAAAGTCAGAGGGAAAAAGCATCATCTGGGAGAAGTTGGAAAAAATGGCAGCAGTACTGGGATGGTGACACTAAGGGGAGACATCTTTACAAAGTTTGGAAATCCATAGGAAGAGTTGTATAAAGGAAGGAACAGGAAAGAAGAAATGATTATGAGTAGAATGAGGATTGGGCACAGTATGCTCAATAGCACCCTTTACATAAAGGGAAAACCTCCTACAGGAAAGTGTCAGTGTGGGGAGAAGGAAACTGTGAATCATGTATTAACAGGAAGTATGAAATAGAAGAGATATGATGAATGCACTTAAAAGGAGATGGCCAATAGAAATCAACAGTAAAGACACTTTACTGAGTTGATGTGATGACGAAGAGAGGAAAGTGATCTTTAGATTTTTGACACAGACTGGACTTATCAAAAGAACGTAACTCCAATAATTCAAGAGGAGGAATTACCGTTTCAATCAAGCAGATGGTAGTAATGCGACATAATGATGCCAACTGCTATAAAACTCCAAAGAAGAAGAAGAAGAATGACACTTTTCTGATGCAAGCTGCCAATAAAATCCACAGAAAAAGATAAAGAAGAAGAAGAAGAGTTTTTTTTTTTTTTACTTTTAAGTTACTTTATTAAAGAAACATTCAAAATCTCCTTAAAAATATTAAAAAATAAGTCCGCAAAAAAATAATACAACAACCATCATTCTAAACATTTAAAACCAGAGAGCCATCTTCCCCCAGTGAACATGTGAGGTCCGTGTTGTGTCAGGCATGTTTGTGGACACTAGGCACCCCCCTCTCATATTATTTAAATATTTCTGTTTTGTCAGTTGTTAAGTCTTATTGTTAAATATGTCTGCACAAAGGCACTGTGATATTTTTAGTGGGTATATTTGTGGATTGAAGGAGTACTAAGTGTAACACAGGCACTTTTGGGGCAGCTCAGGGCAGCACAGGGGGTGTTTGATGCCATGCGTAGCTCAGTTGACCAAGACGTCCGAGAGTGTGCAGCCACGCGAAGTTGATGTGTTTGTGTCTCTGTGTTTCAGAGCAAATTAAAGAATCAAAAAAATCCCATGCACGCTTGGTCCTTCGTGTGTCAGTGTGCTACAAACACAAAACCTGCTTGACAGCCCACCCAGCTTTAAAACCATCCAGGTTGTTGGTCAGTCTATAAAACATGTGCTCTACCCTCAGACAGGCCGCCACTAAACCCCTCAGACAGCGTACTGGGTCTGTCCAGCCTGTTTCCAACAGTTTGTTTTTCCAGATCGCCAGTTTAGCAGATGCAAAAATAAAACTGATTAAAACCAAAGTTGGTCTTTTCTTTGGAGTGTATTTTGGCCCGAAGATAAAGAGGGGAACAGAGAACACCTCTCCCACACCCTCCACCCACTCCTGCAGCATTTTAAAAACCTAGACCAATCGGGGACAGGACACGACCAGGTGGTCTAAGGTCTCTGAGAGAGAACAAAAAGGACAACCCTCCCCAGTGCTTGGGTCAAAGTGAGCTCTATGTCTGTTCGTAGCTATCGCTCCGTGTATTATCCTCCACTGGATATCAGCCATCCGTTTTTCCACAGGAGGCTTATACAGGACCCGCCAGCTGCCACTCGGGGGAAAGCCTGTTCCCAAAACGTCCATCCACCTCGACTCTCTGACTCCTAAAGAGGAGAAAAGTTCAGCACCTCGACACAGCTGGAGTGCAGCTGTTTGCCTGTACAGGAGCTGAAGGTTTCCAGTGCTGGAGTCTTTAAGTTCAGAATGAGGCCTCTCTCCTCTCTCCATTCCCCCACCTCGGGACTCACACTCAAGGGGGGGAAGCTGTACTCGTGTCCTTTGCTCCAGTGTTCAGCCAAACTTTGGCTCTGTGCAAAAGTTCGAAGTGATGTAGACAGAGATTGCCACACTCCGTTCAACAGGTTCTTCAGCACTCTGGTTGATCTTATACCAGTCACTTCAGCAAGACTCGCAATCAATGTACTCGTAAGATGGTCCAGCTTCACTACACCCGTCTCAACGAACGCTGTTTTTAGGGCAGCTGAAGAGAAAATGGTGTCACACAGGAAATCCTTATTGAACAAAGGTTCTTCAAGCAGCCACATCCCAGGCCTGGGGTCAGGTGGTCATGTGAAGCTCAGAGTCCTCCAGGCATCAATGACAAAACTGTTGAGAGGTGTTAATCCATTACTGCTGTATGAAGGGGTCTTCATTTTATTGTAGACGAGCCGCCAGGCCTTCCAGAGCAGCAACCGGGCCACAGCAGACCATGAGGTCTGCGGGGGGCAGGGCCTTATAGAAATCGCCTCCAGGGGGGGGGGGCCTCTGCCAGAGGAAGGTACCTCTGCCACAGAGTACCTTCCTGTGGCCTCTGCCAAAGGAAGGCACAGGACCGATGCTCTCACCCAGTGATGACTGGACCAGAAGAAGTATATGAGGAGCCTCTGGAGTTGTCTCACAAGGCCTTGTGGTGGGGTTAGTGCTTGGAGTCTGTGCCACAGGGATAAGGCAATCAGGTTGTTGACAATCAGAGCTCTTCCCCTGTAGGACAGCTGGGGTAGCAACCATTTCCATTGAGACAACTTGGCTTGCAACCTTCCCTAGCAGTCCATCCCAGTGCTGCGCCTCTATCCCTTTGTTTCCCAGATGCAGTCCTAGAACCTTTAGACCACTTGTTCCCCTCCTAAGGTTTCCAGGGAGACTGGGTGTGTTCCCTGCACTCCACTGCCAACCAAACAGGCCTCACTCTTCTCCCAGTTAACCCGAGCTAAGGCAGCTTTCTCATATAACTCCTGGATGTCTTCCTGACCCTTGTTAAAGACATTTACATCATCAGTATATGCTGATGTGACCACGGGGGGGGGGGGTCTGTGAACCAGTTCAGGCAAAACCAGGCCTCTCAGCCAGCTCCCCCACCTGTCCTGCTGCACCTACCTCCACCTGTCGAAATGCACCTACCTCCAGATGTCCTGATAAACCTGCCTCCACCTGTCCTGATGCACCTACCTCCACCTGTCCTGCTGGACCTGCTCCCACCTGTCCTGATGCACCTGCCTCCACCTGTCCTGCTGGACCTACCTCCACCTGTCCTGAGCGGCCTTGTCGCTCCTCTCCAATGTTTTTTAATACATAACAAGAACAAAGGTTTGCATATTAACAGTATGTTACAGCGTATATATTCATACCTTCATCTTGGCTTTCTCCTCTAATCATTGCTCTCCTTAATATAAGCTCAAGTTAAATGAGTCTTATATGGTGCACCTTGAGTGAAATGGTTCATATTCATATTGATTCTATTCCTTCACACCTGAGGAGTGTCAGACACCTGGGATCAAATGTAGTCTGAGTCTGGACTTCCTGCAGGTCATTCAACTTCTTTTTCTTTCAGCTTTTCGATGATCTGGTTTGGATGTTAAAGACTTGATTGATTCTTTTACTCGTTGTGAAAGTTTGAATGAACGTGTTCCTTCCTTTAAGATGAGAACTTGCTCATGATTTAAAGTAAAGATCCATCAAGTCCTTCAGGATGAATGCATGTTTTCCCTGCAACCTGTTTCAGCTAAAATTACAACTTTTAATTCCTTCTATTTAAAATGTAAAATCAGATGTGAGAACTTATCTCTCTGGGAACAATGAGAGCTGCTTTGTTTCACATTGTGGTCACACTGACACCTGCTGGTGAGCTCCTGTCAGTACAGCTCAGTGAAATCTGACGTAAGGTGCCATTTCATACAAAACGATCTTTAAGTGCAGATAAAAACTGCAAATCGAACGTCATAAATTCCCTTCATATTTCTGACCCTCATTTTGTATTAATGTTCTCTGTTGTAAACAAGTCTCTCTCTCTCTCTCTCACACACACACACACACACACACACACACACACACACACACACACCACTCCTCTTCCTGGAACCAGTCAGAGTTTGATCAGCCCTCCCTCTTCTTCCTGCTCTCACACACAGCCTGCTGCACTCTGTCCTCATATCTCCTGGTTCCCTCCCCTTCAGATCTACACTTTTTGGATGTGTGTAACCAACAAGAGCTACACATTCACTGCACAGACACATGCTTTGTAGATCAGAAGTGAAACTTGTTCCAGTTATGAGGAAGTGAAACTCACACAGTCGTTGTTACAGAGAGGAGAAATGGCGCAGAAAGGAGTTCAGCTGGACCGGGAATCCTTCTCTTGTCCCATCTGTCTGGATCTCCTGAAGGACCCGAGGACTCTTACCTGTGGACACAGCTACTGTATGAACTGTATTAAAGGCCACTGGGATGCAGAGGATTATAAAGCAGTCTATACCTGTCCTCAGTGCAGAGAGGACTTCATACCGAGGCCTGTCCTGAAGAAAAACACCATGTTGGCAGATTTAGTGGAGAAGCTGAAGAAGACTGGACTCCAAGCTGCTCCTGCAGATCACTGCTATGCTGGATCTGAAGACGTGGCCTGTGATGTCTGCACCGGGAGGAAACTGAAAGCCTGTAAGTCCTGTCTGCAGTGTCTGGCCTCTTACTGTCAGAATCACCTCCAGCCTCATTTTGAAGCAGCTGTCTTTAAGAAACACAAGCTGGTGGAGCCGTCCAAGAAGCTCCAGGAGAACGTGTGCTCTCGTCATGATGAGGTGATGAAGATGTTCTGTCGCACTGATCAGCAGTCTATCTGTTATCTCTGCTCTGTGGATCAACACAAAGGTCATGACACAGTCTCAGCTGCAGCAGAAAGGAGCGAGAAGCAGAGAGAGCTCGAGGTGAGTCGACTAAACACCCAGCAGAGAATCCAGGACGGAGAGAAAGATGTGAAGCTGCTCCAACAGGAGGTGGAGGCTATCAATGGCTCTGCTGATAAAACAGTGAGGAACAGTGAGAAGATGTTCACTGAGCTGATCCGTCTCATGAAGAAAAGACGCTCTGATGTGACGCAGCAGGTCAGATCCCAGCAGCAAACTGAAGTGAGTCGAGTCAGAGAGCGTCAGGAGAAGCTGGAGCAGGAGATCACTGAGCTGAAGAGGAAAGACGCTGAGATGGAGAAGCTGTCACTCACACAGGACCACATCCAGTTTCTACAGGACTACCCCTCAGTGTCAGCACTCAGTGAATCTACACACTCATCCAGCATCAAGATCCGTCCTCTGAGGTACTTTGAGGACGTGACAGCAGCTGTGTCAGAAGTCAGAGATAAACTACAGGACGTCCTGAGAAAGAAATGGACAAACGTCTCACAGACACTGACTGAAGTGGATGTTTTACTGTCAGGACCAAGACCAGAACCAGAGACCAAGACCAGAGCTGAGTTCTTAAGATATTTATGTGACATCACACTGGATCCAAACACAGCAAACACACAGCTGTTATTATCTGATGGGAACAGAAAAGTAACATTAACAGGTCAGACCCAGTCTAATTCTAGACACCCAGACAGATTCACTGAACATTATTATCAGGTCCTGAGTAAAGAGAGTCTGACTGGACGTTGTTACTGGGAGGTGGAGAGGAGAGGAAGAGTTTCTGTAGTAGTCACATACAAGAATATCAGCAGAGCAGGGAGTGAGTGTGTGTTTGGATTTAATGACAAATCTTGGAGGTTATTTTGTTACAACAACAGTTACAACTTTTGGTACAACAAAGTTGAGACTCCTGTCTCAGGTCCTCAGTCCTCCAGAGTAGGAGTGTATCTGGATCACAGAGCAGGTATTCTGTCCTTCTACAGCATCTCTAAAACCATGACTCTCCTCCACAGAGTCCAGACCACATTCACTCAGCCTCTACATGTTGGACTCGGGGTTTATGATCATGTTGGATCCTCTGCTGAGTTGTGTAAACTGAAATAGACAGAAGTCATTAAGGAGACAGATGTTTCACTTTCTGTGTTTGAAATCTTCAACTTGATTTTTATCCATGCTCGTTGCTGAGATCTGATGGTCGTCACCTGTCAATCAAACTTTATGGGCGGTACTTTGACCTCTTCTCGTCTGTTCTGTAAATGTTTGAGCGTCTTTAAGTGACGCTCCTTCCTGTGTCTGTTTAGCCGTGGACTCTTTCACTGCTCACCGTGACTTTTGTTCACCTGAACTGACATTTCTCTGTGTGAAAATGAGGATTTGTGTTCATACATTTATATGCTGTTGTTTCTGTTCTGATTCAGAGTCTGAAGAGAGAGAGAGAGAGAGAGAGAGAGAGAGAGAGAGAGAGAGAGAGAGAGAGAGAGAGAGAGAGAGAGAGAGAGAGAGCAGCAAACTTTTCTTTCATGCTGATTTTCTCTTCTCACCACTTTGTACATTTGTATAAAATCTATCAAATCCCACTTAAAGAAAGGAGTTAGTCAGAATAAATGTTGGTGTTCATATTCAAAGTGATGTAAAAATGTCCTCTGAGGTGTTTTCAAAATGTAATCGTCCTGATGAAATCAATAAGGAGATAAATCCTGGTTTAGATTCTGATCAAACAAAGTGATTGTGTGGATGAAGTGAATGTGTTCATGAAATGATTGAAGGAGAGACATTGAACACACTTTACTGATTTGATGTGTGAACAACCTGAAGTTTGACATCCTGAATAAACTCACATGAACTCAACCTTTTCTTCTTTGTCTTCATTAAAAACAATAGAAGAATATTTCCTGACAGTTAAAAAGATAAAGACTTGGATTTGTGGAGATTTTTTTTACCCATATTGAGTCAATATTATGAGATTAAAAAAACATTTAAAGGGGAAATATTATGAAAAATCCACTCTGAAAGTGTCTTTGGACATTTATTTTTGTAACCTCAGTGTCTACAGACCCACAACATGTGAAATTAATCCACTCCTTTGTTTGTGGTCTGCATGAGTCTGACATCACAGAGTTTCTAATGTGCTCTGCTTGTGAACGATTATGAAGAACTGTTTTATTAAAATGATATAAATGTTTTATAATGAAAAGATAAACTGAAGACTCATAACTGAAAAAATGAACAAAAACAAAAACAGGGAAGAGTCACTTTGTTAAGGAGGGGAACAGCGCCACCTAGCTCTAATGTCTCTGCATGTCATGTTGTGATTGTTTTGGAATATCCTCGAAATAATCACCTCTGTATTTATTGTATCTATACTGATAATCTAATGATGTCAGAGATAAACTAAACTACCTCAGTGCAGATTCAAAATTATATATTTGTGGCTTTCTTAAATAAAGATCTTGATAAGAATTCACACTGAGTGTATTTCACTTTCTAGCTTTTATTTCTTCCATAAATGATTCAAATAATTTGTTAATATGTTTGTTAAACTCTGATGATGAAGTGTTAGAATGAAGATTTGACATCGTCAAACTACAGCTGTGCAGGTTCGATTCCTACGAAGCCTTTTAAAATGACCTCACTTGACTTCCTGAGATGACTTTCAAAATAAAACAGTGTTCAGTTGAGTCCTGCAGACACAGTTTTATGCAGTAACATTCAGACTAAAGCAGACTTTTTTTTTTTTTACTTCATGCTGAAAAATAATCAGCTAAAGTTCCTACAAAAAGAAAAATCATTGCTGCTGGTTAAACTGGGAAAGATATTGAATGGGTTGAAGTGACATCCATGTGGGGCTTTATCTAAAGTCAGTGTTTCTTTGGAAAGCAGGTTTAAAGAGTGAGGAACTGATGATGATGGATATATGCAATAAAGGATGGATTGATGAACATATGGATGAATGGATGATTTAAGAATTGATGGATGGATAGACACAGTATAAGGGGTGCAGCGATAAATAGGTGATTTGAGACTATATGGATGTATACTTGTATTACTGACTGTATGGATATGGGGGCAATGGTGGCACAGTGGTCCCCATATTCGGAGGCTATAGTACCCAACGCGGGCAGCCCGGGTTCGACACCAGCCTGTGGCCACTTTCCTGCATGTTAATCCCCACTATCTGCCCCTGATTTCCATCTCTGTCCACTGTCCTATCCCTCTACTAAAGCCACATAAAAGCCTGACAATAAAAGATCTTGAAATGAGTGAATCAATATTTGCAGAAGTGGTGCCTGTCACCTGGTAAGGCAGACATTATGGTGATAAATGCAGATTGGAGGGCCTTTAATTTTGTTTTGCCTGGGACTCCAGACTCGACCACTGGATGGCTGAGCCTCCACCATCCGACTGTGTCATCCCCATAACCAACGCCATCCTCATTCCTGCATGGGTAAGAAAGAGAAATCCTTCCTGCATCTTATCCCATCGGCTCTTTTTGTAAAGCGTCTCAAGAAAACAATTGTTGTGAAATGATGCGAAACAAATAATGATGGATGGATGATTCAAGAATATATATGTATAAATTCTTGAATCATCCATATATATCAAGTTAAATGAGCCTTATATGGTGCACCTTGAGTGAAATGTTTTATATTCATATTGAGTTCCATCATATTCAAAGACTGTCTGCATCACTAATGACTCTATCCTGTGAAATCCTTCAGACTCACCTTTCCAGTAGAGATCTCTGCCCTCTCACTCCCTGTGCTCCTCTGTCCTGACTCCTGCAGGTCAATGGGGTCGTGGAGAGATTATTAATATTATTGTTAATATCCAGTGATGATAATCATAGTGAATGAGCTCAGCTCCTGTTTCAGGTGTGCATCCGTGCATAAAGTGAGAAACACAGCTGATGCTCCAGAAGGAAGGAAATCAGCCCAAAGATAGTATATGGTAAAGAGAGTGCACACTTAGCTCTATAAACAACCAGGGCCTTCACAATGCATTTCACACTAACTAGCTAGCTAAGTAGCATAATTCTTTTAGAGCTGGAAAGTAACTGTGCAAGCTAGGTTTTTACTTGTCAAACAGGAAGCACTTGGCTCATTACATGGGACTTTGTGCTGTTAGCTGGGGGCTAACTAATTATTACTAGCAGCAGAGAAGAATACTTACTTTGTTCAAAAACTTTCTTATATCCACTCTGCATTCACGTCCTTCTCCTCACGCTGTTCTAGCAGCTCTGTGTGGACTTCATCTTACACACACACGCTGCAGGAGTGCAAGCTAGGTCGCAGGGAAAACACGGACTGGATTTTTAGTCACGTGGGCGGTCTCTATATGAACAAGTGGAATGGATTGGATAACGACACGCTGAAGGGTCTCTCTACCTGACACGATGAAGTGAAGGGAAACTGACAGATTCATCATCATATTTAAGTAAATAATGACAGGTTATTCTGGGTAATGTAGTGCTAACCTGTCTAACTAATAAAAAGGCTATGAACATATATCAGACTACATTTTTCCAGGGATGTGTGTGTGCTTGCGTGCGTGCAGGTGGAAGTGCATGTGCATAAAACTGTAAGTTAGATCTTGTGGATTCAAATTAATAACGGAGATTTCATGTTTTATTTTAAAATGGTTGTGTCATTCATTAAAAATGGAAACAGTACAATTATTGGAAGGATAAAAATGAGTTTAATTCACATTAATTTATAAGCTTTAAAGACCAATATTAAAGTCGTAATTTGACACTTTTGAATATTTAATGGGTTAAGTTGATACAAAGGGAAAGTAATATTTTCTGTTTTACTCTCTTTTAGTTCTTACAGTGTTTTCAAAAATAAAAAGGAATTATTTAAAAAATCAAACCTCTGAAACATCAGTTTGAGAGCCAGACCGTCTATTCCTTCACACCTGAGGAGTGTCAGACACCTGGGATCAAATGTAGTCTGAGTCTGGACTTCCTGCAGGTCATTCAACTTCTTTTTCTTTCAGCTTTTTGATGATCTGGTTTGGATGTTAAAGACTTGATTGATTCTTTTACTCGTTGTGAAAGTTTGAATGAACGTGTTCCTTCCTTTAAGATGAGAACTTGCTCATGATTTAAAGTAAAGATCCATCAAGTCCTTCAGGATGAATGCATGTTTTCCCTGCAGCCTGTTTCAGCTAAAATTACAACTTTTAATTTCTTCTTTTTAAGATGTAGAATCAGATGTGAGAACTTATCTCTCTAGGAACAATGAGAGCTGTTTTGTTTCACATCCTGGTCACACTGACACCTGCTGGTGAGCTCCTGTCAGTACAGCTCAGTGAAATCTGACGTAAGGTGCCATTTAATACAAAACGATCTTTAAGTGCAGGTAAAAACTACAAATCAAAAACACATCATCATATTTCCTCGTTTTGTATTAATGTTCTCTGTTGTAAACAAGTCTCTCTCACACACACACACACACACACACACACACACACACACACACACACACACACACACACACACACACACACACACCACTCCTCTTCCTGTAATGAGTCGTTGTTTGATCAGCCCTCCCTCTTCTTCCTGCTCTCACCCCTTATCTCTTTGTAGATAAGGGGTGAAACTTGTTCCAGTTATGAGGAAGTGAAACTCACACAGTCGTTGTTACAGAGAGGAGAAATGGCGCAGAAAGGAGTTCAGCTGGACCGGGAATCCTTCTCTTGTTCCATCTGTCTGGATCTCCTGAAGGATCCGAGGACTCTTACCTGTGGACACAGCTACTGTATGAACTGTATTAAAGGCCACTGGGATGCAGAGGATTATAAGGCAGTCTATACCTGTCCTCAGTGTAGAGAGGACTTCATACCGAGGCCTGTCCTGAAGAAAAACACCATGTTGGCAGATTTAGTGGAGAAGCTGAAGAAGACTGGACTCCAAGCTGCTCCTGCAGATCACTGCTATGCTGGATCTGAAGACGTGGCCTGTGATGTCTGCACTGGGAGGAAACGGAAAGCCTGTAAGTCCTGTCTGCAGTGTCTGGCCTCTTACTGTCAGAATCACCTCCAGCCTCATTATGAAGCAGCTCCATTAAAGAAACACAAGCTGGTGGAGCCATCCAAGAAGCTCCAGGAGAACGTGTGCTCTCGTCATGATGAGGTGATGAAGATGTTCTGTCGTACTGATCAGCAGTTTATCTGTTATCTCTGCTCTGTGGACCAACACAAAGGTCACGACACAGTCTCAGCTGCAGCAGAAAGGAGCGAGAAGCAGAGAGAGCTCGAGGTGAGTCGACTAAACACCCAGCAGAGAATCCAGGACGGAGAGAAAGATGTGAAGCTGCTCCAACAGGAGGTGGAGGCTATCAATGGCTCTGCTGATAAAACAGTGAGGAACAGTGAGAAGATGTTCACTGAGCTGATCCGTCTCATGGAGAAAAGACGCTCTGATGTGAAGCAGCAGGTCAGATCCCAGCAGCAAACTGAAGTGAGTCGAGTCAGAGAGCATCTGGAGAAGCTGGAGCAGGAGATCACTGAGCTGAAGAGGAAAGACGCTGAGATGGAGAAGCTGTCACACACACAGGACCACATCCAGTTTCTACAGGACTACCCCTTAGTGTCAGCACTCAGTGAATCTACACACTCATCCAGCATCAAGATCCGTCCTCTGAGGTTCTTTGAGGACGTGACAGCAGCTGTGTCAGAAGTCAGAGATAAACTACAGGACGTCCTGACAGACAAATGGACAAACGTCTCACAGACACTGACTGAAGTGGATGTTTTACTGTCACAACCAGAACCAGAACCAGAGCCCAAGACCAGAGCTGAGTTTTTAAAATATTCATGTGACATCACACTGGATCCAAACACAGCATACACATATCTGTTATTATCTGATGGGAACAGAAAAGTAACATTAACAGTTCAGACCCAGTCTTATTCTAGACACCCAGACAGATTCACTGGACGTCGTCAGGTCCTGAGTAAAGAGAGTCTGACTGGACGTTGTTACTGGGAGGTGGAGAGGAGTGGAGGGGGAGTTGATGTAGCAGTCACATACAAGAATATCAGCAGAGCAGGGAGAGAGTGTGTGTTTGGATGTAATGACAAATCTTGGAGTTTAGATTGTGAAAACAACAGTTATAACTTTTGGTACAACAAAGTCCAGACTCCTGTCTCAGGTCCTCGGTCCTCCAGAGTAGGAGTGTACCTGGATCACAGAGCAGGTATTCTGTCCTTCTACAGCATCTCTAAAACCATGACTCTCCTCCACAGAGTCCAGACCACATTCACTCAGCCTCTACATGCTGGACTCAGGGTTTATGGTTTTGATGGATCCTCTGCTGAGTTGTGTAAACTGAAATAAACAGAAGTCATTAAGGAGACAGATGTTGAACTTTCTGTGTTTGAAATCTTCAACTTGATTTTTATCCATGCTCGTTGCTGAGATCTGATGGTCGTCACCTGTCAATCAAACTTTATGGGCGGTACTTTGACCTCTTCTCGTCTGTTCTGTAAATGTTTGAGCGTCTTTAAGTGACGCTCCTTCCTGTGTCTGTTTAGCCGTGGACTCTTTCACTGCTCACCGTGACTTTTGTTCACCTGAACTGACATTTCTCTGTGTGAAAATGATGATTTGTGTTCATACATTTATACGCTGTTGTTTCTGTTCTGATTCAGAGTCTGAAGAGAGAGAGAGAGAGAGAGAGAGAGGGAGAGAGAGAGAGACAGACAGAGAGAGAGAGAGAGAGAGAGAGAGAGAGAGAGACAGACAGAGAGAGAGAGAGAGAGAGAGAGAGAGAGCAGCAAACTTTTCTTTCACGCTGATTTTCTCTTCTCACCACTTTGTACATTTGTATAAAATCTATCAAATCCCACTGAAAGAAAGGAGTTAGTCAGAATAAATGTTGGTGTTCATATTCAAAGTGATGTAAAAATGTCCTCTGAGGTGTTTTCAAAATGTAATCGTCCTGATGAAATCAATAAGGAGATAAATCCTGGTTTAGCAAAGTGATTGTGTGGATGAAGTGAATGTGTTCATGAAATGATTGAAGGAGAGACATTGAACACACTTTACTGATTTGATGTGTGAATAACCTGAAATTTGACATCCTGAATAAACACACATGAACTCAACCTTTTCTTCTCCGTCTTCATTTTATGGCGAAGCAGTGGAAACTTCACTTTTACTTCTATTTGAATCCAACAACGCCACCTAGGGGAATGTATGGGGATGTATATTGCTCATTTCCTATTGGACTCTATTGTAAGCACTGGAGCAGGGCTGAGGGCTTACCAGAGGTGAGTAGGACTAGCTGAAATAAAGGGGAGGGATCCTAAGTTACACCGCACACCTGATCAAAAACAACATCAGCATTGACACCCAAGTGCTTTACTGTACAGGGACGTGACGGGCCGCCATCGAGGAATCAACCAGTCTCCTGCAATGCCCAAGACAATGAAATGGGGAAATAAATAAGTTACAAGGCCAATAATGCAACTCACGTATTCTATCTAAATGTGCGTATGATTACCCGTCACACATACTCATACGCACTCATATCCATATACACACATCCTGACATCGTGACAGGAGAGGATGAGCTACCATGCTGCAGATTCAGAAACAGTCTAAGTTTAAGTAGTTTAAGCATCCTCTTAAAGGTCCAGAGTTTACTTCACTATGTCTTCAGCATGAACCAACTGGACCAGGAGAAAATCAGCTGTTCCATCTGTCTGGATCTCTTGAAGGATCCGGTGACTCTTACCTGTGGACACAGCTACTGCATGAACTGTATTAAAGGTCACTGGGATACAGAGGATTATTAGGCCGTCTATACCTGTCCTCAGTGCAGAGAGGACTGTCTTCCGAGGCCTGTCCTGAAGAAAAAAAACAAGTTTGCAGATATAGTGGAGTCTTCAGAGGGTCCCTGTGCTGTGGAAGACGTCATCGGCATCGTTCCTTTACCGAAGACGAGACATCCCAGCCACGCCAAGGACTACAGATAAGTGACACTGATGTCGTACATCATGAAGACTATGGAGGTCCGGCCGATAGTCAGGCACAAAAAAGATCCTTTCTGCTTAGCTTACTAACTGTGAGTTCAGGACGCCATCGTGTTCCTGCTCGACGACATCAGGACCTGGATGACCAGAAACTTCTTACTGCTCAACTCAGACAAGACTGAAGTTATAGTGATTGGTCCTAAGAACCTTAGAGAGACTTTCTCTGCCGATATGACGGCCCTTAGTAGTATTAGTGTAGCCTCTAGTACCACTGTTAGGAACCTAGGAGTTCTGTTTGATCAGGATATGTCCTTTGATTCCTACATTAAACAAATTTCAAGGACAGCTTATTTTCACCTTCGTAATATCTCTAAGATCAGACAGATCCTGTCACAAAATGATGCTGAAAAATTAGTTCATGCATTTGTTACCTCCAGGTTGGATTACTGTAATTCTATTTTAGCAGGGTGCTATGGTAAATCTCTAAAGACCCTCCAACTCGTCCAAAACGCTGCAGCTCGTGTTCTTACTAGAACTAGGAAAAGGGACCACATGACTCCTGTATTGGCTTCTCTCCATTGGCTCCCTATAAAATCTAGAATAGAATTTAAAATCCTTCTGCTCACCTACAAAGCTCTAAACGGTCAGGCACCATCGTATCTTAAAGAGTTAATTGTACCGTACTATCCATCAAGAACATTACGTTCCCAGAATGCAGGCCTGCTCGTGGTGCCTATAGTCTCTAAAAGTACTATGGGAGGTAGAGCCTTTAGTTACCAGGCACCGCTCCTTTGGAATCGTCTACCAGTCGGGGTCCGGGAGGCAGACACACTAGGTACTTTTAAGAATAGACTTAAAACTTTTCTTTTTGATAAATCTTATAGTTAGGGCTGGCTTAGGACCAGCTCATAGTTATGCTGCTATAGGCTTAGACTACCGGGGGAACTGGCACCAGGATCTCTTATCTCTCTCTCCCTCTTTCTCTCCCAGCTTTCTCACCTTATAGTAATAAGATATGTCTATAGTGACAAGCAGTAGCTTGTCACTATCTTTGTATTCTAACCTCTCCTTTTGAGCTCTCTTAGGTTCCTTGAGCTCTCTTAGGTTCCTTGGGACTGTTGGTGAGGATGGCCTGCCCAAACAACCCCCCCCCCCCCCCTCCCCCTGAGGATGGCCTGCCCAGACCCCCCCCCCCCCCAACCTATCCCATCCTATTCTTCTTTCTGCATCTTGTCCCATCTCCCCCATCCCATTTTCAAGCCCAGCACAGTTTAGCAGATGGCTGTTCCGTCATGGGCCCGGGTCTGCTGAAGATTTCTGCCTGTTAAAAGGAAGTTTTTTCTTGCCACGCCATGACGGATTAAGCTGGGCTCTTGTAACATAGCCATAAGTAAGGTCCTTTACCTGCTTTTTGTAAACATAACAATGAGCATGGTCTTGTTACCTGCCCTTTTGTTAATGTTAACAGACAAACAGTAAGGTCCTTTACCTGCTTTTGTAAAGTGTCTTGAGATAACGCCTGTTATGAATTGACGCTATATAAATAAAGATTGATTGATTGATTGATTGACGTCGTCAACGCTCACCTTGACAAGCCAGACAGCACTGTGAGGGTCATGTTGTTTGACTTCTCCAGTACTTTCGACACCATCTGTCCGGCTCTCCTGGGGGAGAAAATGACAACAGTGCAGGTGGATGCTCCTCTCGTGTCCTGGATTGTTTACCTGACAGGCAGACTACAGTAAGTTCGCCTTGCGGACAGTGTGAAGGACAGTGTGCTCAGAAACACTGGGGTCAGATAGGGGACGGTCCTGTCTCTGTTCCTCTTCACCTTCTACACTGCAGACTTCAACTACGAAACAACCCAGAACCCTGAAGTTTTCTGAACACTCGGCCGTGGTTGGATGCATCAGCGAGGGTGAGGAGGCCGAGTACAGGTCTGTGGTGGCTGCAGTTCTAGGTCCAACACTATTTTCAATTTTCAGGCTCCCTCATGGTAGCATTATCTGTAAATATTATGTAAATTATCACTGTTATGCCGATGACACACAACTTTACCTCACGATTACACCTGGTGACCTGTCAAATACATCTGCTCTCCTAAGGTGCCTTTCAAAATTAAAATCACGAATGTCAGACATTCTACAACTAAACAATGCAAAGTTTGAAGTAATAGTCATCGGTCCTCCATCAAAAATACATCAAATTACAGCACACCAAGGAGTACGTGCCCATTACCTAAAACATTTATCCTGAAACCTTGGTGTAGTTCTCGATCAGGACTTGTGTTTTGAGCCTGAAGTGAAGAACGTGATACAGTCCTGTTTTTACCAGCTCAGAAATATAACGAGATCAAATCACTCATGTTGTGAAACGATCTGGATCGTATCCATGCTTTTATTTCCTCCTGTCCTGAGTACTGTAATTCATTATACACCTGTCTCAGTAAAAAAATCAATCCACCACCCACAAACTATCCCAAACACTTAACAGAACCATCTCCTGATGCACAACCTTGGACGCATTATCAGTGTTGTTTCCTGGAATCTCAGAGTGTTTTGGGTCTTACAACAGACACCCTCCTCCAGGCGACCCAACCGAGGCTGATCAGACCTCGACCTGTGTCCAAGTGGCATTCTACTGCCCCCACCGCTCTCCCCTCTTCAGCCAGAGCCGTCTGGAGGCTCTCTCTGCTGCCTCCACGTTGTTGCCTATAGCTCTCCTTCGGTCGGCACCTGTTAGGCCCAGTGTGCCATAGGCTTTACTCAAGGAGTGACTGGCAAAAACCCGACTGCCCACCTCCACTGGCATACACCTGGTCCTCCAACCGTTCCTCCGACAATCTTCCACCAGCTCTTGGTACTTTTCCCTCTTTCTTACAACCCAACTTTTAACAAGTACAAACAAATGTGCCCACATCACCCTCCAATCTTAATGTCCCTTCACTGGCTCCCTGTTGATTTTGGAATTGATTTTAGGAGACTTTTATTTACAAAACGTGGGCTGTCCCCTTCCTGCATTTCTGATTTTTTAACCCCTTCATTATTCAGGGTGCAGTCTTAGATCCTCTGGCAGAGCCCAACTGGCTGTTCCAAGGTCCAGGCTTAAAACTAAAGGGGACAGGGCTTTTGCTGTTAGAGCCCCCAGAACAGCCTGCCAGATGATACCAGACTTGCAGAGTCAGTCTCTAGTTTTTCTAAGCTTTTATTCTTTTAGTCTGATTGTATTGTCCCTTTGCTTTTATTGTCTTTTGTGAAGAACTTTGTTCATTGTATAGAAAAGGTGTTATACATATAAAGTATTATCTTTATTATAATATTAAATCCCATTAATTGCTCATTGAAGCAGATTCTGGTGTGTGGACTTAGTCTTCCTATGTTTTTAAGAGCAACTGGAGCAACCAGATTTTACCCTGGGATTAATAAAGTGTTTCTGATACTGAGTGTGTCTGACTCCAGGATCCTGACTGGTAGATGATTCCAAAGGAGAGAGGCCTGATATCATACCACTTGCTACGATGTCTTGTGTTTCAAATTCTAGTGATCATTTGTCTGAATAAATGGAACAAACAGTGTCCTCGCTAAACTGTTTGTTATTGAGACACACCCTGTCTGTTACAAAAAGCTGCTGTTTGTGGAATGCAGTCAAACCTGAACATCTTTCTGACAATGACGTCTAGCTAGCTAGCTAGATGTTGTTCTGAGATAATGCATTCCACTCCCCCACAAGTGCTACATGCAGTTCTGCCAGGTCATGTCAGGGTGGGTTACGAACATCCAGTCACTGCTTCAGCTGGTCCCAGACATGTTCTATTGGGTTCAGGTCAGGGGACGCTGCTGGCCAAACCATATGAGGCACTCCAACTTCCTGAAGTTGAGCTGTGACAGTTCTGGCACGATGTGGTCGAGCATTATCATCCATGAACAGAAAGTTGGGGGTGTGCTGGTGGAGTTGGGGGATGATGATGATGGGGTCTATGATGTCTCTGGGGTAAGAACGTGCAGTAACTGAGTCATCTACAATCACCCAATCTGTTTTGCACTGACTGGTGATGCCTGCCAGACTGTTGCACCTCCTCCACCAAAGCGAACTCTGGGTACCATATAGACTTTGGTGTATCGCTTACCTTGCCTTCTCCAGCAAGGCCGACGACCATCATTTCTGTGCAAGGTCACCTGACAGTCATGAGTGAACAGGAAAGTAGACCACTGCTGTGTTGTCCAAGTCACATGGTCTTGTGCCCACTAAACGGTCACAGCGGTGTCATGGTGTCAGTGGAGTCACCTGCAGCGGTGGTCTGGCATCAAGCCAAGGCGGTGGAGTCAGTTGTGAACAGCTTGTCTGGAAACCCTTGTACTCCTCACGTCTCGTAAACAGGCCTGCAGCTGTGTGGCAGTAGCGGTGTCTGAGTGCAAAGGTCCTCAGGTACTGGTCTTCATTGTGGTCCATCAATCATGGGGCTCCACTCCTGGGTATGTCACCAACACAGCCATCCTGCAAGTCTGCTGATGACAGTTTGAGAAACACCAAGTTCACAAGCAACATCTGACTGCCTGTTACTGACCTAAAGGCGTGCTGTGGCCAGGTGGCGCTGCTCGTCTGTTAAATGATGTTGTGTGTTCATGGCTGCTTGAATGATGAACCGGGAATGACTTGACAGGATAACATGTTAACAATTTTCAATACTAAAATTTGCTCTAAGTTGGGAAAAATGCTGCACTGCTGTTAGAAGCCCAGTCAATGTCTGTGATTGGTCAAATGTTGTAAACTCCGCCCATTGATGTGACAGCTGTCATGGAAACCCTATGTTTATTTATTTCTCTGTTTTCTATTTTTATACAGTGTTATGTTTCAAATTCTAATGATCATTTGTCTAAATAAATTTAAAAAACAGTGTCCTCGCTCTTTGTTTATGAGACACACCCTGTCTGTTTAAAAAGTTGCTGTTTGTGGAACGTAGTCAAACCTGAACACCTTTCTGTCAGTGAACTCCACCTGATGCAAATCTTTCCCTTTCCCCGCTCCGTCACAGACCTGTCGGTATGAGGAAGGGTGTGAACTAGATACTGTAGATTGCAGGAAAAAAACACTTTATTCACTGCAGCAAGTCAACAAGAGCAGACGGTTGTTGTCCATCAGAGGTCTGACTGTATTTCTATCCAAAGAAAGAGGAACTGTTTGACCATCACTGAGAGGAGAAATGGCTCAACGAGGAAACCAACTGGACCAAGACAAAATCAGCTGTTCCATCTGTCTGGATCTCCTGAAGGATCCGGTGACTCTTACCTGCGGACACAGCCTCTGCATGAACTGTATTAAAGGACACTGGGATACAGAGGATTATAAGGCAGTCTATACCTGTCCTCAGTGCAGACAGGAATTCATACCGAGGCCTGTCCTGAAGAAAAACACCATGTTGGCAGATTTAGTGGAGGAGCTGAAGAAGACTGGACTCCAAGCTGCTCCTGCAGATCACTGCTATGCTGGATCTGAAGACGTGGCCTGTGATGTCTGCACCGGGAGGAAACTGAAAGCCTGTAAGTCCTGTCTGCAGTGTCTGGCCTCTTACTGTCAGAATCACCTCCAGCCTCATTTTGAAGCAGCTGTCTTTAAGAAACACAAGTTGGTGGAGCCGTCCAAGAAGCTCCAGGAGAACGTGTGCTCTCGTCATGATGAGGAAATGAAAGTATTTTGTCGTACTGATCAGCAGTCTATCTGTCTCCTCTGTTTAATGGACGAACACAAAGGTCACGACACAGTCTCAGCTGCAGCAGAAAGGAGCGAGAAGCAGAGAGAGCTCGAGGTGAGTCGACTAAACACCAAGCAGAGAATCCAGGACGGAGAGAAAGATGTGAAGCTGCTCCAACAGGAGGTGGAGGCTATCAATGGCTCTGCTGATAAAACTGTGAGGAACAGTGAGAAGATGTTCACTGAGCTGATCCGTCTCATGGAGAAAAGACGCTCTGATGTGACGCAGCAGGTCAGATCCCAGCAGCAAACTGAAGTGAGTCGAGTCAGAGAGCGTCAGGAGGAGCTGGAGCAGGAGATCACTGAGCTGAAGAGGAAAGACGCTGAGATGGAGAAGCTGTCACACACACAGGACCACATCCAGTTTCTACAGGACTACCCCTCAGTGTCAGCACTCAGTGAATCTACACACTCATCCAGCATCAAGATCCGTCCTCTGAGGTACTTTGAGGACGTGACAGCAGCTGTGTCAGAAGTCAGAGATAAACTACAGGACGTCCTGACAGACAAATGGACAAACGTCTCACAGACACTGACTGAAGTGGATGTTTTACTGTCAGGACCAGAAAACATGACCAGAGCTGAGTTCTTACAATATTCATGTGACATCACACTGGATCCAAACACAGCACACACATATCTGTTATTATCTGATGGGAACAGAAAAGCAACATTAACACGTCAGACCCAGTCTTATTCTAGTCACCCAGACAGATTCACTGAACATTATTATCAGGTCCTGAGTAAAGAGAGTCTGACTGGACGTTGTTACTGGGAGGTCGAGTGGAGAGGAACAGGAGTTCATGTAGCAGTCACATACAAGAATATCAACAGAGCAGGGAGTGAGTGTTTGTTTGGACATAATGACAAATCTTGGATGTTATATTGTGACAACAACATTTATTACCTATATTACAACAAAGTCAGGACTCCTCTCTCAGGTCCTCAGTCCTCCAGATTAGGAGTGTACCTGGATCACAGAGCAGGTATTCTGTCCTTCTACAGCATCTCTGACACCATGACTCTCCTCCACAGAGTCCAGACCACATTCACTCAGCCTCTACATGCTGGACTCTTGGTTCATGGTTCTTTTGGATCCTCTGCTGAGTTGTGTAAACTGAAATAGACAGAAGTCTTTAAGGAGACAGATGTTTAACTTTCTGTGTTTGAAATCTTCAACTTGATTTTTATCCATGCTCGTTGCTGAGATCTGATGGTCGTCACCTGTCAATCAAACTTTATGGGCGGTACTTTGACCTCTTCTCGTCTGTTCTGTAAATGTTTGAGCGTCTTTAAGTGACGCTCCTTCCTGTGTCTGTTTAGCCGTGGACTCTTTCACTGCTCACCGTGACTTTTGTTCACCTGAACTGACATTTCTCTGTGTGAAAATGATGATTTGTGTTCATACATTTACATGCTGTTGTTTCGGTTCTGATTCAGAGTCTGAAGAGAGAGAGAGAGAGAGAGAGAGAGAGAGAGAGAGAGAGAGAGAGAGAGAGAGAGAGAGAGAGAGAGAGAGAGAGAGAGAGCGAGCAGCAAACTTTTCTTTCATGCTGATTTTCTGTGTGGATGAAGTGAATGTGTTCATGAAATGATTGAAGGAGAGACATTGAACACACTTTACTGATTTGATGTGTGAACAACCTGAAGTTTAACATCCTGAATAAACTCACATGAACTCAACCTTTTCTTCTTTGTCTTCAGTGCAAGCGTTCAAGTGATTAAAAAAAAAGTTGTCTGCAGTCAAGCAGCAGAAACAGCTGAACATGTTCTCAGTAAATGATGAAAGTATTGAACACACAGGCAGAACATGAAGAGAGAGAGAGGGACGAGCAAGAAGAGATTCAAAAAGGATGTTGGAGGCTGGAGAGAGAGAGAGAGAGAGAGAGGCCGAAGATGCTTGTTGAAATATCTTTTGCGAACAGGTCTGTTGAGGGATAGTTAAATCCAGCAGATGGCAGCAAAGACACTTTTCCAAAGGAAACAACTCATTGCAAACTATTAAATTTAAGGGGACATGAGGACATGAGGGTAACCATCCAACGACAGAGGTTTTTAGAGGCTTGCTGGGAGAGGGGGAAAAGCAGAAATCAAGCGTTGGGTGGAAAGGAAAGGCTGTAGCTAGTAGACTCTACTAGCTGCAGTAGAGTTACATGCACTTCTTTTAGCAGTATGGGTGGAAAACAAAATACTCATTTGCAGCCAAAACACATAAAGATCTGCTGTATGAGATATTATAAAATGCTAAATGGAGTAACAGAACAAGGACAATATATTGTATTTATGTGGGTTCCAGCCCACATTAGAGTTCCAGGAAATAAAAAAGTAGACAAGCTAGCAAAGGAAGCAGTAAAGAGGGAGAATGTAGAGTTAGGGATCAAACTTTCAAAGTCAGAGGGAAAAAGCATCATCTGGAAGAAGTTGGAAAAAATGGCAGCAGTACTGGGATGGTGACACTAAGGGGAGACATCTTTACAAAGTTTGGAAATCCATAGGAAGAGTTGTAAATAAAGGAAGGAACAGGAGAGAAGAAATGATTATGAGTAGAATGAGGATTGGGCACAGTATGCTCAAAAGCACCCTTTACATAAAGGGAAAACCTCCAACAGGAAAGTGTCAGTGTGGGGAGAAGGAAACTGTGAATCATGCATTAACAGGAAGTATGAAATAGAAGAGATGTGATGAATGCACTTAAAAGGAGATGGCCAATAGAAATCAACATTAAAGACACTTTACTGAGTTGATGTGATGACGAAGAGAGGAAAGTGATCTTTAGATTTTTGACACAGACTGGACTTATAAAAAGAAAGTAACTCCAATAATTCAAGAGGAGGAGGAATTACCGTTTCAATCCAGCAGATGGCAGTAATGCGACATAATGATGCCAACTGCTGTAAAACTCCAAAGAAGAAGAAGAATGACACTTTTTCTGATGCAAGCTGCCACTAAAAGCCACAGAAAAAGATAAAGAAGAAGAAGAAGAGTTTTTTTTACTTTTAAGTAACTGTATTTAAGAAACATTCAAAATGTCCTTAAAAATATTAAAAAATAATTCCACATAAAAAAAATAATACAACAACCATCATTCTAAACTTTTAAAACAAGAGAGCCATCTTCCCCCAGTGAACATGTGAGGCCCGTGTTATGTCAGGCATGTTTGTGGACACCAGGCACCCCCCTCTCATATTATTTAAATATTTTTGTTTTGTCAGTTGTTAAGTCTTATTGTTAAATATGTCTGCACAAAGACATTGTAATATTTTTAGTGGGTATATTTGTGGATTGAAGGAGTACGAAGTGTAACACAGGCACTTTTGGGGAAGCTCAGGGCAGCACAGGGGGTCTTTGATGCCATGCGTAGCTCAGTTGACCAAGACGTCCGAGAGTGTGCAGCCACGCGAAGTTGATGTGTTTGTGTCTCTGTGTTTCAGAGCAAATTAAAGAATCATAAAAATCCCATGCACGCTTGGTCCTTCGTGTGTAAATGTGCTACAAACACAAAACCTGCTTGACAGCCCACCCAGCTTTAAAACCATCCAGGTTGTTGGTCAGTCTATAAAACATGTGCTCTACCCTCAGACGGGCCGACACTAAACCCCTCAGACAGCGTACTGGGTCTGTCCAGCCTGTTTCCAACAGTTTGTTTTTCCTGCTTTTCCAGATCGCCAGTTTAGCAGATGCAAAAATAAAATTGATTAAAACAAAAGTTGGTCTTTTCTTTGGAGTGTATTTTGGCCCCAAGATAAAGAGGGGAACAGAGAACACCTCCCCCAAACCCTCCACCCACTCCTGCAGCGTTTTAAAAACCTAAACCAATCGGGGACAGGACACGACCAGGTGGTCTAAGGTCTCTGAGAGAGAACAAAAAGGACAACCCTCCTCAGTGCTTGGGTCAAAGTGAGCTCTATGTCTGTTCGTAGCTATTGCTCCGTGTATTATCCTCCACTGGATATCAGCCATCCGTTTTTCCACAGGAGGCTTATACAGGACCCGCCAGCTGCCACAAGGGGAAAAGCCTGTTCCCAAAACGTCCATCCACCTCGACTCTCTGACTCCTAAAGAGGAGAAAAGTTCAGCACCTCGACACGGCTGGAGTGCAGCTGTTTGCCTGTACAGGAGCTGAAGGTTCCCAGTGCTGGAGTCTTTAAGTTCAGAATGAGGCCTCTCTCCTCTCTCCATTCCCCCACCTCGGGACTCACACTCAAGGGGGGGAAGCTGTACTTGTGTCCTTTGCTCCAGTGTTCAGCCAAACTTTGACTCTGTGCAAAAGTTCGAAGTGGTGCAGACAGAGATTTCCACACTCCGTTCACCAGGTTCTTCAGCATGCTGGTTGATCTTTTACCGGTCACTTCAGCAAGACTCACAATCAATGTACTCGCAAGATGGTCCAGCTTCACTACACCCGTCTCAACGAACGCTGTTTTTAGGGCAGCTGAAGAGAAAATGGTGTCACACAGGAAATCCTTATTGAACAAAGGTTCTTCAAGCAGCCACATCCCAGGCCTGGGGTCAGGTGGTCGTGTGAAGCTCAGAGTCCTCCAGGCATCAATGACAGAACTGTTGAGAGGTGTTAATCCAGTACTGCTGTATGAAGGGGTCTTCATTTTATTGTAGACGAGTCGCCAGGCCTTCCAGAGCAGCAACCGGGCCACAGCAGACCAGCAACTGCCTGCAGTCTGAACACAGCAGTCCTGGAGGTAAAGTCTATAAGGCCCTGCCCCCCCCCCCTCTGCCACAGGAAGGTACAGGACCGATGCTCTCACCCAGTGATGACTGGACCAGAAGAAGTCTTTGAGGAGCCTCTGGGCTGTGAACCAGTTCAGGCAAAACCAGGCCTCTCAGCCAGCTCCTAAGCCTACACAAAACCGGCTCTATGACTGTGCAGACACAGCACCCTGAGGCACTTATGATCAATTCTGGGGATTTTAAGCATGCAACTCTGGACTCAAGTTTGGCTGTTTTTAATCAAGTTGTGGACTGTCCTACACGAAACAACAGGACAATAGATCTCCTGTATGTTAATGTGAAGGAGGCATACAGAGCGACCCCCCTCCCCCCATTAGGGAAGTCTGATCACAACTTGGTTCACCTACAGCCATCTTACACCCCCCGGGTCCAAAAGCTGCCGGTTGAAACTCGATCCATCAGGAGGTGGTCCCCAGAGATGGAAAGTGCCCTCAGAGACTGTTATAACACCACAGCCTGGGAGGAGCTGATGGATCCGCATGGTGAGGATATAGAGGGGATGACACACTGTGTGACGGATTACCTGAACTTCTGCGTCGACGTGGTTGCCCCTGTTAAGACTGTCCGCTGTTTCCCTAATAACAAGCCATGGGTAACGCGGGAAGTTAAGGCTGTCCTTAACAAAAAGAAGGCTGCCTTCAGGAGCAGAGACAGGGAGGCCATGAAGGCAGCACAGCAGGAGGTCATCGCTGTGTGAGGGAGGCAAAGGACACCTACAGGAGAAAGGTGGAACAAAAGCTGAGGGAAAACAACATGAGGGAGGTCTGGGAAGGTGTGAGGACCATCATGGGTCACAACACAAAGACCAGGGCCGCAGGGGGAACAATGGAGAGGGCAAACGAACTGAAAGACTTCTTCAACCGGTTCGACCAGCCCCTGCCCCCCCCTCTCCCACCCTCACCGCAGCCATCTCTCCTCCTTCCCTCTGCACACCTCCCCCCGGAAACCACAACACCCCCCTCCTCAACACAATCTCCGCTCCATCTCACCACAGACCAGGTCAGAGGACAGCTGAGGAAGCTCCAACCCAGGAAAGCGGCTGGTCCGGACAAAGTGTGTCCAAGGCTATTGAAGACCTGCGCTGCTGAACTGGGGGAACCACTACAACGGCTCTTCAACCTTAGCCTGCAGCTAGGGAGAGTGCCCACCCTATGGAAGACATCATGCATCGTTCCGGTTCCAAAGAAGAACCGGCCCAGCGAGCTGAATGACTTCCGACCGGTGGCACTCACTTCACACCTAATGAAGACGCTGGAGCGACTCTTTCTCAGCCTACTCAGACCCCAGGTACAACACGCCCAGGACTGCCTGCAGTTCGCGTACCAGCCAGATGTTGGTGTGGAGGATGCCATCCTGTTCCTGCTACATCGAGCCCACTCCCATCTGGATAAGGGAAGCGGCACTGTGAGGATCCTCTTCCTGGACTTCTCCAGTGCTTTCAACACTATCCAGCCCCCCCTGCTCCGGGACAAACTGAGCGGGATGGGAGTGGACCCCCACCTAGTGAACTGGATCTCTGACTACCTCACGGGCAGGCCTCAGTACGTCAGGCTGATGGACATCACGTCTGACACTGTGGTCAGCAGCACTGGAGCCCCCCAGGGCACAGTGCTGGCCCCTGTTCTCTTCACCCTATACACCTCGGACTTCTGCTACAACTCCGAGCTGTGTCACATACAGAAGTACGCTGACGACACAGCCATTGTCGGGTGTATCAGGGATGGCAGGGAGGAGGAGTACCGGACACTGGTGGGGGACTTTGCTGCATGGTGCCACACGAACCAGCTACAGCTCAACACCTCTAAGACCAAGGAGCTGGTCATTGACTTTGGGAGGTCCAGACAGAGGATGCAACCTCTTCTGTTAGAGGGAGCTGAAGAGGAGGCTGTGGACTCCTACAAATACCTCGGGTTGTGTCTTGACAATAAACTGGACTGGACAACACACACCAACCACCTATACGGAAAGACACAAAGCAGGATGTACTTCCTAAGGAGACTGCGGTCCTTTAACATCTGCAGCAAGTTGCTGGGGATGTTTTACCAGTCCGTGGTTTCCAGCGTGCTTTTTTACACCGTGGTATGCTGGGGGGGCAGCATATGCAAGCAGCACACATCCAGACTGGACAAACTAGAGCACATGGGACAGAGGGGTAGGAGTAGGAGCGTCTTTCCTTCTACCCTCATTGTGCAATAACACATGGACACTTTCACTTGTATGTGCAATAATAATCTCAACCAAGTGCAATAATCGCAACAATAATCATTGCCTTTTTTTGTATATTTTTTCCTGCTTCTTCCATGCATATTTTTTGTATATTCTTTCCAACGGCAGAGTGTTCTATTATTTATGCTATATTATTCTTTATATTGTTACCTGCTACATTTTTATTTTTATTGTATATGCTGCTGGAACCTAAATTTCCTTGAGGGAGTCATCCCAAAAGGAGTCTAAGTCTTTTAGTTCTATCAGTGTTTTCAAAAATAAAATGGAAATATTTAAAAAATCAAACCTCTGAAACATAAGTTTGAGAGCCAGACCGTCTATTCCTTCACACCTGAGGAGTGTCAGACACCTGGGATCAAATGTAGTCTGAGTCTGGACTTCCTGCAGGTCATTCAACTTCTTTTTCTTTCAGCTTTTCGATGATCTGGTTTGGATGTTAAAGACTTGATTGATTCTTTTACTCGTTGTGAAAGTTTGAATGAACGTGTTCCTTCCTTTAAGATGAGAACTTGCTCATGATTTAAAGTAAAGATCCATCAAGTCCTTCAGGATGAATGCATGTTTTCCCTGCAGCCTGTTTCAGCTAAAACTACAACTTTTAATTCTTTCTTTTTTAAAATGTAAAATCAGATGTGAGAACTTATCTCTCTGAGAACAATGAGAGCTGCATTGTTTCATATTGTGGTCACACTGACACCTGCTGGTGAGCTCCTGTCAGTACAGCTCAGTGAAATCTGACGTAAGGTGCCATTTCATACAAAACGATCTTTAAGTGCAGGTAAAAACTACAAATCAAAACACATCATAAATTCCCTTCATGTTTCTGCCCCTAGTTTTGTATTAATGTTCTCTGTTGTAAACAAGTCTCTCTCTCTCTCTCTCTCTCTCTCTCTCTCTCTGTCACACACACACACACACACACACACACACACCACTCCTCTTCCTGGAACCAGTCAGAGATTGATCAGCCCTCCCTCTTCTTCCTGCTCTCACACACAGCCTGCTGCACTCTGTCCTCATATTTCCTGGTTCCCTCCCGTTCAGATCTACAGTTTAGAGATGGGTGTAACCAATAAGAGCTGCACAGACACATGATTTGTAGATCAGAGGTGAAACTTGTTCCAGTTATGAGGAAGTGAATCTCACACAGTCGTTGTTACAGAGAGCAGAAATGGCGCAGAAAGGAGTTCAGCTGGACCGGGAATCCTTCTCTTGTTCCATCTGTCTGGATCTCCTGAATTATCCGAGGACTCTTAGCTGTGGACACAATTACTGTATGAACTGTATTAAAGGACACTGGGATGCAGAGGAGGACAAGAAAATCTACAGCTGTCCTCAATGCAGAAAGACCTTCAGAGAGAGGCCTGACCTGGAGAAAAACACCATGTTGGCAGATTTAGTGGAGGAGCTGAAGAAGACTGGACTCCAAGATGCTCCTGAAGATCACTGCTATGCTGGATCTGAAGACGTGGCCTGTGATGTCTGCACCGGGAGGAAACTGAAAGCCTGTAAGTCCTGTCTGCAGTGCCTGGCCTCTTACTGTCAGAATCACCTCCAGCCTCATCATGAACTACCTGTCTTTAAGAAACACAAGCTGGTGGAGCCCTCCAAGAAGCTCCAGGAGAACGTGTGCTCTCGTCATGATGAGGTGATGAAGATGTTCTGTCGTACTGATCAGCAGTCTATCTGTTATCTCTGCTCTGTGGACGAACACAACGGTCACGACACAGTCTCAGCTGCAGAAGAAAGGAGCGAGAAGCAGAGAGAGCTCGAGGTGAGTCGACTAAACACCCAGCAGAGAATCCAGGACGGAGAGAAAGATGTGAAGCTGCTCCAACAGGAGGTGGAGGCTATCAATGGCTCTGCTGATAAAACAGTGGGGAACAGTGAGAAGATGTTCACTGAGCTGATCCGTCTCATGGAGAAAAGACGCTCTGATGTGACGCAGCAGGTCAGATCCCAGCAGCAAACTGAAGTGAGTCGAGTCAGAGAGCGTCTGGAGAAGCTGGAGCAGGAGATCACTGAGCTGAAGAGGAAAGACGCTGAGATGGAGAAGCTGTCACACACACAGGACCACATCCAGTTTCTACAGGACTACCCCTCAGTGTCAGCACTCAGTGAATCTACACACTCTTCCAGCATCCAGATCCGTCCTCTGAGGTACTTTGAGGACGTGACAGCAGCTGTGTCAGAAGTCAGAGATAAACTACAGGACGTCCTGACAGACAAATGGACAAACGTCTCACAGACACTGACTGAAGTGGATGTTTTACTGTCAGGACCAAGACCAGAACCAGAACCAGAGCCCAAGACCAGAGCTGAGTTCTTAAGATATTCATGTGACATCACACTGGATCCAAACACAGCACACACACAGTTGTTATTATCTAATGAGAACAGAAAGGTAACATTAACAGGTCAGATCCAGTCTTATTCTAGTCACCCAGACAGATTCACTGAATGTTGGCAGGTCCTGAGTAAAGAGAGTCTGACTGGACATTGTTACTGGGAGGTGGAGAGGAGAGGAGAAGTTTCTATAGCAGTCACATACAAGAATATCAGCAGAGCAGGGGATGAGAATCGATTTGGATCTACTAAAAAATCTTGGGTGTTAGATTGTGATGGTTTCAGTTATTACTTTTATTACAACAATGTCCAGACTCCTCTCTCAGGTCCTCAGTCCTCCAGAGTAGGAGTGTACCTGGATCACAGAGCAGGTATTCTGTCCTTCTACAGCATCTCTAAAACCATGACTCTCCTCCACAGAGTCCAGACCACATTCACTCAGCCTCTACATGCTGGACTCGGGTTTTATGATGGATCCTCTGCTGAGTTGTGTAAACTGAAATAGACAGAAGTCTTTCAGGAGACAGATGTTTAACTTTCTGTGTTTGAAATCTTCAACTTGATTTTTATCCATGCTCGTTGCTGAGATCTGATGGTCGTCACCTGTCAATCAAACTTTATGGGCGGCACTTTGACCTCTTCTCGTCTGTTCTGTAAATGTTTGAGCGTCTTTAAGTGACGCTCCTTCCTGTGTCTGTTTAGCCGTGGAATCTTTCACTGCTCACCGTGACTTTTGTTCACCTGAACTGACATTTCTCTGATTTGTGTTCATACATTTATATGCTGTTGTTTCTGTTCTGATTCAGAGTCTGAAGAGAGAGAGAGAGAGAGAGAGAGAGAGAGAGAGAGAGAGAGAGAGAGAGAGAGAGAGAGAGAGAGAGAGAGAGAGAGAGAGAGAGAGAGAGAGAGAGAGAGAGAGAGAGAGAGAGAGAGAGAGAGAGAGAGACTGATTTTCTCTTCTCACCACTTTGTACATTTGTATAAAATCTATCAAATCCCACTTAAAGAAAGGAGTTAGTCAGAATAAATGTTGGTGTTCATATTCAAAGTGATGTAAAAATGTCCTCTGAGGTGTTTTCAAAATGTAATCGTCCTGATGAAATCAATAAGGAGATAAATCCTGGTTTAGATTCTGATCAAACAAAGTGATTGTGTGGATGAAGTGAATGTGTTCATGAAATGATTGAAGGAGAGACATTGAACACACTTTACTGATTTGATGTGTGAACAACCTGAAGTTTGACATCCTGAATAAACTCACATGAACTCAACCTTTTCTTCTTTGTCTTCATTGCAAACGTTCAAGTGATTAAAAAAAAAGTTGTCTGCAGTCCAGCAGCAGAAACAGCTGAACATGTTCTCAGTAAATGATGAAAGTATTGAACACACAGACAGAACATGAAGAGAGAGAGAGGGACGAGCAAGAAGAGATTCAAAAAGGATGTTGGAGGCTGGAGAGAGAGAGAGAGAGGCTTGTTGAAATATCTTTTGGGAACAGGTCTGTTGAGGGATAGTTAAATCCAGCAGATGGCAGCAATGACACTTTTCCAAAGGAAACAACTCATTGCAAACTATTAAATTTAAGTGGACATGAGGGTAATCATCCAACGACAGAGGTTTTTAGAGGCTTGCTGGGAGAGGGGGAAAAGCAGAAATCAAGCGTTGGGTGGAAAGGAAAGGCTGTAGCTAGTAGACTCTACTAGCTGCAGTAGAGTTACATGCACTTCTTTTAGCAGTATGGGTGGAAAACAAAATACTCATTTGCAGCCAAAACACATAAAGATCTGCTGTATGAGATATTATAAAATGCTAAATGGAGGAACAGAACAAGGACAATATATTGTATTTATGTGGGTTCCAGCCCACATTAGAGTTCCAGGAAATAAAAAAGTAGACAAGCTAGCAAAGGAAGCAGTAAAGAGGGAGAATGTAGAGTTAGGGATCAAACTTTCAAAGTCAGAGGGAAAAAGCATCATCTGGAAGAAGTTGGAAAAAATGGCAGCAGTACTGGGATGGTGACACTAAGGGGAGACATCTTTACAAAGTTTGGAAATCCATAGGAAGAGTTGTATAAAGGAAGGAACAGGAGAGAAGAAATGATTATGAGTAGAATGAGGATTGGGCACAGTATGCTCAAAAGCACCCTTTACATAAAGGGAAAACCTCCAACAGGAAAGTGTCAGTGTGGGGAGAAGGAAACTGTGAATCATGCATTAACAGGAAGTATGAAATAGAAGAGATATGATTAATGCACTTAATAGGAGATGGCCAATAGAAATCAACATTAAAGACACTTTACTGAGTTGATGTGATGACGAAGAGAGGAAAGTGATCTTTAGATTTTTGACACAGACTGGACTTATCAAAAGAACGTAACTCCAATAATTCAAGAGGAGGAGGAATTATCGTTTAAATCCAGCAGATGGCAGTAATGCGACATAATGATGCCAACTGCTATAAAACTCCAAAGAAGAAGACGAATGACACTTTTTTCTGATGCAAGCTGCCAATAAAATCCACAGAAAAAGATAAAGATGAAGAAGAGTTTTTTTTTACTTTTAAGTAACTTTATTTAAGAAACATTCAAAATGTCCTTAAAAATATTAAATAATTCCACAAAAAAAATAATACAAGAACCATCATTCTAAACATTTAAAACCAGAGAGCCATCTTCCCCCAGTGAACATGTGAGGCCCGTGTTATGTCAGGCATGTTTGTGGACACCAGGCACCCCCCTCTCATATTATTTAAATATTTTTGTTTTGTCAGTTGTTAAGTCTTACTGTTAAATATGTCTGCACAAAGGCACTGTGATATTTTTAGTGGGTATATTTGTGGATTGAAGGAGTACGAAGTGTAACACAGGCACTTTTGGGGAAGCTCAGGGCAGCACAGGGGGTCTTTGATGCCATGCGTAGCTCAGTTGACCAAGACGTCCGAGAGTGTGCAGCCACGCGAAGTTGATGTGTTTGTGTCTCTGTGTTTCAGAGCAAATTAAAGAATCATAAAAATCCCATGCACGCTTGGTCCTTCGTGTGCTACAAACACAAAACCTGCTTGACAGCCCACCCAGCTTTAAAACCATCCAGGTTGTTGGTCAGTCTATAAAACATGTGCTCTACCCTCAGACGGGCCGACACTAAACCCCTCAGACAGCGTACTGGGTCTGTCCAGCCTGTTTCCAACAGTTTGTTTTTCCTGCTTTTCCAGATCGCCAGTTTAGCAGATGCAAAAATAAAATTGATTAAAACCAAAGTTGGTCTTTTCTTTGGAGTGTATTTTGGCCCGAAGATAAAAAGGGGAACAGAGAACACCTCTCCCACACCCTCCACCCACTCCTGCAGCATTTTAAAAACCTAAACCAGTCGGGGACAGGACACGACCAGGTGGTCTAAGGTCTCTGAGAGAGAACAAAAAGGACAACCCTCCCCAGTGCTTGGGTCAAAGTGAGCTCTATGTCTGTTCGTAGCTATCGCTCCGTGTATTATCCTCCACTGGATATCAGCCATCCGTTTTTCCACAGGAGGCTTATACAGGACCGGCAGCTGCCGCTAGGGGAAAAGCCTGTTGCCAAAACGTCCATCCACCTCGACTCTCTGACTCCTAAAGAGGAGAAAAGTTCAGCACCTCGACACAGCTGGAGTGCAGCTGTTTGCCTGTACAGGAGCTGAAGGTTCCCAGTGCTGGAGTCTTTAAGTTCAGAATGAGGCCTCTCTCCTCTCTCCATTCCCCCACCTCGGGACTCACACTCAAGGGGGGGAAGCTATAAGGTAAGATGTCTATAAGGCCCTGCCCCCCCCCCCCTCCTCTGCCACAGGAAGGCACAGGACCGATGCTCTCACCCAGTGATGACTGGACCAGAAGAAGTCTATGAGGAGCCTCTGGAGTTGTCTCACAAGGCCTTGTGGTGGGGTTAGTGCTTGGAGTGTGTGCCACAGGGATAAGGCAATCAGGTTGTTGACAATCAGAGCTCTTCCCCTGTAGGACAGCTGGGGTAGCAACCATTTCCATTTAGACAACTTGGCTTGCAACCTTCCCCAGCACTCCATCCCAGTTCTGCGCCTCTATCCCTTTGTTTCCCAGATACAGTCCAAGGACCTTTAGACCTCTTGTTCCCCTCCTAAGGTTTCCAGGGAGACTGGGTGTGTTCCCTGCACTCCACTGACCAACCAAACAGGCCTCACTCTTCTCCCAGTTAACCCTAGCTGAGGCAGCTTTCTCATATAACTCCTGGATGTCTTCCTGACCCTGGACAAAGACATTTACGTCATCAGCATATGCTGATGTGACCACAGGGGGGCTGTGAACCAGTTCAGGAAAAACCAGGCCTCTCAGCCAGCTCCCCCACCTGTCCTGCTGCACCTACCTCCACCTGTCCTGGTGCACCTACCTCCACCTGTCCTGATGCACCTACCTCCACCTGTCCTGCTGGACCTGCTCCCACCTGTCCTGATGCACCTACCTTCACCTGTCCTGATGCACCTACCTCCACCTGTCCTGATGCACCTACCTCCACCTGTCCTGATGCACCTACCTCCACCTGTCCTGCTGGACCTGCTCCCACCTGTCCTGAGCGGCCTCGGCGCTCCTCTCCACTGTTTTTTTAATACAGAACAAGAACAAAGGTTTGCACATTAACAGTATGTTACAGCGTATATATACATACCTTCATCTTGGCTTTCTCCTATAATCATTGCTCTCCTTAATATAAGCTCAAGCTAAATGAGTCTTATTTGGTGCACCTTGAGTGAAATGTTTCATATTCATATTGAGTTCCATCATATTCAAAGACTGTCTGCATCACTAATGACTCTATCCTGTGAAATCCTTCAGACTCACCTTTCCAGTAGAGATCTCTCCCCTCTCACTCCCTGTGCTCCTCTGCCCTGACTCCTACAGGTCAATGGGGTGGTGGAGAGATTATTAGTATTATTGTTATTATCCAGTGATGATAATCATAGTGAATGAGCTCAGCTCCTGTTTCAGGTGTGCATCCGTGCATAAAGTGAGAAACACAGCTGATGCTCCAGAAGGAAGGAAATCACCCCAAAGATAGTATATGGTAAAGAGAGTGCACACTTAGCTCTATAAACAACCAGGGCCTTCACAATGCATTTCACACTAACTAGCTAGCTAAGTAGCAGAATTGTTTTAGAGCTGGAAAGTAACTGTGCAAGCTAGGTTTTTACTTGTCAAACAGGAAGCACTTGGCTCATTACATGGGACTTTGTGCTGTTAGCTGGAGGCTACAGCTAACTAATTATTACTAGCAGCAGAGAAGAAAACTTACTTTGTTAAAACACTTTCTTATATCCACTCTGCATTCACGTCCTTCTCCTCACGCTGTTCTAGCCGCTCTGTGTGGACTTCATCTTACACACACGCGCTGCAGGAGTGCAAGCTAGGTCGCAGGGAAAAGACTGGATTTTCAGTCACGTGGGCGGTCTCTATATGAACAAGTGGAATGGATTGGATAACGACGCGCTGAAGGGTCTCTCTACCTGACACGATGAAGTGAAGGGAAACTGACAGATTCATCATCATATTTAAGTCAATAATGACAGGTTATTCTGGGTAATGTAGTGCTAACCTGTCTAACTAATAACAAGGCTATGAACATAAATCAGACTACATTTTTCCAGGGATGTGTGTGTGCTTCCGTGCGTGCAGGTGGAAGTGCATGTGCATAAAACTGTAAGTTAGATCTTGTGGATTTAAATTAATAAGGGTGATTTAATGTTTTATTTTAAAATGGTTGTGTCATTCATTAAAAAGGGAAACAGTACAATTAATGGAAGTAAAAAAACAAGTTTAATTCACATTCATTTATAAGCTTTAAAGACCAATATTAAAGTCGTAATTTGACACTTTTGAATATTTAATGGGTTAAGTTGAAACACATGTAAAGTAATATTTTCTGTTTTACTCTCTTTTAGTTCTTACAGTGTTTTCAAAAATAAAAAGGAATTATTTAAAAAATCAAACCTCTGAAACATCAGTTTGAGAGCCAGACTGTCTATTCCTTCACACCTGAGGAGTGTCAGACACCTGGGATCAAATGTAGTCTGAGTCTGGACTTCCTGCAGGTCATTCAACTTCTTTTTCTTTCAGCTTTTCGATGATCTGGTTTGGATGTTAAAGACTTGATTGATTCTTTTGCTCGTTGTGAAAGTTTGAATGAACTTGTTCCTTCCTTTAAGATGAGAACTTGCTCATGATTTAAAGTAAACATCCATCAAGTCCTTCAGGATGAATGCATGTTGTCCCTGCAGCCTGTTTCAGCTAAAATTACAACTTTTAATTCCTTCTTTTTAAAGTGTAAAATCAGATGTGAGAACTTATCTCTCTGGGAACAATGAGAGCTGTTTTGTTTCACGTTGTGGTCACACTGACACCTGCTGGTGAGCTCCTGTCAGTACAGCTCAGTGAAATCTGACGTAAGGTGCCATTTAATACAAAACGATCTTTAAGTGCAGGTAAAAACTGCAAATCAAAACATGTCATAATATTTCCTTGTTTTGTATTGATGTTCTCTGTTGGAAACAAGTCTCTCTCTCTCTCTCTCTCTCTCTCTCACACACACACACACACCACTCCTCTTCCTGTAATGAGTCGTTGTTTGATCAGCCCTCCCTCTTCTTCCTGCTCTCACACACAGCCTGCTGCACTCTGTCCTCATATTACCTGGTTCCCTCCCCTTCAGATCTACAGTTTATAGTTGGGTGTAACCAACAAGAGCTGCACAGTCACATGCACAGACACATGCTTTGTAGATCAGAGGTGAAACTTGTTCCAGTTGTGAGGAAGTGAATCTCACACAGTCGTTGTTACAGAGAGGAGAAATGGCACGGAAAGGAGTTCAGCTGGACCGGGAATCCTTCTCTTGTTCCATCTGTCTGGATCTCCTGAAGGATCCGAGGACTCTTACCTGTGGACACAGCTACTGCATGAACTGTATTAAAGGCCACTGGGATGCAGAGGAGGACAAGAAAATCTACAGCTGTCCTCAGTGCAGAAAGACCTTCAGAGAGAGGCCTGACCTGGAGAAAAGCACCATGTTGGCAGATTTAGTGGAGAAGCTGAAGAAGACTGGACTCCAAGCTGCTCCTGCAGATCACTGCTATGCTGGATCTGATGACGTGGCCTGTGATGTCTGCACCGGGAGGAAACTGAAAGCCTGTAAGTCCTGTCTCTTCTGTTTGATCTCATTTTGTGAGAATCACCTCCAGCCTCATTATGATTCACCTGCCTATGCAAAACACAAGCTGGTGGAGCCCTCAAAGAAGCTCCAGGAGAACGTGTGCTCTCGTCATGATGAGGTGATGAAGATGTTCTGTCGCACTGATCAGCAGTCTATCTGTTATCTCTGCTCTGTGGACCAACACAAAGGTCACGACACAGTCTCAGCTGCAGCAGAAAGGAGCGAGAAGCAGAGAGAGCTCGAGGTGAGTCGACTAAACACCCAGCAGAGAATCCAGGACGGAGAGAAAGATGTGAAGCTGCTCCAACAGGAGGTGGAGGCTATCAATGGCTCTGCTGATAAAACAGTGAGGAACAGTGAGAAGATGTTCACTGAGCTGATCCGTCTCATGGAGAAAAGACGCTCTGATGTGACGCAGCAGGTCAGATCTCAGCAGCAAACTGAAGTGAGTCGAGTCAGAGAGCGTCAGGAGAAGCTGGAGCAGGAGATCACTGAGCTGAAGAGGAAAGACGCTGAGATGGAGAATCTGTCACACACACAGGACCACATCCAGTTTCTACAGGACTACCCCTCAGTGTCAGCACTCAGTGAATCTACACACTCATCCAGCATCAAGATCCGTCCTCTGAGGTACTTTGAGGACGTGACAGCAGCTGTGTCAGAAGTCAGAGATAAACTACAGGACGTCCTGACAGACAAATGGACAAACGTCTCACAGACACTGACTGAAGTGGATGTTTTACTGTCACAACCAGAACCAGAACCAGAGCCCAAGACCAGAGCTGAGTTCTTAAAATATTCATGTGACATCACACTGGATCCAAACACAGCACACACAGGGCTGTTATTATCTGATGAGAACAGAAAAGCAACATATACAGATCAGACCCAGTCTTATTCTAGTCACCCAGACAGATTCACTGGACGTCGTCAGGTCCTGAGTAAAGAGAGTCTGACTGGACGTTGTTACTGGGAGGTGGAGTGGAGAGGAACAGGAGTTGATGTAGCAGTCGCATACAAGAATATCAGCAGAGCAGGGGATGAGTGTTTATTTGGATTTAATGACAAATCTTGGATGTTAGATTGTTACAACAACAGTTATAACTTTTATTACAACGAAGTTGAGACTCCTCTCTCAGGTCCTCAGTCCTCCAGAGTAGGAGTGTACCTGGATCACAGAGCAGGTATTCTGTCTTTCTACAGCATCTCTGAAACCATGACTCTCCTCCACAGAGTCCAGACCACATTCACTCAGCCTCTACATGCTGGACTCGGGGTTTATGGTGATGGAGCCTCTGCTGAGTTGTGTAAACTGAAATAGACAGAAGTCTTTAAGGAGACAGATGTTTAACTTTCTGTGTTTGAAATCTTCAACTTGATTTTCATCCATGCTCATTGCTGAGATCTGATGGTCGTCACCTGTCAATCAAACTTGATGGGCGGTACTTTGACCTCTTCTCGTCTGTTCTGTAGAAGTTTGAGCGTCTTTAAGTGACGCTCCTTCCTGTGTCTGTTTAGACTCTTTCACTGCTCACCGTGACTTTTGTTCACCTGAACTGACATTTCTCTGTGTGAAAATGATGATTTGTGTTCATACATTTATATGCTGTTGTTTCTGTTCTGATTCAGAGTCTGAAGAGAGAGAGAGAGACAGAGAGAGAGAGAGAGAGAGAGAGAGAGAGAGACAGAGAGAGAGAGACTTGTTTCCAACAGAGAACATCAATACAAAACGAGGAAATATTATGACGTGTTTTTAGAGAGAGAGCAGCAAACTTTTCATTCATGCTGATTTTCTCTTCTCACCACTTTGTACATTTGTATAAAATCTATCAAATCCCACTTAAATAAAGGAGTTTGTCAGGATAAATGTTGGGGTTCATATTCAAAGTGATGTAAAAATGTCCTCTGAGGTGTTTTCAAAATGTAATCCTCCTGATGAAATCAATAAGGAGATAAATCCTGGTTTAGTGTGAACGGAGATTCTGATCAAACAAAGTGATTGTGTGGATGAAGTGAATGTGTTCATGAAATGATTGAAGGAGAGACATTGAACACACTTTACTGATTTGATGTGTGAACAACCTGAAGTTTAACATCCTGAATAAACTCACATGAACTCAACCTTTTCTTCTTTGTCTTCATTTTATGGCGAAGCAGTGGTTACTTCACATTTACTTAAATTTGAATCCAACAACGCTACCTAGGGGAATTTCACCCGCTGGAAGTTATAAAAGGGGAAAACACCTTGACTTAACCAGACAAAAAGTTCACACAAAAGGTACACACAATTTATTTTAAAATATTATTAAATATCTAGTTTTCAAATGTATATTGCTCAATTCCAATTGGACTCTATTGTAAGCACTGGAGCAGGGCTGAGGGCTTACCAGAGGTGAGTAGGACTGGCTGAAATAAAGGGGAGGGATCCTATGTTACACCGCACACCTGATCAAAAACAACATCAGCATTGACACCCAAGTGCTTTACTGTACAGGGACGTGACGGGCCGCCATCGAGGAATCAACCAGTCTCCTGCAATGCCCAGGACAATGAAATGGGGAAATAAATAAGTTACAAGGCCAATAATGCAACTCACGTATTCTATCTAAATGTGCGTATGATTACCCGTCACACATACTCATACGCACTCATATCCATATACACACATCCTGACATCGTGACAGGAGAGGATGAGCTACCATGCTGCAGATTCAGAAACAGTCTAAGTTTAAGTAGTTTAAGCCTCCTCTTAAAGGTCCAGAGTTTACTTCACTATGTCTTCAGCATGAACCAACTGGACCAGGAGAAAATCAGCTTTTCCATCTGTCTGGATCTCTTGAGGGATCCGGTGACTCTTACCTGTGGACACAGCTACTGCATGAACTGTATTAAAGGTCACTGGGATACAGAGGATTATTTGGCAGTCTATACCTGTCCTCAGTGAAGAGAGGACTGTCTTCCGAGGCCTGTCTTGAAGAAAAAAACCAAGTTTGCAGATATAGTGGAGTCTTCAGAGGGTCCCTGTGCTGTGGAAGACGTCTGGCATCGTTCCTTTACCGAAGACGAGACATCCCAGCCACGCCAAGGACTACAGACAGGTGACACTGATGTTGTACATCATGAAGACTCTGGAGGTCCGGCCGATAGTCAGGCACAAAAAAGATCCTTTCTGCTTTGCTTGCGAGTCCTAACTGGGAGTGGAGGACGCCATTGTGTTCCTGCTCGACGTCGTCAACGCTCACCTTGACAAGCCAGACAGCACTGTGAGGGTCATGTTGTTTGACTTCTCCAGTACTTTCGACACCATCTGTCCGGCTCTCCTGGGTGAGAAAATGACAACAGTGCAGGTGGATGCTCCTCTCGTGTCCTGGATTGTTTACCTGACAGGCAGACTACAGTAAGTTTGCCTTGCGGACAGTGTGACAGACAGTGTGCTCAGCAACACTGGGGTCAGACAGGGGACGGTCCTGTCTCTGTTCCTCTTCACCTTCTACACTGCAGACTTCAACTACGAAACCACACAGAACCCTGCCACCTTCTGAAGTTTTCTGAACACTCGGCCGTGGTTGGATGCATCAGCGAGGGTGAGGAGGCCGAGTACAGGGCTGTGGTGGCTGCAGTTCTAGGTCCAACACTATTTTCAATTTTCAGGCTCCCTCATGGTAGCATTATCCGTAAATATTATGTAAATTATCACTGTTATGTCGATGACACACAACTTTACCTCCCGATTACACCTGGTGACCTGTCAAATACATCCGATCTCCTAAAGTGCCTTTCAAAACTAAAATCACGAATGTCAGACTTTCTACAACTAAACAATGCAAAGTTTGAAGTAATAGTCATCGGTCCTCCATCAAAAATACATCAAATTACAGCACACCAAGGAGTACGTGCCCATTACCTAAAACATTTATCCGGAAACCTTGGTGTAGTTCTAGATCAGGACTTGTGTTTTGAGCCTGAAGTGAAGAACGTGATACAGTCCTGTTTTTACCAGCTCAGAAATATAACGAGATCAAATCACTCATGTTGTGAAACGATCTGGAACGTATCCATGCTTTTATTTCCTCCTGTCCTGAGTACTGTAATTCATTATACACCTGTCTCAGTAAAAAAAATCAATCCACCACCCACAAACTATCCCAAACAGTTAACAGAACCATCTCCTGATGCACAACCTTGGACACATTATCAGTGTTGTTTCCTGGAATTTCTGGGTGTTTTGGGTCTTACAACAGACACCCTCCTCCAGGCGACCCAACCGAGGCTGATCAGACCTCAGCCTGTGTGCAAGTGGCATTCTACTGCCCCCACCGCTCTCCCCTCTTCAGCCAGAGCCATCTGGAGGCTCTCTCTGCTGCCTCCACGTTGTTGCCTATAGCTCTCCTTCGGTCGGCACCTGTTAGGCCCAGTGTGCCATAGGCTTTACTCAAGGAGTGACTGGCAAAAACCCGACTGCCCACCTCCACTGGCATGCACCTGGTCCTCCAACCGTTCCTCCGACAATCTTCCACCAGCTCTTGGTACTTTTCCCTCTTTCTTACAACCCAGCTTTTAACAAGTACAAACAAATGTGCCCACATCACCCTCCAATCTTAATGTCCCTTCAATGGCTCCCTGTTGATTTTGGAATTGATTTTAAGAGACTTTTATTTACAAAACGTGGGCTGTCCCCTTCCTGCATTTCTGATTTTTTAACCCCAGGTCCAGGCTTAAAACTAAAGGGGACAGGGCTTTTGCTGTTAGAGCCCCCAGAACAGCCTGCCAGATGATACCAGACTTGCAGAGTCAGTCTCTAGTTTTACTTTATACTTAAGACTTTCTTTTACAGAAAAGCTTTTACTCTCTGATTTATTTTTTATTTTTAATCTTTTATTCTTTTAGTCTGATTTTATTGTCCCTTTGCTTTTATTGTCTTTTGTGAAGAACTTTGTTCATTGTATAGAAAAGGTGCAATACATATAAAGTATTATCTTTATTATCATAATAAATCCCATTAATTGCTCATTGAAGCAGATTCTGGTGTGTGGACATAGTCTTCATATGTTTTTAAGAGCAACTGGAGCAACCAGATTTTACTCTGGGATTAATAAAGTGTTTCTGATCCTGAGTGTGTCTGACTCCAGGATCCTGACTGGTAGATGATTCCAAATGAGAGAGGCCTGATATCATACCACTTGCTACGATGTCTTGTGTTTCAAATTCTAATGATCATTTGTCCGAATAAATGGAGCAAACAGTGTCCTCGCTCAACTGTTTGTTATTGAGACACACCCTGTCTGTTACAAAAAGCTGCTGTTTGTGGAATGCAGTCAAACCTGAACATCTTTCTGTCAGTGAACTCCACCCGATGAAAATATTTCCATCTTCCCGCCCCGTCGCAGACCTCCAGGTATGAGGTTGTGAACTACACGACTCATTTAGTGAAATATTTATTACCCCCCAAAATGTAGACAATAACAAAGATAGGCCCAAATAACCAGAATTGACAAAGTCAGCAGTGGTTGTTTCCACCATTTGCCTCAATGACAATGACGTCTAGCTAGCTAGCTAGCTAGATGTTGTTCTGAGACAATGCATTCCACTCCCCCACAAGTGCTACATGCAGTTCTGCCAGGTCATGTCAGGGTGGGTTACGAACATGCAGTCACTGCTTCAGCTGGTCCCAGACATGTCCTATTGGGTTCAGGTCAGGGGACGCTGCTGGCCAAACCATATGAGGCACTCCAACTTCCTGAAGTTGAGCTGTGACAGTTCTGGCACGATGTGGTCGAGCATTGTCATCCATGAACAGAAAGTTGGGGGTGTGCTGGTGGAGTTGGGGGATGATGATGATGGGGTCTATGATGTCTCTGGGGTAAGAACGTGCAGTGACTGAGCCATCTACAATCACCTAATCTGTTTTGCACTGACTGGTGATGCCTGCCAGACTGTTGCACCTCCTCCACCAAAGCGAACTCTGGGTACCATATAGACTTTGGTGTATTGCTTACCTTGCCTTCTCCAGCAAGGCCGACGACCATCATTTCTGTGCAAGGTCACCTGACAGTCATGAGTGAACAGGACAGTAGACCACTGCTGTGTTGTCCAAGTCACATGGTCTTGTGCCCACTAAACGGTCACAGCGGTGTCATGGTGTCAGTGGAGTCACCTGCAGCGGTGGTCTGGCATCAAGCCAAGGCGGTGGAGTCAGTTGTGAACAGCTTGTCTGGAAACCCTTGTACTCCTCATGTCTCATAAACAGGCCTGCAGCTGTGTGGCAGTAGCGGTGTCTGAGTGCAAAGGTCCTCAGGTACTGGTCTTCATTGTGGTCCATCAATCATGGGGCTCCACTCCTGGGTATGTCACCAACACTGCCATCCTGCAAGTCTGCTGATGACAGTTTGAGAAACACCAAGTTCACGAGCAACATCTGACTGCCTGTTACTGACCTAAAGGCGTGCTGTGGCCAGGTGGCGCTGCTCGTCTGTTAAATGATGTTGTGTGTTCATGGCTGCTTGAATGATGAACCGGGAATGACTTGACAGGATAACATGTTAACAATTTTCAATACTAAAATTTGCTCTGAGTTGGGAAAAATGCTGCACTGCTGTTAGAAGCCCAGTCAATGTCTGTGATTGGTCAAATGTTGTAAACTCCGCCCATTTATGTGACAGCTGTCATAGAAACCCTATGTTTATTTCTTTCTCTGTTTTCCATTTTTATACAGTGTTATGTTTCAAATTCTAATGAACATTTCTCTAAATAAATTCAAAAAACAGTGTCCTCGCTCTTTGTTTATGAGACACACCCTGTCTGTTTAAAAAGTTGCTGTTTGTGGAACGTAGTCGAACCTGAACATCTTTCTGTCAGTGAACTCTACCTGATGCAAATGTTTCCCTTTCCCCGCCCCGTCACAGACCTGTCGGAATGAGGAAGGGTGTGAACTAGATACTGTAGATTGTAGGAAATAAAACACTTTATTCACTGCAGCAAGTCAACAAGAGCAGACGGTTTTTGTCCATCAGAGGTCTGACTGTATTTCTATCTAGAGAAAGAGGAACTGTTTGACCATCACTGAGAGGAGAAATGGCTCAACGAGGAAACCAACTGAACCAAGGAAAAATCAGCTGTTCCATCTGTCTGGATCTCCTGAAGGATCCGGTGACTCTTACCTGTGGACACAGTTACTGCATGAACTGTATTAAAGGACACTGGGATGCAGAGGATTATAAGGCAGTCTATACCTGTCCTCAGTGCAGAGAGGAATTCATACCGAGGCCTGTCCTGAAGAAAAACACCATGTTGGTAGATTTAGTGGAGGAGTTGAAGAAGACTGGACTCCAAGCCGCTCCTGCAGATCACTGCTATGCTGGATCTGAAGACGTGGCCTGTGATGTCTGCACCGGGAGGAAACTGAAAGCCTGTAAGTCCTGTCTGCAGTGTCTGGCCTCTTACTGTCAGAATCACCTCCAGCCTCATTTAGAAGCAGCTCCATTAAAGAAACACAAGCTGGTGGAGCCCTCCAAGAAGCTCCAGGAGAACGTGTGCTCTCGTCACAATGAGGAAATGAAAGTATTTTGTCGCACTGATCAGCAGTCTATCTGTCTTCTCTGTTTAATGGACGAACACAAAGGTCACGACACAGTCTCAGCTGCAGCAGAAAGGAGCGAGAAGCAGAGAGAGCTCGAGGTGAGTCGACTAAACACCCAGCAGAGAATCCAGGACGGAGAGAAAGATGTGAAGCTGCTCCAACAGGAGGTGGAGGCTATCAATGGCTCTGCTGATAAAACAGTGAGGAACAGTGAGAAGATGTTCACTGAGCTGATCCGTCTCATGGAGAAAAGACGCTCTGATGTGACGCAGCAGGTCAGATCCCAGCAGCAAACTGAAGTGAGTCGAGTCAGAGAGCGTCAGGAGAAGCTGGAGCAGGAGATCACTGAGCTGAAGAGGAAAGACGCTGAGATGGAGAAGCTGTCACACACACAGGACCACATCCAGTTTCTACAGGACTACCCCTCAGTGTCAGCACTCAGTGAATCTACACACTCATCCAGCATCAAGATCCGTCCTCTGAGGTACTTTGAGGACGTGACAGCAGCTGTGTCAGAAGTCAGAGATAAACTACAGGACGTCCTGACAGACAAATGGACAAACATCTCACAGACACTGACTGAAGTGGATGTTTTACTGTCAGAACCAAGACCAGAACCAGAACCAGAACCAGAACCAGAACCAGAGCCAGAACCAGAACCAGAACCAGCACCAGGACCACAGCCCAAGACCAGAGCTGAGTTCTTACAATATTCATGTGACATCACACTGGATCCAAACACAGCAAACACACAGCTGTTATTATCTGATGGGAACAGAAAAGTAACATATACAGGTCAGACCCAGTATTATTCTAGTCACCCAGACAGATTCCCTGGATGTCTTCAGGTCCTGAGTAAAGAGAGTCTGACTGGACGTTGTTACTGGGAGGTGGAGAGGAGAGGAGGAGGAGTTAATGTAGCAGTCACATACAAGAATATCAGCAGAGCAGGGAGTGAGTGTGGATTTGGATTTAATGACAAATCTTGGATGTTACAGTATTACAACAATAGTTATAACTTTTATTACAACAAAGTCCAGACTCGTGTCTTAGGTCCTCAGTCCTCCAGAGTAGGAGTGTACCTGGATCACAGAGCAGGTATTCTGTCCTTCTACAGCATCTCTCAAACCATGACTCTCCTCCACAGAGTCCAGACCACATTCACTCAGCCTCTACATGTTGGACTCGGGGTTTATGGTTCATATGGATCCTCTGCTGAGTTGTGTAAACTGAAATAGACAGAAGTCTTAAAGGAGACCGATGTTTAACTTTCTGTGTTTGAATTCTTCAACTTGATTTTTTTCCATGCTCGTTGCTGAGATCTGATGGTCGTCACTTGTCAATCAAACTTTATGGGCGGTACTTTGACCTCTTCTCGTCTGTTCTTTAAATGTTTGAGCGTCTTTAAGTGACGCTCCTTCCTGTGTCTGTTTAGCCGTGGACTCTTTCACTGCTCACCGTGACTTTTGTTCACCTGAACTGACATTTCTCTGTGTGAAAATGATGATTTGTGTTCATACATTTATATGCTGTTGTTTCTGTTCTGATTCAGAGTCTGAAGAGAGAGAGAGAGAGAGAGAGAGAGAGGGAGAGAGAGAGAGAGAGAGAGCAGCAAACTTTTCTTTCATGCTGATTTTCTCTTCTCACCACTTTGTACATTTGTATAAAATCTATCAAATCCCACTTAAAGAAAGGAGTTAGTCAGAATAAATGTTGGTGTTCATATTCAAAGTGATGTAAAAATGTCCTCTGAAGTGTTTTCAAAATGTAATCCTCCTGATGAAATCAATAAGGAGATAAATCCTGGTTTAGTGTGAGCGGAGATTCTGATCAAACAAAGTGATTGTATGGATGAAGTGAATGTGTTCATGAAATGATTGAAGGAGAGACATTGAACACACTTTACTGATTTGATGTGTGAACAACCTGAAGTTTAACATCCTGAATAAACTCACATGAACTCAACCTTTTCTTCTCTGTCTTCATTTTATGGCGAAGCAGTGGTACCTTCACATTTACTTTAATTTGAATCAAACAACGCCACCTAGGGGAATTTCACCCGCTGGAAGTTATAAAAGGGGAAAACACCTTGACTTAACCAGACAAAAAGTTCACACAAAAGGTACACACAATTTATTTTAAAATATTATTAAATATCTAGTTTTCAAATGTATATTGCTCAATTCCAATTGGACTCTATTGTACGCACTGGAGCAGGGCTGAGGGCTTACCAGAGGTGAGTAGGACTGGCTGAAATAAAGGGGAGGGATCCTATGTTACACCGCACACCTGATCAAAAACAACATCAGCATTGACACCCAAGTGCTTTACTGTACAGGGACGTGACGGGCCGCCATCGAGGAATCAACCAGTCTCCTGCAATGCCAGGGACAATGAAATGGGGAAATAAATAAGTTACAAGGCCAATAATGCAACTCACGTATTCTATCTAAATGTGCGTATGATTACCCGTCACACATACTCATACGCACTCATATCCATATACACACATCCTGACATCGTGACCGGAGAGGATGAGCTACCGTGCTGCAGATTCAGAAACAGTCTAAGTTTAAGTAGTTTAAGCATCCTCTTAAAGGTCCAGAGTTTACTTCACTATGTCTTCAGCATGAACCAACTGGACCAGGAGAAAATCAGCTGTTCCATCTGTCTGGATCTCTTGAAGGATCCGGTGACTCTTACCTGTGGACACAGCTACTGCATGAACTGTATTAAAGGTCACTGGGATACAGAGGATTATTAGGCAGTCTATACCTGTCCTCAGTGCAGAGAGGACTGTCTTCCGAGGCCTGTCCTGAAGAAAAAAAACAAGTTTGCAGATATAGTGGAGTCTTCAGAGGGTCCCTGTGCTGTGGAAGACGTCACCGAAGACGAGACATCCCAGCCACGCCAAGGACTACAGATAAGTGACACTGATGTCGTACATCATGAAGACTATGGAGGTCCGGCCGATAGTCAGGCACAAAAAAGATCCTTTCTGCTTAGCTTACTAACTGTGAGTTCAGGACGCCATCGTGTTCCTGCTCGACGTCGTCAACGCTCACCTTGACAAGCCAGACAGCACTGTGAGGGTCATGTTGTTTGACTTCTCCAGTACTTTCGACACCATCTGTCCGGCTCTCCTGGGGGAGAAAATGACAACAGTGCAGGTGGATGCTCCTCTCGTGTCCTGGATTGTTTACCTGACAGGCAGACTACAGTAAGTTCGCCTTGCGGACAGTGTGAAGGACAGTGTGCTCAGCAACACTGGGGTCAGACAGGGGACGGTCCTGTCTCTGTTCCTCTTCACCTTCTACACTGCAGACTTCAACTACGAAACAACCCAGAACCCTGAAGTTTTCTGAACACTCGGCCGTGGTTGGATGCATCAGCGAGGGTGAGGAGGCCGAGTACAGGTCTGTGGTGGCTGCAGTTCTAGGTCCAACACTATTTTCAATTTTCAGGCTCCCTCATGGTAGCATTATCTGTAAATATTATGTAAATTATCACTGTTATGCCGATGACACACAACTTTACCTCCCGATTACACCTGGTGACCTGTCAAATACATCTGATCTCCTAAGGTGCCTTTCAAAATTAAAATCACGAATGTCAGACATTCTACAACTAAACAATGCAAAGTTTGAAGTAATAGTCATCGGTCCTCCATCAAAAATACATCAAATTACAGCACACCAAGGAGTACGTGCCCATTACCTAAAACATTTATCCTGAAACCTTGGTGTAGTTCTCGATCAGGACTTGTGTTTTGAGCCTGAAGTGAAGAACGTGATACAGTCCTGTTTTTACCAGCTCAGAAATATAACGAGATCAAATCACTCATGTTGTGAAACGATCTGGAACGTATCCATGCTTTTATTTCCTCCTGTCCTGACTACTGTAATTCATTATACACCTGTCTCATTAAAAAAATCAATCCACCACCCACAAACTATCCCAAACAGTTAACAGAACCATCTCCTGATGCACAACCTTGGACACATTATCAGTGTTGTTTCCTGGAATCTCTGGGTGTTTTGGGTCTTACAACAGACACCCTCCTCCAGGCGACCCAACCGAGGCTGATCAGACCTCTGCCTGTGTCCAAGTGGCATTCTACTACCCCCACCGCTCTCCCCTCTTCAGCCAGAGCCGTCTGGAGGCTATCTGCTGCCTCCACGTTGTTGCCTATAGCTCTCCTTCGGTCGACACCTGTTAGGCCCAGTGTGCCATAGGCTTTACTCAAGGAGTGACTGGCAAAAACCCGACTGCCCACCTCCACTGGCATACACCTGGTCCTCCAACCGTTCCTCCGACAATCTTCCACCAGCTCTTGGTACAATCCTCCACCAGCTCTTGGTACTCCCTCTTTCTTACAACCCAACTTTTACCAAGTACAAACAAATGTGCCCACATCACCCTCCAATCTTAATGTCCCTTCACTGGCTCCCTGTTGATTTTGGAATTGATTTTAAGAGACTTTTATTTACCAAAAGTGGGCTGTCCCCTTCCTGCATTTCGGATTTTTTAACCCCTTCGTTATCCAGGGTGCAGTTTTAGATCCTCTGGCAGAGCCCAACTGGCTGTTGCAAGGTCCAGGCTTAAAACTAAAGGGGAACAGGGCTTTTGCTGTTAGAGCCCCCAGAACAGCCTGCCAGATGATACCAGACTTGCAGAGTCAGTCTCTAGTTTTACTTTATACTTAAGACTTTCTTTTACAGAAAAGCTTTTACACTCTGATTTATTTTTTATTTGTAATCTTTTATTCTTTTAGTCTGATTTTATTGTCCCTTTGCTTTTATTGTCTTTTGTGAAGAACTTTGCTCATTGTATAGAAAAGGTGCTATACATATAAAGTATTATCTTTATTATCATATTAAATCCCATTAATTGCTCATTGAAGCAGATTCTGGTGTGTGGACTTAGTCTTCCTATGTTTTTAAGAGCAACTGGAGCAACCAGATTTTACTCTGGGATTAATAAAGTGTTTCTGATCCAGAGTGTGTCTGACTCCAGGATCCTGACTGGTAGATGATTCCAAAGGAGAGAGGCCTGATATCATACCACTTGCTACGATGTCTTGTGTTTCAAATTCTAATGATCATTTGTCTAAATAAATGGAACAAACAGTGTCCTCACTCAACTGTTTGTTATTGAGACACACCCTGTCTGTTACAAAAAGCTGCTGTTTGTGGAATGCAGTCAAACCTGAACATCTTTCTGTCAGTGAACTCCACCCAATGAAAATATTTCCATCTTCCCGCCCCGTCGCAGACCTCCAAGTATGAGGTTGTGAACTACACGACTCATTTAGTGCAATATTTATTACCCCCAAAAATTTAGACAATAACAAAGATAGGCCCAAATAACCAGAATTGACAAAGTCAGCAGCGGTTGTTTCCATTTGCCTCAATGACAATGACGTCTAGCTAGCTAGCTAGATGTTGTTCTGAGACAATGCATTCCACTCCCCCACAAGTGCTACATGCAGTTCTGCCAGGTCATGTCAGGGTGGGTTACGAACATCCAGTCACTGCTTCAGCTGGTCCCAGACATGTCCTATTGGGTCCAGGTCAGGGGACGCTGCTGGCCAAACCATATGAGGCACTCCAACTTCCTGAAGTTGAGCTGTGACAATTCTGGCACGATGTGGTCGAGCATTATCATCCATGAACAGAAAGTTGGGGGTGTGCTGGCGGAGTTGGGGGATGATGATGATGGGGTCTATGATGTCTCTGAGGTAAGAACGTGCAGTGACTGAGCCATCTACAATCACCTAATCTGTTTTGCACTGACTGGTGATGCCTGCCAGACTGTTGCACCTCCTCCACCAAAGCGAACTCTGGGTACCATATAGACTTTGGTGTATCGCTTACCTTGCCTTCTCCAGCAAGGCCGACGACCATCATTTCTGTGCAAGGTCACCTGACAGTCATGAGTGAACAGGACAGTAGACCACTGCTGTGTTGTCCAAATCACATTGTCTTGTGCCCACTAAACGGTCACAGCGGTGTCATGGTGTCAGTGGAGTCACCTGCAGCGGTGGTCTGGCATCAAGCCAAGGCGGTGGAGTCAGTTGTGAACGGTTTGTCTGGAAACCCTTGTACTCCTCATGTCTCATAAACAGGCCTGCAGCTGTGTGGCAGTAGCGGTGTCTGAGTGCAAAGGTCCTCAGGTACTGGTCTTCATTGTGGTCCATCAATCATGGGGCTCCACTCCTGGGTATGTCACCAACACTGCCATCCTGCAAGTCTGCTGATGACAGTTTGAGAAACACCAAGTTCACGAGCAACATCTGACTGCCTGTTACTGACCTAAAGGCGTGCTGTGGCCAGGTGACGCTGCTCGTCTGTTAAATGATGTTGTGTGTTCATGGCTGCTTGAATGATGAACCGGGAATGACTTGACAGGATAACATGTTAACAATTTTCAATACTAAAATTTGCTCTAAGTTGGGGAAAATGCTGCACTGCTGTTAGAAGCCCAGTCAATGGCTGTGATTTGTCAAATGCTGTAAACTCCGCCCATTTATGTGACAGCTGGCATGGAAACCCTGTGTTTATTTATTTCTCTGTTTTCCATTTTTATACAGTGTTGTGTTTCAAATTCTAATGATCATTTGTCTAAATGAATTTAAAAAACAGTGTCCTCGCTCTTTGTTTATGAGACACACCCTGTCTCTTTTAAAAAGCTGCTGTTTGTGGAACGTAGTCAAACCTGAACATCTTTCTGTCAGTGAACTCCACCTGATGCAAATGTTTCCCTTTCCCCGCCCCGTCACAGACCTGTCGGTATGAGGAAGGGTGTGAACTAGATACTGTAGATTGCAGGAAATAAAACACTTTATTCACTGCAGCAAGTCAACAAGAGCAGACGGTTGTTGTCCAACAGAGCTCTGACTGTGTTTCTATCCAGAGAAAGAGGAACTGTTTGACCATCACTGAGAGGAGAAATGGCTCAACGAGGAAACCAACTGGACCAAGACAAAATCAGCTGTTCCATCTGTCTGGATCTCCTGAAGGATCCGGTGACTCTTACCTGCGGACACAGCTACTGCATGAACTGCATTAAAGGACACTGGGATACAGAGGATTATAAGGCAGTCTATACCTGTCCTCAGTGCAGAGAGGAATTCATACCGAGGCCTGTCCTGAAGAAAAACACCATGTTGGCAGATTTAGTGGAGGAGCTGAAGAAGACTGGACTCCAAGCTGCTCCTGCAAATCCCTGCTATGCTGGATCTGAAGACGTGGCCTGTGATGTCTGCACCGGGAGGAAACTGAAAGCCGGAATGTCCTGTCTGCAGTGTCTGGCCTCTTACTGTGAGAATCACCTCCAGCCTCATTTTGAAATACCTGCTTATGCAAAACACAAGCTGGTGGAGCCCTCCAAGAAGCTCCAGGAGAACATGTGCTCTCATCACAATGAGGAAATGAAAGTATTCTGTCGCACTGATCAGCAGTCTATCTGTTATCTCTGTTTAATGGACCAACACAAAGGTCACGACACAGTCTCAGCTGCAGCAGAAAGGAGCGAGAAGCAGAGAGAGCTCGAGGTGAGTCGACTAAACACCCAGCAGAGAATCCAGGTCAGAGAGAAAGATGTGAAGCTGCTCCAACAGGAGGTGGCGGCTATCAATGGCTCTGCTGATAAAACAGTGGGGAACAGTGAGAAGATGTTCACTGAGCTGATCCGTCTCATGGAGAAAAGACGCTCTGATGTGACGCAGCAGGTCAGATCCCAGCAGCAAACTGAAGTGAGTCGAGTCAGAGAGCGTCAGGAGAAGCTGGAGCAGGAGATCACTGAGCTGAAGAGGAAAGACGCTGAGATGGAGAAGCTGTCACACACACAGGACCACATCCAGTTTCTACAGGACTACCCCTCAGTGTCAGCACTCAGTGAATCTACACACTCATCCAGCATCAAGATCCGTCCTCTGAGGTACTTTGAGGACGTGACAGCAGCTGTGTCAGAAGTCAGAGATAAACTACAGGACGTCCTGACAGACAAATGGACAAACATCTCACAGACACTGACTCAAGTGGATGTTTTACTGTCAGGACCAGAGTACTACATGACCAGAGCTGAGTTCCTAAAATATTCATGTGACATCACACTGGATCCAAACACAGCACACACACGGCTGTTGTTATCTGATGAGAACAGAAAAGTAACATTAACAGATCAGACTTATTCTAGTCACCCAGACAGATGGATTTTGTTACTGGGAGGTGGAGTGGAGAGGGAGAGGAAGAGTTTCTGTAGCAGTCACATACAAGAATATCAGCAGAGCAGGGAGGTCAGATGAGTGTGGATTTGGATCTAATGACAAATCTTGGATGTTACTTTGTTCGAACAACAGTTACATCTTTTATTACAACAAAGTCGGGACTCGGGCCTCAGGTCCTCAGTCCTCCAGAGTAGGAGTGTACCTGGATCACAGAGCAGGTATTCTGTCCTTCTACAGCATCTCTGAAACCATGACTCTCCTCCACACAGTCCAGACCACATTCACTCAGCCTCTACATGTTGGACTGGGGTTTTATGGTTCATGTGGATCCTCTGCTGAGTTGTGTAAACTGAAATAAACAGAAGTCTTTAAGGAGACAGATGTTTAACTTTCTGTGTTTGAAATCTTCAACTTGATTTTTATCCATGCTCGTTGCTGAGATCTGATGGTCGTCACCTGTCAATCAAACTTTATGGGCGGTACTTTGACCTCTTCTCGTCTGTTCTGTAAATGTTTGAGCGTCTTTAAGTGACGCTCCTTCCTGTGTCTGTTTAGCCGTGGAATCTTTCACTGCTCACCGTGACTTTTGTTCACCTGAACTGACATTTCTCTGTGTGAAAATGATGATTTGTGTTCATACATTTATATGCTGTTGTTTCTGTTCTGATTCAGAGTCTGGAGAGAGAGAGAGAGAGAGAGAGAGAGAGAGAGAGAGAGAGAGAGAGAGAGAGAGAGAGAGAGAGAGAGAGAGAGAGAGAGAGAGAGAGAGAGAGAGAGACAGACAGAGAGAGAGAGACAGACAGAGAGAGAGAGAGAGAGAGAGAGAGAGAGAGAGAGAGAGAGAGAGAGAGAGAGAGAGAGAGAGAGTGAGCAGCAAACATTTCTTTCATGCTGATTTTCTCTTCTCACCACTTTGTACATTTGTATAAAATCTATCAAATCCCACTTAAAGAAAGGAGTTAGTCAGAATAAATGTTGGTGTTCATATTCAAAGTGATGTAAAAATGTCCTCTGAGGTGTTTTCAAAATGTAATCGTCCTGATGAAATCAATAAGGAGATAAATCCTGGTTTAGATTCTGATCAAACAAAGTGATTGTGTGGATGAAGTGAATGTGTTCATGAAATGATTGAAGGAGAGACATTGAACACACTTTACTGATTTGATGTGTGAACAACCTGAAGTTTGACATCCTGAATAAACTCACATGAACTCAACCTTTTCTTCTTGGTCTTCATTGCAAACGTTCCGTTATAGTTAAATCCTGCAGATGGCAGTAATGACACTTTTCTGATGCCAGCTGCCAATAAAATCCACAGAAGAAGAAGTATACCGAAGTAAACATAACACGGGCAGATGTGATTACTGTGGACAAGAGGAGACATAATGTTATTATGCACTGCCAGAAATATGATTTAAAAATGAAGATAAATGGTGGAAAAATTGAGAGAAATTAAAGTACAATTGAACGTCAAAGATATCTTACAAAAGATCTCATAAAATGAAGGAGTCAGGATTTGATTAGATTTTCTTGGACAAAGTCAGTTAATTGACAGGATTTATTATTTATTTTATTATTTATTTTATTTATTATTTTTCTTACATTTTATATTATTGTTTATAGAAATTAGAATTATGTTAGATGTTTGATCCACACTCCATACCACTAGGTGGCGGAACTGCACCAATCCGTTGTGTGTCAACCGCCATAAAACGTCAACGAAGAAGAAGTATACCGGAAGTCGTAGATTTCGCAGCCTTGCTCGCACAAACACACAGCACAAGGACGGTGTCATTATTTCGGTGACTTTTCTCTCCGTTTGAGTTCATTTTTGTAGATTAAATTCGTCAGTGAATCTGAAGGTGAGTTTACTGAACAGGAAGAGGAGATTATCTTAAACTAGAACTGATCATAAAACTGCTGCCTAATGTTTCTATTGTCCTCCCACTAACAGTGAAATAATAAAGGTCAGTGAATTTAATTAAACAAAATAAAATATTCAGATTTTCTCTTAACGTCAGTCTGAAGACAATAATAGAAAAAAAAGCTCATTTACTTCATTCTTTTTAACGAGATTTAAATTTTAAAGTCCTCCATTTTTTTATTCCTCATTTCTTTTCCTCACCTCTCTGATTGTTTTTAAAATGTCAGCCTCTAATTTTATTCAAACACTTTGTAGACATTTGGATTTTTAGTTTTACTTAACCTGTCTTAAATTTAATTAAACTCATCTTTATTGTCTATTTTTCCACATTTGCTGGACAGACAGAAGAATTTTAAAAAAAACACCACTGTAAAACTACTTTTCAGACATGTTTAATTGTTTAAACCTTTTTTTAAAATTTTTATTTAAGAACCCCAAAAAAGTTCATATTTTATTTTCAATTTGTATTATTTTCTTCATATTATGTTTTTGTTATTACTTCACATGTTCTAAATAAAATAAATATTAAAAATATCTACAAAATATAAAGAATAAAAATTCAGAACAAATGTGCATGGACTTAGTTATCAATAAATAAAAGGCACCAATCTTTATCACAATAAAAATAAATAAAAGGTATTAACTTGAGAGAATCATTTCCTACCCACTCATGGTGAAATCCTCTCCTTGACCCAAAGTGTTTTTTTTGTTTTTGAAAGTAAATCCTGAATATTTGTCCCTCAGGACATTGAGCTCTCCTGTCCGTGTCACTGAAGTTGTGATGTCTCCTCAGATGGCTCCTAAATCTCCTCTGGTGCTGAAGCTGATGAAGGGAGTGATCGCTCTGGAGCTGGTGGGCGTGTTGGGCGCGTACGGCCTCTTTCAGATGATGAACAACAGTCCAGGTATCCACTGAACACGTGATGATGAGAGAACGTGTTTTTATTAGTTCAGTTTGGATTCAGCTTCAGGTCGATGTTCGAGTGTGTGTGCGCTCAGATGTTTCTGTATGAAGATTTAAAATCTTTCACTCTTCACCTGCAGATTTCAGGAGCAGCGTGAACCGGAGGTTTCCGTCGATACTTGAAGGTGAGCGGAGAACGAAAACACGTTCGTCCTGCGTCACAGATGTCAGGATAGTTGTCGTCTGACTTTGAATAACCAATACAGTTCAATACATCTCAGGTGTAACCATGGTAACGGTCATGACAACTTTAATAAAAATCACTCAGGTGAAATCTGAAACAGGAAGAATTACACGAGTTTGTTGTCATCGACACTTTATGAAGGATTCCCTGAAATGACTTCATGTTTCTTCAAAAACGTCCGAAGTTGTGACTCTGACAACTTCCTGCAACCAGCCACTCTGCTTCTAATTATTGTTTTGATTATGTGGCTGCTACGGAAGCCCAGAGGGGTCAAAGGAGCAGCTTAGGAGAAGTTTGTGTTTTATTTTGAAGGAAGAAGCTGCTTCCTTTGACTTTGAGAGTCGGAAAAGAAAAGAAGTTTAAAAAGCTGCATCTGAAAACATGAATAACTTTTAATGTGATGAAAGAACTCTGTACATGGTTTATATAGATACACGTCACCATGACAACGCAATCTGCCGGCTGTGGAAAAAGTCTTTTGAACACATTTCCTGTCTCCTCCCAGTTTACTACAAGTCCAACGAGTTGGCGGGCGTCCACGGGATCCGAGAGCGAGACCTGGAGGCCTGGTCGGCCAAACAGGAGTGAAAACAAGCAGCCATTACTTCTTCCTCGCCTTGTTCCCGAACGCCTTCCCTCCCGCCCTCGCCCGTCCAAACGACTTCTTCTTCTTGTTGAACATCGTCTTCTTCCTGCGCAGAGTTTTGGCGTCGCGGCCTTGGATCCAGTCGTCCCGCTGAGCCTCCCACTTCAGCTGCTTCAGACCTGCAGGAGCAGACGGAGAAGGACGTTTTCTCTCTCTCTCTCTTTTGTTTTTTTTTTTAAACGCCAAATCAAACGTGTGCTTCACTTCAGTGTTTAGCTAGCTGGTTGTCATGGTTACAGGCTCCAATCTCTTGACATTTCCTGACGCTGTTGAGCTCTGTACAAACCGTCACCGATGGTTTGTTCTGTAGCGTCTCCACACTTCTCTGTACAGATTTATCTAAACGGATGTTTCAAGTTTTTGCCGACCTGGCGCTCATGTTTGAGGTTTTTTTTTTTTTTTGACGGATTGTGAAACACGTTGGAGGTGGTTTAGTTGCCAACGCGTACATGTCCACTACTCACAGTAAGCTCGGGATAAAGTGAGGTCACTTCAGTGATGTGAATCTTTGTTTTACAGTGATAGACGCCTCATTTTGTGTTTTTCCACGCGGCTCAGTCACGTCACGTTCTTACCTCAGAGACATCATCCACCAACACACCCACAACTTCCTGTTCACGGACGACAACACTCGACCACATCGTGCCAGAATCGTCACCGCTGGAGTTCAGGAAGTGCCTCACATGTCCCCCCTGACCCGACGCCCTCAGAGCAGGTCGCTCGAACGCTGCTTCCTCTCATTCAGTAACATCAAAGGAAACGCCCTCGTGTGAATATCCCTGACTTGTTGTGAGTGGCGTGTATTTGCGTCGTGGTTGTGAAGGATTTTGTCTCCATGGAGACGAGACTGAAAACACGCTGGCATCCAGCTTCAATAAATTAACTCAGCTCGGCTTCGTGTCATCGTGTTCCTCGGACATCTCGCATGTTGAAGGTTTCTAGCAGACGCACCCGTTCACGAGTCGACTTAAAATGTTTAAACCGTTCATCAGATGTGACGCTCTAAAACCCCCTAGTGGTTAAAACGAGTACTGCGGCTGTGTGTCTCCTACCTGCTTTGTCTCGGTTGGCCATGGCGTTCAGCCCGACGTTGTCAAACTTGGCGCCGGCGTTTTCGTCCAATAGAGAGCCAAACTGAAAAAAGAACAAAATATATATTTAGACAATTCAGTTCAAACAGGTTTTGATTTGTTCCCATCTTTTTTTTTTTTTAAACTTAAGCGCACCTCATCAGCAGACGCAAACATGGCGGCGTCTTTCTGTCCTTTCTTCTTCTTCTTCCCGTGTTGAGAACCTGAAGACGATAAAATCAGTCAGAACATGATTACTCACGATGTGACTGACAGCCAGGGGGGCGGGGCAACGGTACGAAACAATGGCGCCTGAAGACGGTTGAACCGACCTGAAGACGCAGAGACGTGGAGCTCCTCCGACGATTTCCTTTTTCCCTTCTTGGTGCGAGGAGTGATATCCGGCTGCTCCGTCTCCTCGTCTGAATCTGCAGAGAGAATAAACACAGTGGTGTCTTAGTTTAGAGACACTGGGTCTTTTTCCATTCTTTCAAAATAAAAGCATAGCTGAAATCAAACAGGAAGTAAAGTTCCCCTTTCACAAGACCAAAAAAAAAAAAAAAGAAAAAAAAAAAGTGCTCACCTCCGAAAGTGTCGTCGAGCTCTGGAACTGAAAGAAGACGCACAAAACAAAGACTTTCACTTAACGTCCGCTGTTTCCACGGCAACGATAAACCCGTTACTAAACCTTCAAACACTTACCTTCATCATCATCGTCGTCCTCCCCGCCTCCGTCAGCATCCATGAACGTCCCCCCGTCCTCCTCCAGCTCGTCTCCGAAGTCTTCCTCGTCCATGCTGCCCAGAGACACCTCCTCGTCGTCCAGGTCGTCCATGTCCGAGTCGTCTGAGTCGTCCGAGTCGCCGGCGTTTTTCTTTCCTTTCTTACTCTTCACGTTACTGACGGACGCCGAGGCAGAGAAGAGAATTCAGCCGTCAAGATCGACCTGAATATTTACTCACCGATCTGTTTGTTTTTTTATTCATCCTGTAAACTTGTTTATTCTCACCCAGCAAAGTCCAGATCATCTGCTGCCATCTCGGTGAAGTACGAGTCGGCCTCGCAGGAATCTGTTAAAAAAAACAAAAAAACACGACATCAATCCGTTTAGAAACGCCACGAAGGAAAAGACTCCACGAGGCGAGAGAGTCTTCAAAGACGCTTCACAAAGAACGACAAAAACAAAAAAGAGTTTGGTCAAGTCGTTTCCCTGCGTGGTTTGGGGACGAGAGCTGCACGCGTTAAAACAACTCACCGAGTAATTTCTCAAACTCGTCATCGTCCACGTCCTCCACGCTCTCGTCGTCGCCGTCTCTTCGTGGCCGACGGAGACGCTTCTCCTGCTGCCGCTTCCTGAAGAAACTGTTGAGTAAAAAAAAAAAAAAAAAAAAAGTTGATTTTGAAGTCATTAAAATAATTTCACTTCTCTCCTGAGGTCGTTTCAAACTCACCGGTGGAAGAAGACTTCCTCCACGGGGATCTGATCCTCCTCTTTGGACAGAAACTCCTCACTGTTCACTGACAGGCAGAGAAAAACGTTTTTTTATCACGCACAAACCAATCAAAAGGCTGAGAAGAGTCACGTGATCAGAGAGGAGAGGAAGTAACTCACCGGGTAACGACTTCGTGGAAAACCTTTGTTTGGGCATCATCGCTGCGGCGTCCGTGTTTTCTACAAAGACGAGAGCACAAATGAAGACGTGTTTCTGAACCTTCATGGAGACTTGTGTTGTGACTTTTTTGATCCAGCAGGTGGCGCCATTCAGCTCGAGCATGAAACCACAACAACATGCAATCACACATCGAATAGGAGCGGAGCTTGTCCCTCATCGCAGACTGTCAAGACTCACAGGAAGGACTGGATTTATAAAATATATTTATGAGGAACATGTTGCATGTTTATATGTAAACAATAAAAAGTGCCATTTAAATAAAGCTTTTTTTGTTATGAGTTATGTTTTGTCATATTTTCCATAAAAGTGAATGAAAAGTCTGATTTTCTTACGTTGTCCTTTCAGCTGTTTGGGGTTCCTGAAGACGAATCGATCCAGGAAGCGCATGAGGGTGAAGTCCTGCAGAGGGTCTCCTGAGTACTGAATGGATCCTCCCTAAAGGGGCCGAAAAAACCAACATACAGTTTATACAAAGTGAAAGAGAGCGGCGCCATCCGTCCGTACACGAACACAGATAACGAGAACGTATCGTCGAAGTTTGGTAAACCTAAACTTTTATTTTTATCCTTTAAATTTTTGTGTGTCCAGCACATGTTGATAAATTGGACAATAAAGATGACTTTGACCTTGAGATGAGTCGAAGGAGTGAATTAAAAAATATTAAACACAATGTGGATGAATGACTTCAAACATAAAAAAGGTGAGAAGTTTTACCTGCAGGATGGTTTTTGCAAACAGCGACACTGAAGGGTGAAAGTGGTCAGAGAGCTGCAGACACAAGAAGAAGAGAGACTGTTTAAACCCTGCAGACAGACTCAACTCTGACACCTAGTGGTTAAAATGAGTAGTGTTTTACAAATCGCTCCTTTAATATAAAACCGGTTTCCTCACCCGCTGTAGTTCCCACAGAGTCGAGTGGTCGGCGCCGCAGAATGACGGGTTTCTGTTCAGCGGGTCGTAGCTCTGTTTGCGCTTCCTTCCTGGAAACAAAAACAAACAAACAAATAAATAAATAAATAAAGTAGAAGAAACTAAAAGTGAGTTTTGATTTGTGAAGTTTGAGGCGTGTTTCAGCGACCTTCCAGGTTCTGGTGATGGACCCAGGACGCCGCAGGCTTCGACTCCACGGTCTCTGCTCTCTCTGATCCTTCCTCCAGTTTGTCTGCGTCCACAAAGCGCTCCTCTTCATCATCATCATCCTCCTTCTCTTCGGCGAGGTCTTTGAACGCCTCCTCATCCTCGTCCTGAGTGGACAAACATCCCGTTTGATGAAGATTATAAAATGGAGGATGGAGATTTAAAAAAAAGTAGAAACATCGAGTCGTGTAAATAAACGTTTTTTTACCGCTTCCTGCTGCAGCAGCATGGTCAGGCTCGGTTTGGCCTTCATCACCTCGGACACGAGGAAGAGCGCCCCGCAGACGAAGCTGGGGTTCTGCTCGGCGCTGACCTGCAGCAGGCGCTTGATAAACGCTTTGACTCGCCGCAGCACGATGTCGGCCTTCAGCGATTTGTAGAGCAGGTTGAGGAACATGCTCTGCCTGGAGGACGACAGCAGCCCGGGGTCGACCAGCTTCCTGCGGCCCGGGAGGAAAATCAACATCACGCATTAAAACATGTGGTGAAAAGATAGGATCAGAGTCGGGCGCCAGGCGGGGCGGGGGGCGTGGTTACCTGTACAGCGCCATGTAGTATCTGTCCGAGATGCTCTGCTGGGAGTCCATCACCTGGAAGAGCAGCATGAGCGCCTGCACCGCCGTGTTGAACTTCACCAGGTGAACGACCTTGAACAGCGTGTCCAGCTGCTCCTTCACCTTCTCGTCCCCGGCGCCGGCGTAGGGATACGCCCGGTTCACGCCCGTCAGCAGCGCGCTCAGCATCTTGGACTCGATGTCCTTCTTCTTGACGCAGGCGCGGAAGAAGGAGAAGTAGATGGTGATGAGCTTGGCGGCGAGGTCGACCTCGTCGTGGCTCAGCATCACCTGGCTGAGGAAGCAGACGGCGTAGTACTGCGCCTTCGGGCTGACGTTGGCGCGGAACATGAGGCGCTCCACCTCGCAGCACACCACCACCTTCATGTTGGGGTGTTTGTGCAGCAGCGTCTCCAGCAGGTACGACGCTTTGGCCGCCGTCTTGTACTCGGGGTCTCCCAGCTTGTTGACCACCTGGATGAGCAGCGCCCGCTCCTGCTCCGGGCGGTTGCACAGCATCTCGTGGGCGGTGGCGAGCGCCTTCGCCTTGGTGGCCGCCACCGTGTCGTGAGCCACCACGTCCAGAGCCTCCACGAAGTTGGCCACGTGATGCTTCAGCTGGTGCTCGAAGTACCAGAGGATGAGACGGCGGTCTCGAGCGTCCCTGTTCCCACTCGCCTTCTCCTCCAACTGGTCAAACGGATGCTGGGCGAAGGGGCGGAGCTTCCTGTGCTCCGGCAGCAGGTCGGACAGCAGCAGCTCTCGCAGCGTGTCCAGAGCCATGAGACCCATCCTCCTGCTGCCCTTCTTCTTCACCAAGGCGACCAGATTCTCCACGTGCAACAGCGTGTGCACGGGAGCGTCCTGGATCAGAACCGTCATGGCCGCCATCCGGTCAGCCAGCACGCCGGAGGAGACGACAGACTTCATCCAGTTGGAGTTGGCTCCTTTCTGCAGGATCTTCTTGCTCTTGTAAAGCTCCACCTCGGACTCGTAGAGCTGCTGAGCGAGCGTCTTGTACTGAGACACCACGGAGGGATCCTGCGGGCTCGCCGTGCCCTCGGCTGCGTATTCCAGGTCGAACCACTTCCCTCCAGGTTTGATGAGCAGGACCTGCCGCTGCTGAAACTCAAACACGTTCACGTTCTGCTTCGCCTTTTTCCCCGCCGACGTCTTCTTCGCCTTCTGTTTATCCTTCGCCTCCTGCTCTTTCTTAACTTCCTGCCGAGCGCTGGACGTTCCTTCCTCGGCTTTGTTTTTGTCGCCTTCCTTCTTGCCTGCAGCCGCGGCGTCGCCGTCGCCCTCAGGCTGGTCTGGGATGACCTGCAGCCCCGCGAACGCCCGAATGCCGAGTTTGGTGATGAATTTCTCCAACTCGCCCGCCTCCAGGTCGTCTATCGCTCCCTTTTTTCCACCATCGACGAGCTCGTTGGAGTCGTCCAGGCCGGCGAGCAGGATGTAGTCAGCCTAAAGTAAAAACGAGAGAAGAAGAACAATTTTATTATTATTTAATTTCCTTCTGAACTACACTTTTCACTGTTTACAATTATTATTTATTTTCTGTGTTATATATTAGTGTTTATTATGATCACCTTTGTCTTATGTTACATGTTCGGAATAAATAAACAAATCAAAATAAAGATCAAAATGAGTTTCAAAAAAATTGCAAACGTGTCTTCCGTCTTTGATTCTTTTTTTAAATGTGATAAATAAATAAATACAAATTAAATAAAAATAAAAAAAATAAAAAAATGTAGTTTCCATATGTCATAAACTTTGAAACCGACCTTTAAAGTTTAAGAAATGACAGTGACGTTTAATAAAACTGATAAACTTCAGGTGTAACATCTGATCTCACCTGAGTTCCTCCGAGCCGCAGCACCTCGTCCAAACTGAACTCTTCTTCTTTTTGCTCTTCTTCTCCTTCATCCTCTCCATTTTCTCCCTCCGCTTCGTTCTCGGCCTCCACGTCGTCTCCTTCGGGCTGAAAAGTCACTTTAGTGCTCGCTTTGGCCCTCTTACGGTGCTTGTTTTTCGCCGCCATGCTTCCTAACAACGTGAGGAAGAAAAGCCGTGACCCGGAAGCGAAGTCTGACGTCACGACGTAATTTCCGTTTCAAATGTGGAGAAGAGGATTTTCAAAATTAAAAGTAACTGTTTGTGACTTATTCAAATTTATATAACCGTATTTCCTTTTTTATAAATTATATTGTAATTGTGATGATTTGTTAATGTTCTATCATGATTTATATAATTTGGATTTCATTCTAAAAACGGTAAAAACGTTCCCTCCACTGTTTTGTATTCAGCATTTTCATTTAACCAACAGGCAGTTTAACTTTTAAACATTTCAAGCAGCTAATTTAAAAAGCGAATGAAAAATACAGTCTCACATAGCCTACCAGAAAACAACAATACACTAATATATCTCCACAAATATATTAGCTAGAAATAAAAGTGCTGAAAAAAATAGATCTTTAAGACTTACTTAGTTTTATTGTGAAAGGTCACCGGATGTACTACGCGACTCAGCGTTTATTTAACTACACTCTTTGCACAAGGACATTTCAGCTCTAAGCTTCTGTAAACTCCACACGTTTCTGCGTGTATTTAACCGTGTTCGTGTAATAGAGAAGATAAAAGGCTTCTGTGTCCGGTTGTAGTTTATAGCTGATGGAGCTAATGTGGCTAATGCTAACCGAGCAGCCGTTACTTAGCCGTTAAGAGAGGAAGAGGTGGAAGTTAAAAACATAAAACACTTTATATTAAATTTAAAAGTAACCAGTAACACCGTTTATTGTCAAATAATGACATCACAACAAACATTAGCGAAGTCTCCCGGGTTTATTTAGACTGAATCACAGCAGAATGACGGTTTGTTTAAGCGCGAGGACACAGATCAGGAGACTGGTTGCACTGTCTGCACTTCCGGTCAGCCCAGGTGAGTCAACGCTTTACTTCAAATTAAAGGTCAAGTCAAACTTATTCACTCCAAATAATTTAAACTACAACTAAATGAAATGTTTTTTTTTTTTTAGGTTCACCCCTTAATATTTAACAATCACTGTATTTTAAGACCTCAAATGTAAAAAAGGTTTATCTTAATATTACGCCAACAGAATCACGTTGTATTGCCAAATACATTTACACACACACACAGATTATAATTTGGTGTTTAGGTGCAACACAGTTAGCAAATAAATAAATAACATAATAAGAAGCTGTTAAAACACAGCAGGAACAAGTTTATACCTACACAGCTGCATGTAAGGTTTATATGTCCTCACTGTGTTCAATACAAACAGAAAATACTGAAGTCCAATGTGGGTTAATTTAACGTTCAAGAATCATCTTAAAAACACTGTTTTTGTTTTGTGTTTTAGCAGTGAGATGGCCAGCAGCTCAGTCCAGACTCTTCTGCAGCGCTCCGTCAAGCGAGGAGAAGCCCCGCCCCTCCATGCTGAGACACCTGACCTCTAAAATCAAATCCACGGGTCCGATAACGGTGGCTGAGTACATGAGAGAGGTGCTCACCAACCCTGTGACGGTAAGACACATCCCGGGGTCACACCTGCCTCCAACTCTCTGAAAGAAAATCATCGCCTGATAGCTGAGGCGTGTTTCTCTTTCAGGGTTATTATGTGAGGAACAACATGCTGGGAGCTGATGGAGACTTCATCACGTCACCTGAGATCAGCCAGATTTTTGGAGAGGTGAGACTCTTGAGTTTCAGTTTTAATTTCAAGAAATCGACTGAAATGAACTTTCGGGTTGTAAGACGGTGAATTTCTTTTCCCCCGTGTCCTCCAGCTGATCGGCGTCTGGATCCTCAGCGAGTGGATGGGAGCGGGTCATCCCAAACAGCTGCAGCTGGTCGAGCTCGGACCGGGGAAAGGTTCTCTGGCCAGCGACGTCCTCAGAGTACGAAAGCTCTCATTGAGCGCGGCGCCCGCTTCTTCATGCCAAATCAGGACGCGACCTGAAAATAACCGCGAGCTGCTGTTTGTCTCCAGGTGTTCAGTCAGCTGCGGTCCGTGCTCGGCGAGGCCGCCGTGTCTCTCCACCTGGTGGAGGTGAGTCCAGCTCTGAGTCGCATTCAGGCGCAGACCCTGACCGGGGACAAGAGCCGGGAGGCGGACTCGGAGGATGAGCCGGTTTACCGACACGGGGAAACTGCTGCCGGGCTGCCGGTGAACTGGTACCGCCGCTTAGACGACGTCCCCGCAGGTCGGTACACAGGAGGGTCAAGTTTCATTTAAAGCTGCAGGAAAACGGCTTCACTTCTATAAATACAAGTCCAGAAGGAGAATTTTTTTTCTGATTCAATTCAATTAAAAAATAAAAATGACAATCACAAAGTTTAGACGTACAAACTGGCGTTGGATTGTTTTTGTCTTCAATCCGCTGACGGCCCGTTTCTCTCGTCTTTCCTTTCAGGGTTCAGCATCGTCCTCGCTCACGAGTTCTTCGACGCGCTGCCCGTCCACAAGTTTCAGGTGAGAGGCCTCGTCATTATTACTGACCTATAACCGTGTCATTGCGCCAAACTAACACCAGGTGGCGCCAGAGTGAATTACACAACAATCAGTCCGGATGTAAAGACATATAAAGACATATGAGCTCATGAACAAACACACAGTGACGCAGCGATCGAGGGCGGTGGCTTCCAACAAAGATCTCGTTTTATTGTTTTTCACTCTGACTGGATTCTGGTCTAAAAAAAAAAAAAAAGTGAACATTTCATGTGGTTGTGACGATCCTGCTCAGAATAACATTTAAACTTTAAAAACACTGATGTGCAGTGAGAGAAACATTTCTACTTCTAGTTCTTCCTCTCTGTGTTGAAACAGTCAGACGTGTGCTGATTTTATTCTTCTCATGTGGTTGAGACCTGCGTGTGTTTAGTAAACAGCAGCCTGTGTGTGTGTGTGTGTGTGTGTGTTTTGGGTAGAGGACTCCGAAAGGCTGGAGGGAGGTGCTGGTGGACATCGACCCGGAGAAACCGGAGCAGCTCCGGTTCGTCATGGCTCCGGCTCCGACTCTGGCGTCGTCCACGCTCGTGCAGGTAAACTTCACGCTCAGGCAGGTAAACGTCACGCTCAGGCAGGTAAACATCACGCTCGTGCAGGTAAACATCACGCTCGTGCAGGTAAACATCACGCTCGTGCAGGTAAACATCACGCTCGTGCAGGTAAACATCACGCTCAGGCAGGTAAACATCACGCTCAGGCAGGTAAACATCACGCTCAGGCAGGTAAACATCACGCTCGTGCAGGTAAACATCACGCTCGTGCAGGTAAACATCACGCTCAGGCAGGTAAACATCACGCTCGTGCAGGTAAACATCACGCTCGTGCAGGTAAACATCACGCTCAGGCAGGTAAACATCACGCTCAGGCAGGTAAACATCACGCTCAGGCAGGTAAACATCACGCTCAGGCAGGTAAACATCACGCTCAGGCAGGTAAACGTCACGCTCAGGCAGGTAAACATCACGCTCGTGCAGGTAAACATCACGCTCGTGCAGGTAAACATCACGCTCAGGCAGGTAAACATCACGCTCAGGCAGGTAAACATCACGCTCAGGCAGGTAAACATCACGCTCAGGCAGGTAAACATCACGCTCGTGCAGGTAAACATCACGCTCAGGCAGGTAAACATCACGCTCAGGCAGGTAAACTTCACGCTCAGGCAGGTAAACATCACGCTCAGGCAGGTAAACATCACGCTCAGGCAGGTAAACATCACGCTCGTGCAGGTAAACATCACGCTCGTGCAGGTAAACATCACGCTCAGGCAGGTAAACATCACGCTCAGGCAGGTAAACATCACGCTCAGGCAGGTAAACATCACGCTCAGGCAGGTAAACATCACGCTCGTGCAGGTAAACATCACGCTCAGGCAGGTAAACATCACGCTCAGGCAGGTAAACATCACGCTCAGGCAGGTAAACATCACGCTCGTGCAGGTAAACATCACGCTCAGGCAGGTAAACATCACGCTCAGGCAGGTAAACATCACGCTCAGGCAGGTAAACATCACGCTCAGGCAGGTAAACATCACGCTCGTGCAGGTAAACATCACGCTCGTGCAGGTAAACGTCACGCTCAGGCAGGTAAACATCACGCTCGTGTAGGTAAACATCACGCTCGTGCAGGTAAACATCACGCTCGTGCAGGTAAACATCACGCTCAGGCAGGTAAACATCACGCTCAGGCAGGTAAACATCACGCTCAGGCAGGTAAACATCACGCTCAGGCAGGTAAACATCATCATCATCATTCTGATTCTGCAGCTTGAGATGTAAGGAGACGTGTGAATGAAGGATCCTCAGAAATAAAGAAGGACGCCTGTGTGTTTGTGTTTGTGTCAGGCAGGTGAGAGGCGGAGTCACGTGGAGGTGTGCGCAGAGGGCGGAGTCATCATCCAACAGCTGGCCCGGAGGATCGCGGAGGACGGCGGCGCGGCGCTGATCGCCGACTACGGACACGACGGCACCAAGACGGACACGTTCAGAGTGAGGATTAATGACACGCCCGGGTCGTCGTGACAACCGAGGTGATCGTTGCCATGACGACGGAAATAGAAGCCCAACCTCACCGAGACATTTTTTTAAAAGTAGTGTTTACCCGACAGACCCGCAGTGAGCTCTTCACTTTGTCAGTTTTATTTGAAGGAAACAGATGTAGGAAGCGGTGAAGGCCGTCTGCTGCGGGCGCAGAGGAAACCACGCTCGCTCCTCTTCCCCGACTCCTCTTCCTCCTCCTCCTCCTCCTCTTCCTCCTTCTGTCTGAAACATTTTTATTTCACTTTAAAATCGTAACATAAACATCTGAGGGTGGCTACGTCGACTTCTGACTTCCTTAAACACCTGATTTAATCCTCATTTTCTACTGATTCTTTATGCAAAGAAACAAATCTCAAGGTCATTTAACGCGCTGCAGGTGTGTGATGGAGCTTTACTCCCATATTTGGACGACTTCCTGCTGCGTGTGGCGTTTTATCGATCAGAGAACCGACGATAAGAATCCGGAGGATCGACCTGACGGTTCACTTTTTTTTTTTTCACCTGTCAGGGTTTTAAAGGTCACAAGCTCCACGACGTCCTGTCCTCCCCCGGCTCGGCCGACCTCACCGCCGACGTGGACTTCAGCTACCTGCGGAGGATGGCGGAAGGGGGCGTGGCCTGTGTGGGACCTGTCAATCAGAGGACGTTCCTGAGGAACATGGGCATCGACTCGAGGATGCAGGTGAGAGCAGCTTTCTTTTAATGATGTTTGTATTTCCTGCTCCACACGTGACGTCTGAAACGTTCTTGGCGCCGCGTGTTTCCTCCGCAGGTTCTTCTGAGGAACTGCAGCGACGCCTCCACCAGGAAGCAGCTGATCAGCAGCTACGACGTCCTGACGAACCCCGCCAAGATGGGCGAGCGCTTCCACTTCTTCAGCCTGCTGCACCCGAGCCGGCTGGAGATGCCGAAGAGGCCGGAGGGGCTGAAACTGGAGAAGAATCCGAGGCCGGCGCCGCTGCCCGTGGCCGGATTCACCGAGCTGAAATTCTCCTGAGACGAACAAAAAACGTTATTATGGGAGCGGTTCTGGAGCTCGGACATTTCACAAAGTTAATTTCTGAGGATCATGTTGACGCAGAGAGACGATGGAGAATAAAGTTCCTGCTTCTTTAAATCAGCTGGAATGATATTTGTAATAAAAAATATGAAGGACAAAAAGTGGTGCAATTTATTCATTAATTAAGGTAATTTAAGTGAAAAAGCTTTAAAGCTTCAACAATCTCTCACATTTTATAAAATCCTGTAAAAACAGCTGAAACTAACTCCTGTGGTTAGCGCCACCTGGTGGCAGGAGGAGGACGTTTTTTCCTCCCCCGCTCCGTCGTCTCCGTCCACATCTTGAAGCAGTTAGCTGGGCTCCTCTTTGTTCTGCAGACGTTCACGTCGCTCCAATTAAGAGATTGAGTTCCACGTGTGTGGAGGCCGGGCGCCGTGCAGCCGACAGCAGCAGAGCGAGGAGATCGGGTTCAGGGATTGGCTAATTAACATGATCGTTTCCAAACATCCTGCGGTTCAGCGTTCTCGCCTCCTCCCTCTCAGTCAGGAGACTTCTGTTGGTTCGGATTTGATGGAAATGAAACTTCCTCTCAGTCCGAAGCTCTGAGATCCCAGACGACAACGAGGAACTCCATTTCCCACAAGCCACTGCGACTGGTGATTTAGTCGCGTTTCTGCTGTTTAAACGAGTGTTGTGCTGTCTTTGTGGATCAATAAGTTAAACGTCACTGCAGCATGACGAGGTTATTTAAAAGATTTGCGTTGTATTGCATACCGGGGCCAAGGGGGCGGGAAGAATCGCCATGGTAACAGAGAGCTCCCAAAATAAACGTTTAACGAGAAGCAGTAAGAAGAAAGTGGCTCGAACAAAATCAGGAAGAGACCGTTTTCTGAAAGAAAAGCTTTCAGCTTTAATTTTTTTTTTTCTCCCACCGAGAGGATTTTAAAGGTGACAGAAAAAACAAACATTTCTTTGCAAAAATACAAAACAGTTAAAATTCTCAGGCTGGAGTCGGATCAGAATCAGCAGCGATCCACGGGGGGGGGGGGGGAGTTTTGGGTTTCTTCTCAGGCAGGTTTGTTTTTTTTATTTTCACAGAAAGACACAAAACGTTAGCAGCTCCGTTCTCAGTTTGTCGCTCTCTGAATACAGCCGATTTAAAAAAGTCCTGAGTCGAACATTTGGTAAAGACTGAACATAGAGTTTAAAAACAAGCTTATCCTTATTTCCCTCCTTCTTCAGTAGAAACTTTAACATCACTCGTCCTCTTGAGTCAGACGCAGAGACTCCTGAAAGTCTCGATCAGGGACGTTAGAAAGTTTCTAAAAAGTGCAAAGACAAAACGAGAAACGACGACAAACACTTCGGCCGGTTTTGTGTTTTTTTAGACGTCTTTGAATCTTTTTACGTTGTCCAGTTAGCGTCACGCGGCGTGACGTCTCGTCTAAACAGCTCCACAAGATGGAAAAAAAAAAAAAGAATAAAAGCAACAATGTCGTTAAAATCTCGTCTCTGAGGTGAGAAAGTAAAAAAAAAAAAAAAAAAGTCTCGAAATCTTCGCCTGGATGTCCCTCCAAGTTTTGGCTCAAAGTGTCTGTTTGTTTTTTTGGCGTGTTTTTGACCTGAATAAAAGCCGCAGTGAGCGTGTCGCAGTGTCATCACACAGCAGCCAATCACGACGGCTCTCTTGGGTAGGGTCTCTGCAGACTACAGGACCCCCCCCCCCCCCCGTCCCTCTGTAGGACCTTTGACCTCTAGGGGTCCTCGTCCATGTCGTCCAGGTTGGGCGACATGATGAAGTGATTGGGGTAGTGCAGGCCCTGCTCGTCGGCGTACTCCTCCCAGCGGGTGTCGTCGCTCTCGTGGGTGATGTAACGCTCGCCTCGCCGCGTCTCGAACTCCCTGAGGTCCATCCAGGTCTGGTAGTCCTGGGAGAAAAAAAACGTGTTTAAACTCAGATCAAAATCTCTCACCGTGTCGAAGTCATTGGTTGGTTGTTTACCTGCAGCCAGGGGTGACTCAGCGATTTGTCCACGCTGTAACGCTTCCTCATCTTCACCTGCAGCAGGTTATTGATGAGGTCTGTGGCTGTGAGGAAACATTCAAAACTCAGAGTGAAAATCTGCAACTCGCCTACTTTCAAACATTTCAGCTCAAACAGGCCGTTTGGAGGTTTTCCCTTCATGACATCACAAAGGGCAGTAGCCCCTCCCCCAGGTGGGTGACACTCCCACAGCTAGGTGTTTGTTCTGCCCTCTGAGTCTGCCTTCTCACCGTAAACAATAGGACATGGAGCCAGAAAGCAGCGAGTACACCCGAGCCCTTCCAGAGAGGGGGCGTGGTCAGACATAGCTCATTTACATATTTAAAGCTACAGACGCAGAAACAGCCTGTTTGCAGGTTAAGCGATTGCGTTGCTCTCTCTCTCTCTCTCTCTGATTGACACCAGAGAAAAGGAGGTCATCAGGTGATCCCTCACCCTGCTCTGAGATCTCCTTCCACGGGTTCGACGGGTACATGAAGGCGGCGTTCTGGATCTGGTCGTTGATGTCCTCGTCTTCGTTGAAGGGAAACGTCCCGCTCAGGCTGACGTAGATGATCACTCCCACCGACCACATGTCCAGAGAGCGGTTGTAGCCTTTGCTGCGAAGAACCTCGGGCGCCAGGTAGGCCGGCGTGCCGACTACCGAGCGACGGAACGACTTTTCGCCGATGATGCGAGCGAAGCCGAAGTCACAGAGCTTCACCTGGAGAGAGAGATGACCTTCAAGAGTTTGTCCTGACGGCGCCGCTGAGATCTGCAGTCAACGTCTAACTTTTTTATAAAAAGATCGGTTCTCACCTGAGGGAACGGTTCTGCAGAGGCCAGGAGGACGTTCTCCGGCTTCAGGTCACAGTGGACGATGTTCTTGAAGTGGAGATGTCTGAGAGCCACGAGGATCTGCGCACACAAAACGTTCGATCTCAGAAAACCATCTGTGCATGGATGAACTGAAACGGGCCAACACCAACTTCTTTCTCCCAACATGGCGGCGAGGACTCAAAGAGCGGCCGTCACTGACCTGCGTGACCAGGAACTTGGTGAGGCGTTCGGGCAGTCGACTCTTCTCGCTGGATAAAATGGTCTCCAGCATGTCTCCGTGAAGCTTCTCCATGACCACGTAAACCTGCTCGGGCGTCTCGAACATGCACTCCAGGTTAACGATCCCCGGGTGGTGCAGGTTCTGTCAGAAACAGGAAGCCGTTAAAAACCCAAACCAGCACGTATGAGATAAAGGCGCCCAGGAGCGTGTCGTACCTGCAGAATGGCGACCTCGTTCCTCAGCTGGCTCTCCTGTTTGGTGGGAAATCTCATTTTGTCGATGATTTTGATCGCCACGTCTCTGCCGGACTTCCTGTGTTTACCTGCAGACCGGGGAGAAGTCCCAAAATGAGAACCCTCAGAGGCCACTAACATGACATCGCTGTTGACCGAACGCGCTCCGAACTCACCGCCGTAGACGATCCCAAACTGTCCGGAGCCGAGCACCTCGTCAGCAAAGATCTGATACACCGAACTGATATCCTGGAAAAAGATCGGAGCGCTTTAAATCATTCAAACAACGTCAGCGAATCACTCCCATGATTCCCCGCCAGCTTTAAAGTCAGACAGCCCCCTGGTGGTGAAACCTGCATACTGCACGCTTCATGTTTGTTACAGGGCAAAAACACTTAGATGACATCATGGTGATGTGGTTTGGTTTGATGGTCAGACACATGACTCAGCGCCTCGGTGAATAACTGGAACAGGAGGAGAGCGTTTAAACCATGACTCACCACATTCTCTTGGATCTGGGAGTTGGACACCGATATGCTGATGGAGAGTTCCTCTGAAGAAGAGACACGAAAACAGGAACAGTTTGTGAATGTGATTCAAGAGATTCTGTTCATTCATAAACTGCACACGCACGTCAGCGAGCGGACGGACGAGGACGGGACGCTTTATTTTTCTAAACCCTCCAATCATTAAAGTCTCATTTCCTCTGCTTCCTCGTTGTGAAAGTGAGAGACGGCGGAGGAGATCTACGGCTGAGATCAAAAGCACCAGCCATCGTTTCCCACAGAGTCACAAACTGCACGCAGACTTCCTCCATCTCCTCTCACTGTACAGAAAGATGGCTGACTTCTTAAGGCCCCGTGCTCACTGGAGCCGGTCAGTAGGGGGCGCTCTGACTGTTCAGGCTTCACTTTCTAGAAGCTGTCGTGACGTCCATCTTTTTTACACACAAAGAGAGTGTGTGTGTGTGTGTGTGTGTGTGTGTGTGTGTGTGTGTGTGTGTGTGTGTGTGTGTGCGTGTGCGCGTGTGCGTGTGCGTGCGTGTGCGTGTGTGGAGGAAATCCGCCGCAGTGAGTGAATTTCCACTGATGAGCTGGCATTGATTTCAGATCGCTGGCCGGGTGTGATCGGGTCGTCCCTGTGAGATCAATAATGGCGGCCTGCTGTTTTTTCAGGTCAGCAGTTAGGTCATCACTCAGCACTTTATGAATAATAAAACTGTTACACGTTAAACAGCCGTGCCGTCATGGACCTCGACATTTCAGCTTCCGGGTCGTCATCTCAGTGAAAGCTTTCAGCTCCGGAGGGAGACGTGTGTCGGAGGAATCCCAGGATCCTCTTTGGGCGCACAGACACCCTGCCCGATGTAAAGACACGATGCTTTCAGCATGAAGTGCATCTGAACACGCGGACCCTGAACGCAGCATCAGTGTGTGCGTGACCGTTTACAGCGCTGCGAGTCTAAAGCTGCACCGTCCCAATCTGTTTGTATTTACTCTTGTTATGTATTATTACAATGTTTTCCATCCTCTGAGGGTTTAAACATAAAAAACACACACGCACAAAAATCCTTGTTACATCATCCGTCCATTAACTTATTGATCTGCTGGTTTAAATGTTTAAAATAAAACCTCCTATTTATGGAGGGATTGGAGCTGGAGGTTAATTTATTTATCAGGTGGGAAACACAGCTGACTGCGTCCTCATGCTGGAATATTAAATATGGTTTTGTTTTAATGACATGAGCTCCGTTCAGGCGTCGAGAAGCCGAGATTTCATTTTAGGATGAAACTTAAAACTATTACTGTCGGACAAAAGAGACACTTTAACCTGAGATGAGTCAGAGCGGAAAATCCTCTGAAATCCCTTCAATCATGTTAAAATGTCAGCCGGCGGCCAGCGTGTGTGTGTGTGTGTGTGTGTGTGTGTGTGTGTGTGTGTGAGTGTGTGTGTGTGTGTGTGTGTGAGGTGAGGTTGTGTAACAATCCTGTGAAACAATATTTGGAAGCTCTTCACAGAAAATCCAACCATCCAATAAACAGGTGAAGAGCTCGGTCGCTGCGTGAGAGGACGAAGACGCGGTTCTTACTGTGGTCCTTCCCGTGGCCCGGCCCGGTCCCCACGCTGGGCTTGGGCGTGACGGGCATCATGGCCTGTCGGATGGCCTTCTCCCAGCTCTGGCCCACGTCCCGGCCCACTCCGGACGCAGACAGCACGGGGTTGTGGTGCACGCCGCCCACGTCCTCCCCGACGTAGTACACCATGCTCGCCGTGATGACCTCGAAGCAGTGGTGGTTGCTGCCCGGGGGCAGGTGTCCAAAGTCCTGCGCCGGCTCCACCTGGAGGATCTCGGAGAGCGGGATCTCCTGTCGGAACGAAGAGAGACGTTTGTACAGGAAGTCAAAAAATGACCAAAGTCATCAAAACAGGAAGTAGCTCTCGTTTTAGCTGAATCTCTTCTTCTTTCAAATCCAAGCTAGATTGACTTGTTTTCATTTCGGCCAATAAGAAGCATCGAGGATGTCTTGAACCGTCAGTCCTGACACCTCTCCTCGCTCTGCCTTACTGCTCAAACTTCCCTTCCTTCCTGCAGCCCTCTGAAGCCGCCAATCTGGTCCAGATCAAACATATAAACGCGAGCGACGGGCCCCCGCGGTGTCATCTGAACGTTTCGTGTTTTGCCAAGTCCCCCTCCCGCCCCCCTTCAGTCCAAAACCCCAGACCTGTGATCAGTGCCGCTCTGATTAAAAGGCAGGACGTTCCTTTGGCCGCTTTGGGCACGAGGCAGAGAGACGTCCCAGAAACCACCACACACCCCCCCTCCCCCCTCCCTCCTCTTCAAAGGAAGGTCTCCGCCGCGCTTTGTGGAAAAGGTCAGCAGGTCGCCGGCTGACACGAGATGAAAGAGGCGACCTCGACTCAACGTTTCCTCTGTGGAAACTCCAAGTTAGATCAAAAAGACGAGAACGATTCTCTGAGCTCAAATCGAAACCACGACGAGAGAAAATAAAAAGGTCTGAATGATTCGCTCTTAGTTTGGCTCCTCAGCGTTTATCAGAGCAGGGATGGAAATCAACGTTTAGCCTGAAGACCACGGTGACTGCTGGACCGCTCACTTCTTCTTTTTACACCTGCTCCTTTTTTTTAACCAGCAGAAATGTTGACATTTTATTTTATACAGATTTCTGTTTTTTCTTCTTTCGTTTATTCATTTGTATCTTTTTGATTGTTCGAAGAAAATAAATAAATGAATAAATAGGAGAAGGAGGAAGTTCTGATAGCGCCCCATAACATCTATTTAACATCTGGACAGGTGTGCAGCAGGCTGGTCACCTTTAAGAATGAGCACTTTGATCACAATGCGCCGTGTCAGTGTCTCAGGAGTGTTTGTGTTTGGTGAACCTGATCCGGTCCAGCTCGCCGCTTTGAAACCAGATCCGAGCGGAGCGGCTCTCTTACCTTGTAAAACTTGGCTCCACTTTCGTTCTGAAACAGAGTCAGACTCTTGCTCTCCAGCCTCCAGTAATGCCTCTTCCTCTGCAAGCACACACACACACACACACACACACACACACACACACACAGTCAGCAGGAACTTCATTTACATCTATGTGTTAGAGAAAACACACCGGATGTTTGGTGTATGTGCTGCTATGTTTGAGTGTGTCTTCTCACCAGGTTGTCTCTGCTGCTGTAGTGAACCATCCAGCCCTCTTTGACCACCGTGGAGCTTTTCCTCTTCGTGTGTTTGATGGACTGAACGAGACGCATCAGAGGGATGTTTGTGCTGGTGGACGGGCTGCAGGGACAAACAAACAATACTAACATCTGTCTGACTTTTATTATTATTAACTCATTTGGCTGAATTTTCCTGGGAGCAGGTTAGCTGCGCGGTTATGTTGCTCTCTCTCTCTCTCTCTCTCTATCTCTCTCTCCCTCTCTCTCTCTGTTCTATCTTAATGAAGACAGAACGTCACCTGATGGCTCGGAGCGTCTCGTCGTCCTTCTCGCTGTCGGTGCACGGACCCTCGATGAAGAAGAGTTTGTCGTCGGCGTTGGACAGCTCGTCCGGCTCGTCCAAGCTGTGACCGCCGTCGCTGTTGACGTCACAGTTATCGACCTCCATCGTGGACTCCGAGTCCGGACTGGGACTGGTCGGTTCTGAAGGACACAAGGACACTTTTAGTTTTCAGACAACTTAAACATGAAGCTGCGTTAAAATGGATTCTGTGGAGGATAAAGGAACGACCATTTTTTTCTAAATTCTGTTAAAGTCATGTGACCTCACTTTGGTCTTAATGTCACAAAATAAGATCCAACAGCAAAGAAGGAGGACGACTTTAAAGCGGTCTTCGACGTCGAGGTCTGGTCTGTAAAACGTTTTAAATATCTGATGACTCATCCTGCACTAAGGGGGCGTGTCTAATTCCGACCAATTACAAGCCTTTTCCAAAGAAACTCCTCCCACAGATCAGATAGTTCAGGAGGTTTGAGACTAACACGAGCGCTCCGTCACAAACTCACCTCCGTTAAAGTCGACCTCGCCGAGGCAGTCTCGAGGAACTTTGGCCGCACATCTCTTATGGCAGTTGAATTTACAATCTGAAGAAGAAGAGAAGAGAAAACGTGGTCACTGTGCGTTTGATCAGTTTCCCTGCGTGCACGGCGCCGGCACGCCGTCCTCACCTTTGCACTGCATGCCCTGGCGGAAGAGGCCCTTGAGCAGGCGCTTGCAGAACTGGCAGATGGTGGGACGGGTGTAGGTGTGGACGGAGAAGGTGTGCGGGACTTTGACTCGGCCGAGGACGATCTTCTCCATCCAGATGGGACGGCCGCTCAGCAGGGAGTTACGCTTCCCGGCACCCAGGAGGGGGCGCTGTGTCGACCCGTTAGGATGAGGTTGGAAGAGATAAACAACAACAGAAAGAAAATATAAAGATAGAACAAGATCGGTAACCATGACAACAAAGCACAGCTTAAAACATAAACATGTAATGCTCTCGTTCACTAAGCCTTCTTATGGTTTGTTCCCTACGTGTGCACATGGTTAAGAGTGTGCCTTACTGTGTGTGTGTGTGTGTGTGTGTGTGTGTGTGTGTGTGTGTGTGTGTGTGTGTGTGTGTGTGTGTGTGTGTGTGTGTGTGTGTGTGTGTGTGTGTGTGTGTGTGTGTGTGTGTGTGTGTGTGTGTGTGTGTGTGTGTGTGTGTGTGTGAGAGAGAGGGAGAGTTGACAAAAGTGTGTTTGTTCCCGTTAGCATGAAGCGCTGAATGAGGCTCACTTTGTTCAACGGTTTGTGAACAGGATGGAAAATCCAGTGGTTAGCCTCCAGGCATCAGAGAGAGAGTGTGTGTGTGTGTGTGTGTGTGTGTGTGTGTGAACAGCTCGTGGAAATGGCTCACTGGTTGCACAACGTAGATCTGCCTGCATGCGAAGCGTGTTTTCATTCATCATGTGTTCGTGTATAAACTCCGACATGAAAAGGTCACGACAGGTTTGTTTTTGTCTGATTCAAACTTAAATCACTCGTCGGTGTGAACGTGAGAGCGACGGCCTGATCCAGACCCCACGACCCCGCGCATCGTGAAACATCACCAACGTTTCTGTAGTTCATTTTTAACAGCCTGTTTTTATGTTTTTTTATCTGAAGGAACCGTCGCCTCTCATTAAAACTACTTTAATTTAATTCCCGGGCCTTATTTAGACAGGACAGTGGACAGAGTATGAAACCAGGAGAGAAAGTGGGGGATCACGTGTCGGACCTGAACCTGAGCTGCCCACTTGGAGGACTTTTAGTCTCCGTACGTCGGGTCCAAACGAACCGCTGGGCCATCTGCAGCACATTTTAAACATTCCTCCTTTTGTTTTGTTTTATTTGTTGTAAACGTGATTGAAGGGGGGATAAACCAAATCTACCTACAGCTACTAAGAACCAGCATATTTAACTGCTATCGTATTACATATTGTTTATTTATAATGTTTACATATTTGAAAAAAAAGTGAAAAGGGCATTTTGTCAAATTGTCACATTTTCTTTTTCCTCTGCGTTCACAGTTGCTGCACAAAATGTCAATGTACTTTATCTTTTAATTACATTTTTTCTCGCTCACACACTTTGATTAATCTGAACTATTAGACCAGCTCAGGGTTGCTTTGCCAATCCCATCAGGACGTTCAATCAGGACGAGAGGCAGGGTACACTCTGACACACTTACAGCGCAGACGAAACAATCACAGTCACACCTTCAGGCACTTTACAGAGACCAGTTTCCCCCCGACCTGAACATGAGCGGACGCAGGAAACCAGCACAAAGAACAATACGTAACATTCAAACCAAGGTCCTCGAATGTCTGATATTAAAAATGCATCATCCCCTGATTGATAGGTTCCTGAAATCTGATTTAATATCCATCAGGAATGATAACAACTCCTTATTGAGAGCCAGCTTAAAACACATCAAATGTTTGATTGACTGTTAAGCCCACCTCCTCCTGCGGTATGGGCGTGAACTCTGTGGACGGAGGACGAGCGATGGTCATGATGGAGCCCGGCAGCGACACGTTGGACAGCCGTCTCTTCCGGACCCCGGTGCAGTTGTTGGGAATCTTGAAGGCACAGCGTTTGTGGTAGTTGAGTCCACATCCTGAAGACCAGATATTCGTGTTAAGTCGGCAGATTTTAACTTCACCAGTTCGAGCACGCTGCTGCCCCCTGCTTCCAGTCTTTATGCTAAGCTAGGCTAAGCTAAGCTAAGCAGCTCCCTGCTCTTCATCTAAGCACAGACATTAGAGGGTTTACAACAGTCTCTACTCACTTTGTTAAGAAAGAGTATTTTATTGTTTATAGTTAAACATTTAAATGACGATGTACAGTGTGTAGTCCCATTAGCTTTAACTCTTTGTTTTTACTGTCTTTAATGATTTTGAGTCATGTTTTTGTGTTCTGTCCTGGATGGTTGTTCACGTCTTTTGTCCTTTATATGTTTATGTTGAAAAAATAAATAAAAATTAAAAATAATCAAAATTAAAATGTTTCTGTATGTTTATGCTCTCGGGCAATGCAAAGTCAAGGTTTAATTTATTCTTTCATACGTACGAGACGTAAAGAAGCATCGATCTGCTGTTTTCATTGACTTTTTAAACATGTTTGGATCATTCAGAGTTTCATTTGACTTGAATATCAGAATGTCGTGAATAAAAGCTTGAAGCGTGCGCTCAACGTTTCTACTAATTACAAAAGGTGTTCCACAAGGAGCAGTTCTGGGCCCGAGCTTAGAGATCAAAATGTAGAGTCCATCTTTATGCAGATGATACTATCCTGTATATATATATATATATATATATATATATATATATATATATATATATATATATATATATATATATATATATATATTATTTTGGAAACTCTGAACAACTTGCATTAGGAAAACATAAAACTGTTAAGTGTAGATAAGGATGTTCCTCTACATCAAAAACTGCAATTTAAAAACACAAAGTTTTGTTGTTGATGCCTTTAATTCTTCACTCTCTCTTCCTTCAGTTACGTTTTGAATCCTGTTATCTCTGCTATCTGTGTCTTTATGTAAGCTGAAGTCATCGAGTCTTTAGGGAGGGGACTTTTTTGTCTTGTGGTCTCATGAGTCACAGTGTGATATTTAAGGAGTGAATGTGAGAGCATGCTAAAGTTAGCGTGCATCATCTACTGCAAATAGAAAATGTAGATTAGACGCTGTAGTGACTTGCTAAATCTGAGATGTCCTAATAAGGCCACCGTAGGGAGCGTTAACCCTCTTGATGTGACCTTTACGTGTCGTCACATCCTCAGGATAAACTTCACTCGTCTACGTAGAAGTAAAGGTCTGTGTTTTGTTTTCTGCTGTGTAAAGATCAGCGCAGCCTCATGCGTCAGCACTTTGTATGAATTAACATTCAAACACTGACAGTTACGCAACTGAGTGTGATTAACACAAGGTCACGCTGGAAGCTACCAGATCTACAGCCGCAGAAAGGAAGGAGAAGAAGATTCTCTGCTTGTTTTGTCTCATTTTTAGTGAGTTGCATCGGTACAAACGTTTTATTTTTGCAGCATTAAACTGGACTGAGAACTTTAAATTCTTAATAACCACATCAGTGTGGTCCACAGCTTGGTGAAACTATGAAGACTGCACACATAGTGAAACACTCACAGAGCGTTCAGATAACCACACATCTATACTCTGTTAAGTTTGAATAAATCCAGGATGTGACGCTGCAGGGAGCTCTCTTCCTTACCTTCACATTTGAGGCCCTGTCGGACGAGCCCCCACAGCATCTCCCCGCAGTCGTCGCAGAAGGCCGGCGCCTTGTACGAGTGAACGTACAGGGCGTGAGGTCGGATTTGGAAGTCTTCGGCCGTGGCCAGAGCTGAAACAAACGAACACAGAGCGCTCAGAACCCTTGACCCTTTTAAATGCTCTTAATTCTGCCACCAGGGGGCTCTCAGTAAAAACAATAACAACAGACAGCGTTGGGGCTGGCGGGGAATCATGGGAGTGATTCTCTCTTCATTTCAGTGCGACTGCTCCTGAAATTCTCCGGAGCAAGAGGCAAGATGTGACGTGAAAAGAACAAGGTGGAAGTCCTCTGTGCGATGTGCTTTCATGCTACGTGTAGTCCAACATGATCTGAACATGAAGAACATCGTGGAGGAGAGGAAAGAGCAGAGCAGCAGGTTGATGAGAGCACGGAGGTCGTAGAGGTCGTGTGTACGCTGTAAGGCAGAGATGACTCCTGCAGCGTGTTGCAGCAGCAGGAGGAGGAAGTGGTCGTGGGTTTGAGTCGGCGCGGCTCGGGCTGCAGACTTTGTGTTTTCTTCCTCCTGTGTGATTTAAAACTGCTGCTGCTCTGCGTCGGGGTGTTCAGCTGTTAAGGTGTCAGGTTTAGTTTATACACCTCGACCTGTCAACACGACTCAGGAAATGACAATCCTGCAGACAATATTATGATTAGAGCGTGCAGGGTGAGCCGGCGGCGGCGGCGGGGGGAAACCAGATCTGAGGCGACCTCACGGCGCTCACCCAGAGGAGGATAAACACTGAGAGAGCTGAAAGGGGAAGCTGACACAAATCCAACTTGATCAATATTTGATCATTAAAAACAAACACTTCTTTGTGAGTGAAGAATCCAAACACATTTTTTTTTAAGGACTTTTTACTTGACATTTTCTAAAAGCGTCTTCCAAGAATTTAAATTCAGGTTGTGACGTAATTTAAGGACCAAACACGGGGACTATTTCTCTCTAAACCGAAGGAGGGGGTTGTTTATGTCATGACACAGATACATATAAATATAACAGGTCCAACTGTAATCTGTCATCATGATTAACTACATAATAAACACATTAACAAGCAGAACATGAGACGTTTCTCCTCTTTTACAGACGACGTGTTTAGAGAATCAAAATGAATTAAATAGAAATAAAAGTCTTTTCCATGTGGTTCGAATGCTAACCTAGTTACAGTAACCAAGGAGGGCGGGGCTTGACAGAGGGTTGATTCTTTCTCTTAAAGAGGTTTGTTGGCAGAAGCCGAAAGAGCAACGACAATACCAAGTAAAGGCTGACAGAGATTATAACATCCCCGCCCTTTATCTTCACCAGTAATCCTAATCCAGCTGGAGTTCTGATGCTGGGTAACGGTTGATCTGCCTGATCTCAGAGTCGCACTGAGAAGCCAATTTGAAGCGATGAAGCGGGCTTACAGGCCACAGGACTGACCCGCCGATAAACAAAAGATTAAACCATCTTACCAGAGAGAACCACCTCCACCAGGTCCCCTTCGTGGATCTCGTCGGCCGACGTCAGACGCTGCAGGATGTTGTCCGAGTTCAGGTCGTGGCGAAAGAGGAGGATCTTGTCGTACATCCCGAAAAATCCACATTCAGGGAACTGAGGAGGAGGAGGAGGAGGAGGAAGAGGTCAGTCAGAGTCAGGGTGAAGTGCTGCTCAGGTGAACTTGATAGACTGTCCATGTCGAGGGGAAACACATGTCCCTAAACTGTGAAACAGCCTTCCCACTTGCACCAGGCCGGACACCGCTGCTGACTAGTAATACTCTTTAAATCATGACTCCTCTGGTCCTTTAAAGGCAGTTTATCTTTATCTCGTATTCTCATAAATGTGTTGAACTCGTTCATCCATTGTACATCAGAGCTGCTGTTGTTTTCAGTGAGATGTGTTTCTCCGTCCTTGGCAACATCATGAAGGTGTTAACACATGTGTGTCATCATTTCTTATTTAGAGAACGAGTTCAGCGTTACAAACTACAAACAAGGATTCCTTCACATCCTGCTGAAGAAGAATGTCTTTATGTAATATGAACGTTATCTTTGTGCTGTATACAGTTAATCGTTTGGCCTGCGGGGGGCGCTACAGTCGTGACAGGATTCCTTTAAAAAGACAAAGAAAAGAGCAGCTTAATGGTGAAAGCTGCAGACATAAAAAGTGTAATCCTCATCAGTCAAAGGGCTCAAGCAGCCGACCTTTGACCCCGCTCATTAAGTGTCCTTTTATCCAGCCACCCGTCCTCTTCGTTAACCGCGACCTCGCCTCTCTTCATCTGACGAACACATGACGAGTGATGAAACTCGACATGCTGTCCTCACTGGATCCGTTTCCACTGAAGTCAACCGACCGTCACATCCAGGACGGCTTTTATTCAATCTCACTTTCTGGTTAAACAAAAAAACGCCCCGAGACTGCCAGCGCCTTTTTCTTCCTTAAAAAAACAAACAAACAAGAAAACTCAGAGCAGCTTTCCCAGCAGTGACGTCTTCTTGAGAAAGAAGTTTACACGTCGATGCTTCACCTCGGGGTCACTGTGTTGTCAAACTCTGGTTTTTACTCCGTGAAAATGAAGGTTTCCGACAAATAACTACGATTAAAAAAACTAAACCCTTTGTTTATCTGCAAGCTCCGTTTGTTTAAACACACAGACACTGTTCCTGCAGGGGGCGCTGGAGGCTCATCAGCAGCAGCCACCATGTTGGAAATGCAGTCTCAGTCTAACAGAACGACTCGTCATGATACAGGCCAAATGAAGCTGTGATTTAAAGAATCACAACGCTGAATAAATGTCCTGACGTTGACATTTCAGAGCGAGGACTCGCCGTGTCTGTGCAGGGATCATTTCAGACTCAGTGTTTACACAAAGAGCTGTCACAGGATCCAACTGAAGCTGTGTGACAGCAGCCGGATGAAGCCGTCGTCTCCAGAGGTACTTGAACTAAACATTTACACACCTGAACATAAACAATAGAAGTGCCGGAAAATCCGGGATTTGACTCTGTGGAGGAGGAAGGTTCAAAATGTCTTCCTGCAAGATGAGCGCTCAGCAGAGTCTAAGACGTGCAGCTGTGTCACTCTTCTTCTTCTTCTTCTTTTAAATGTGTGATTTTGAGCTGATGACGGGAAAAGTTTAAAAACATTCCATGATGCTTGCATGTGTGTGTGATGGGACCAAAGTGTGTCTTACACACCTGAGTCCACTCAAAGCACAAAATACAAATATGTGTGAGAAAAGTAAAAATAATCATCTTATCCAAGTTTGGATTAAAAGGACGACACAGTTTGAACAACACCGTCACTGCTTTCTTCTTCATGTTTCTAAATCGCACAGTGAAGAAAACAAACAGAATTATTCTGTTGAATTGTGGTGTGTGTGTTTTTGTGTTGTGTTGTGTGTGTGTGTGTACTGGTTTCCTTGCATTCTGCACACGTGCAGGTGAAGCAGCTTCCTGCAGCGGGCCGCTCTCTGTGTTAGCAGGATGTTAGCAGGATGTTAGCAGCGTGCAGGTAGCTTGCAGCAGGGATCCTGCAGCGCACGCTGACAGACACGAACACAACATCCATCATGAATCATCTCTGAGGTCGTGACACCCGCCGTGTCAGGCTCCCTCACCGCTCCAACAAACACAACAACACACAGACACACAACACACACAGGAGTAGTAAATACGTCTCTTCACAGCAGGTGAGGACTCGGTCACGACCTGTGATGGTGCCGTGCATCAAACTGAAGCTTGTGAATGGACGATGGGGGCGTCAACATGTGGACCTGCTCGGACTGTAAGAGCAGGAAACTATGAGGAAGTGTGATGTTTTCTTTGAGGTCAATTTGTTAGTTTTTTGTTCTTGAGGTTTCAGTTTTGTTGTTTCAGACACACAAATCTATAAAACATGCGCTTTAACTCCTCTCCAGTCCACGGTTTAGATCCTTCTCCCTATAGACTGGTGTAGTGATGATGTATTTTTGGAGGCCAACCTGAAAAAATGGCGCCTGTGGGATTTTTGCATTGGATTTTGGATCATTGCAGAAAATAATCTCTGTGTCAAACACACGTTTCTGACGCGTTACTGTTTTGTTCAGCGGGATAATCTTTACAGATGAACATCATTTATATGAAGTTTGAAGAGTTAATGCAGCCCAGAGAAGTAAAAAGCTAACGTTCTGCTACAAGCGAACTACACCGCGGTCGGTTTGTAATGACGTCACGACCGTTACGCTTCATCAATCTAATCATCGGATTTCACAAGCTAGCTAAACGTTAGCTTAATAAGTTGTTTATTTACCTAATATTTGCAAGAACACTGAAAAACATGACTAGAGGCTGAAAGGAGGATTAGGGAGAGAGTTCCCGGCGTGATGACGTTTAATGTCTCCATGACAACCACTGTAGTTTCAGTTAGCTACTCGTTAGCAACCGCCGTTTAAAGTTTGTGTAAAAACGTTCACCAGTGGCGGTCTTAGCTAATGTAGTTTATCTCGTCTAACAAAACATCAACATCTCTTCAGCTTGTGTTAACCACAGACCTTATTTCAGGCGTCTAACCACAAACACATTCAACATCCTCATTGACTTTTAGAGTGAGGAACCCACGGCGCTAAAATGCTAACTCACTTCCTGGTTTTAGGACTCAAAACTACACCAGTCTATAGAAACTGTTTGTCCATCTTTACTGTGGTAAAAATAAAAATTAACCTTGGTGACATGCAGCCGAGTATTTCAATGGCTGTTGTGAAACTGTGACTCAGCTTGAAGCTGTAAGAAAAACAATCCTCCGTGCTGATTGGACGATATCTAAACCAGAAGTGAAACGCTTCTGTTCAGCTGCCACGATGACACACTTGGGCTCCGTCCAATCACGTGAGAGGAAGACGTCGGACTCTGTGTTCTCTGAGGTGAGCGGAGAAACGCAGTAAGAGTTCTGTTAATGGACAAGAGTGTGAGCTTAATACACACTGATCCCTCTTTATGGTTAATCCTCCATTAACCAGCTTTTAACCTCCACACACACACACACACACACACGCACACACACACACACACACACACACACTCAATCCCTCTAACTCTCCAAACTGAAGCCACATTTCTGCACACCACAGTTCAGTGTCTGTTGTCGGGGTCGAGAAGCCAAAACCTTCAGGCCCTGCAACACGACCCCTGACCCTCAAACACGGCGGCTCGGACACGACCCCTGACCCTCAAACACGGCGGCTCGGACACGACCGGGACGGGACGTCTCCGTGTTTGACTCGAGGTCGCGCCTTCACCACCGAGGGGAGGAGATCCATCACCTGGATCAGAGCAGCGAAGTGTTCATGGAGATAATCCCGGTTCACTCCACACACACAACTTAACCCAACGTCTGATTCATTTTTCAGCGAGGCGTTCCTATTGGCCGTCATCGAGCGTGCACTTCATCACCTTCATCAGCTCAGAAGGGAAATTTGATTTCCAGCAGAGGACAAAAACACAACAAATGAAAAAGACAGAGCAGCCTGAAGGAGTACGAAGGGTTACGTGTTTTTAAAAGCTTTAAGGTTTTATTATCGAGGATCAAAACAACGTTTCCTGTTTCTTTAGAGGGCAAACGCAGCGAGTCGTAGTGACCCTGCACGGGGAGCATTATTTGATGGAGGATTATTCTCCTTACATGTTTAATGTCCTCCTTGCAGCCTTATTCACTTCAGATGTGTTTATTTAGAAAGCCTCAGTGATCGATTTATCACCATGGGAACATTTTTTGTTTTTTAAATAAGGTAGCTCATCTCGACCGAGCAGCTCCAAACAACACCGAACATTTAGCTTTAAAATATGAGATTTATCAATTAGTGTCAAACACACAACTTTCTTCTTTCTTTTCTGTTGGAAAACTGAATTACCGTAAATTTCGGACTATAAGCCGCTACTTTTTTGTCACGTTTTGAACACTGCGGCTTTTACAAGGATGCGGCTTATTTATGGATTTTTCTTGGGGGACAATGAGCTTCTGCCGCAAAAACATTTCACCTCGTCGCGTCGGATCTTAATATCAGTCATTTTGCGCTTCATGCACGCCACGCACCCTCATCATGGAAAACACACGGAGAAATACATATGATGCAGCTTTCAAGTTAAAGGCGATCGACCCGGCTGTCAAAGAAGGAAATAGAGCTGCTGCACGTAAAGTTGAAACTGACAGCGAGGAAGTGAGTAATGAAGTCATTCTGAGGCAGTGAATGGATGGACTTTTTCATGTGAAATGTATTACAGTAATCTTTTTCCATCAGCCGTGTTACAGACACTGTTCCATCAAGGATTTCCAGAAGGCTTTACGGATGTTACCGTTAGCCTACGTATTTAATCAAAAGTTAAAACAATGTTTTTGTGTCACGTCTTTCTGTGTAAATAGTTATAACGTGGACACCTGCGGCTTATAATCAAGTGCGGCTTATATATGTACAAATTCATTTACTTATTTTTAGCCGGTGCGGCTTATATCCAGGTGCGCTCAATAGTCCGGAATATACAGTAAATAAATTAAATTACTAAATTAGACCCCCCCATGATGAGAGAAGTCCATCCTCTCCGTCTTCTGCCTGCTCCACTTTTCAGAAAATGTGTGCTCAAACAGGCCGTTTGGAGATTTTCCCTTCATGACATCACAAAGGGCAGTAGCCCCTCCCCCAGGTGGGTGACACTCCCACAGCTAGGTGTTTGTTCTGCCCTCTGAGTCTGCCTTCTCACCGTAAACAATAGGACATGGAGCCAGAAAGCAGCGAGTACACCCGAGCCCTTCCAGAGAGGGGGCGTGGTCAGACACAGCTCATTTACATATTTAAAGCTACAGACACAGAAACAGCCTGTTCTGAGCAGAGCTGGCTTATAGACATGATCACTGGTTTAAACTGGTTGAAGAGGGGGAGAACATGTGACCTTTAAACTGGTGCCTGTTTTTAAATCCTTTATTTCAAAATTGTTTTTTTTGTCTTTAAAAGCAGAAAGAAAAGAAAGAAAAAGAAATGAGGAAGTTTAAAGTGTGTTTGAAAATTTTCGAGCAGACGTTTTGTTGACTCAGACCAAAGAAGCTGAATATTATGTAATCTAGTAAATTCTCTGACAGCAGGAGGTGGAGAAACGTTTAGCACCGAGATCTAAACGAGCAGTTTTAATTTGATTAATTTATTCGTTCCTTTTGTTCATGATTTGTGTAACTTTGTTCAGTCTTTTTTCAGAACCCCCGCACACACACACACACACACTTTTATAATATATATATGTGTTTAGTGTGTAATGTTGCACATCTGTCGCCTCTCTGAAACATCACGTGACGTTCACCTCGTACATCAGTAGGATTATAAAATCACTCAAAGCGGCAGCGACACGAAGAGCACAAACGGATAAAACAGCCGTTTGTCGTGCGCCGCAGAACCTTTCAGCGTCAATAAAACTCTCCAACTCTTTCGCCGTTTGCCTGCAATTAGCCTGCAGGGACGGCGCTAAAACGGGGCTGATGGGAAATGTGAAGGTAAACAGCAGCGCGCCTGGTTTCCCTGCATCCGCTCAGCTGTCACCTCGCTCAGGAAACAACAGGAAGCAGCTCTGAGTGGGTCAAGGTTGTTGGTGTGCGAGTGTGGGAGTTTCATTCATCCACTCATCAAAAGGCTGAAATCACCGCCGAGGGCTGCGAATGAAACACACACACACACGCACGCACACACACGCACACACTCGAGTAGATTATTTAATGTAAAAACAATCAGCTGCGGTTTCTCGTCAACTTTCACAAACTTCTTTTTCAATCAGTTAAAAAACCTCTTCCAGGATGATTGAAACTTTATGACTGGAAACGCCCACGACCTCCGTCTCAGAGCGCCTTTCACCAGCTCTCACTGTTGCTAGGTTACCAAAGTTAACTTCTGCTGCCCTCCTTAATGTCCGTCAGGCGTGAGTTAAACGCTCCCCGTGTTTAATATTTACCTCGAGAACACACAAAGACGACTTAAAGAAGTCACGAGCAGCAGATCGACACCTGGAAACGGATCCCTCGAGGCAGACCAGCTTCTCCTTCTCCTTTATTTATTTTTTTACAAAGCTGATTGATGATTTTTTAGAAGCTTAAGTCCCACCCATCTTGTTTCTGATTGGTTGCTGAAGGAGAAGTGACATTGACGAGCTGACAAATAATAAATATCCTCAGAAAGACAGAGCAACATGTGGTTTGCATTTATCTCATGAGTACAGCTGCTCACGCTCCAGAAACGGGCCGAGTCGGACAGGCAGGACGTGTGGCGTCCGATAGAGAAGAAGCATGGCGCCGATTGGGCGAGGCGTCCGCAGAGTGTGTGGAAGTTGGGAATTAGACTTTTCTGCAGTTGTTAGCGATGGACGCATTTACAAAATGGTCTTAATATCTGCAGATTTGTAGATCTAATGATGCACATCCGTCCATCATGGTCTGATCCAATAAAGTTCAATTAAAAAGCATCGTGTCCCCGGTGTGACGCTGAGTACGTCTCTCTCTGTCACATCCTCCCCCCCTCACACACCTCGCTGTGTGTACTCGTGTGTTAAAGTCACCTCAGGGTTTCCTCTGGGTTCATTCAACGGCGGCACGACCACGCATTAAAAATGACCTCAACAGGAAGTGAACAGAAAGACTGAGACACGGCGGGTATGAGACGTGTGTTTATGTCTCCATGAGAGAGACCGATCTCAGTTTACTCGGATTCAACACATTTATACACAACTAAAGAAACGCTGCAGGACTTCAGCTTCTACAGAGACTCACTGTCATGTCTGTGGTATAAAAAAAAAAATGGACAGGCGTCAGCTGATCCGGAACAAACGGGGAAGTAAAACTAAAAACACCGGGAGGAGCGCATAGAAAGCAGAGAAGAAGAAACCTTTACAGGACTGTGTTCAGTTCGTGTTGACGCCGTGAGGTCAGACTGAACCGTTCATGTAGGAAGTAACAACCTCTTCTGCTCACTGTGACCTCAGAGGTCACATGGTCAACCACAGGAAGTTACCAGCCTAGCCCCCAAAAGTCCTCCCACACACAAACAAAGGAAATCCCCCAAACCATTAAGAACATTTTTTTTTTTTCTGCTGTAAAAAAATTATAATAATAATAATGGGAAGTAAAAAGCAGCGACAGATACGTAAGGCCCCTTTAAAAGTCCTGCTGAAGACAAAGAAGGTGAGTCGTTTACATGATGTCATCAAACGCATCGTTTAGATGCAAACGAGCGTCAGATTTCCCGCTGAGATTCGACCTGATGGACGGAGTTAAGAAAATATCAAACAATGCCATTTCCTGTTTCTGATACGATAACGGAAGACAAGGCGGAAACAAATCAACTTCCTGGTTTTTATCTGATCTGCAGATACAGTAGGCACAGGTGGAGGAAGGGGTGTGTGTGTGTGTGTGTGTGTGTGTGTGTGTGTCAGGCTCCTCAGAGGCTGCACACTATTTCCCAGCAACAAGCGCTCAGTACTGTAAACTTCACAACCTGCCAAAGTGCACTCAGTCTTTGTTTACAGTGGACGACAGCTGAATCCAAGCAGCAACATGTGGAGTCGAGCCGACATGAGCGCTCGAAACAATAAGATAAATAAATAAATAAATAAATATTCAAATGTTCTAAAGTCGACGATCATGAACCAATCAGTGAAGTCCCCTCGGACTTTATTATCAGAGCGCTCCACTGTTGTGTAGGCGGGTCGAGCCGCCTCTCTCTCTCTCTCTCTATATTCACTCCTCTACCTGGCCTTGGTAACCATGGAAACCAGTGTAGCTGAGGACTCGCTTCACCTGGACGACAGAGGGAAGAAGCTGGTAAAAATATAAGAAGTGTTCTCCGCTCACTGACTTCACTCGTGTTTTTAAGAGCTGCCACTGACACACGCCTGTTTTTATGTACAGTGAGCTGATACGGTTGATCAGATGCGCGATGCTCCACATTAGGATTAAAAATAGAAGCTGGCGTCCTCACTGCCGGGTTTGTTAACGTTGAACCCCCCCAAAAAAACAACTTTAAAAAACAAAACATTCATTTAAAGTTGAAGCTATTTTAAAAGCATCTCCAGGTCTTGAAGGCTTTTTGAAGGGAAAGTGGAAAACTGTGTTCCCATGGAGGTCGAGAGTGTCGAGCTGCCGCCACATAGTTCTTCCTGAAAGTGGAGAGAACCAATCAGACGACAGGGGGCGGGACGTAACGTTGGGACGATTTGAATTGGAGTGTTAAGCTGCTTTTTATTTCTTCATCATTTGAAGGTTTATTTTGGAGCAAAAAAAGAAAAGGTGGCGCTCACAGATTTGGAGTTGTCTGGGTTTTGTTGTTGTTGTTGTTGTTGTTGTTTGTTGGTCGGGTGTCGGTTCCATGAGTTGCTCTGTTGTCATGGGTTTAAAACAAACAAACTATGAGCTCAAATAAGATTTTAAAAAAGTAGGGTGAAGTTGACGCAGAGTAAACAGGTTATCACACCCTCCACGCTGGGACTGGGTTCGGGTTTGTGGGCGTGAAGGTGGTCGATGTGGCGACTTACGAGGGCGAGGGCGAGCGCGGGGGCGGGGGACTCCCCCCCCCTCCAGTGGAGACCACACAGCAGCCGTACAGCTGAACCTTCACAGTCCCCACACACGCAGCTCACAGCTTCATGATGTGCACACAAAAGCAGGAAGGAGTCAATTCCAGTGATGATGTCATTTTGTAGGCCAAACTGGAGACCCACCTTTTCCTCACGGAGGAGCTTCCTGCTGGGATTCGACATCAGTGAAGGAAAAGTCTCAGGGAGCTGTGATAACGAAGGCCCAAAGCAGCAGGGAGGGAAATGACCTCGCTGTGTTTACGCAGGTCTCAACTGGTCCCAAAGCAAACAGGTCTAAGGACTAAGGTAGGACTGGGGGACACTCAGGAAGACGCTCTGAGTCTAAACCTCCAGGTTGGCTTCATGTTTGTCCTGCTGATATTTCCTGTCTCTCTTCAGCCTCAACAAAAAAAAAAAAACATGGACCCAAAACATTTTTTTTAAAGATTTTTGAAGAGTTTGAAAAGAAGAGTGACAGAGTTATGAACTCTCTCTCTCTCTCTCTCTGCCTGTTTATCTATCAGACCTCTTCAGTACACGCAGGACGAACAGATGAGTCGACAGTAAGCAAACCAACCCGCCCTGATCCTCCTCCTGTGAAATATGAAGCAAGGAGCGCAGACGCAGCAACACCAACCAGGAATTGAAAAAAATGACTTTTCCTCTCGATGAGAGGTTCACACTTTTAAAAACCCTCCTGAAGCTTCCAGGAGGAGCTTCACGTGTGCACGCAAACACACAGACTTCACCTCCAGGCAATAGGAGGAAGGGAGTGACGTTACTGTACTGCGACTGCTGCTGCACGGACTCTTTCAGCGCCGTTTGAGCCGTGTTCAGTGTGGATGGTCGCTGATATGGTCGGTCAGAGATCAGATGTGTGAAGAGAATCAGCTCGTTCACTCGAGCTGTAGAGCAGACCAATCATTTCTCATGACTCCATTCAAAAATCCATTTTTGATTCAAAAGGATTCTGGACTCAAAGTCTGGAGGATTTACTCCCGTCATCTGAGAGACTTGTTGAATTTATCGTTGCTTTCTACTCAGTGAAAGAGCTACAAATAAAAAAAAAAGAAACATAAAAAATCGATTTTAAATCTTAGAAGAGAAGAATCTTGATTTCTACGTAAATTGATTTTTTTCTCCCACTTCTATTAGCTGTGCTCTTCTTAAGTCCCGCCCTCTCACGTTCTCTGCTCCAATAACAGTCGAGTAATTTGTGCAAAAAGTCTTTTTTTTTTACCTGGTTCATACAGCTGATCATGTTGAACGTGTAAAAAAAATCAAAGATTTTTGTTTTTTAACAGAATTCTGTAAATAAAAGCAAGAAAAGAATCTCTTTGTATCTCAAATCAAGAATAATGACGCAGCGCTTTCTGCTCTGAGAGGACGTCGACGTGTTCGAGGGAAGTTCTGGTGCAGAGTGAAGGCCGAGCTCGCCGGCAAAACTGTGAAGCAGAAACTTACAGGAAGTCCCGACTGAGCGGGTGAAACGGAGACGCTCAGCTTTCTTTAAGAGGACAGAGGACGGCAGTGAAGACGGTCCACAGTGAGAAGTCCACCGTGGATGGTTTGTTTTCCAGCGTGAGATACAGAAAGGAAGACGTACCTTTTGGTCCACGATGGAGCAGACGAGCTCCCTCACGGCGGACAGCGAGTGGTCCCCGGGTTCCAGCGTGACCGTCTCCCTGGTCAGTCCGATCTGCAGCAGGAAGGAGACCCCGAGGATGGAGCCGCGGGAGTTGGTGGGGCTGGGAGCCGACTGGCTGCCGTTAGACAGCCGGCTGCAGAGCGTGGCGGGCGGGCTGGGGGACGGCGACGGGGTCGGCGGCGAGGCATGCTGAGGCAGGGCGGAGAAAGAGCGAGGGGAGGCCGGCGGCGGCGGCGGGCTGTTCTCGGCAGACATTGGCTGTTATCTTTGACGTCGTCCAGGCAGGAGGAGGACGAGCCGGGACGTTAAGAACATCCAAAAGAAAGATCTCAGGCTGCTCGAAGGCTCATCAGTCAGGCGAGCGTCTCCTCGTTCGCTTGGCTCAATTCACGATTTTCACCAAAACCGTCTCCAGACTGCTGAGCATCTCCGTCGAGCGAGGCCTGAAGATCGGAGAGGTTCAGCTTCAGACAGAGCGCTGCATGAAGCTGTGGATCGGGATGTCCAGATGTGCTGTTTGTCCTTCCTGTTTTCACAGAGTGCATCTGCTGAAAATAAAAAGAGGACGTATCAGAGAGCGGTCACCTGTACGTTTGTCTCTCTCTACCACGTAACTGATGTCCTCTTTATTCTATAGACTGTTGAGTCCCTTTCATACACATCATTTAGAACAGATTCACCTTTGACCTTCAACAAGACCACAAAGTTCCCTCTTTTCACGGCGGTAAATGTCAATCAGCATTTTGTCTCTTTTTTTTTTCAAAAAGGTCAAAATGAAAATGTCTCGATTTGCACACGAGCCAGAAAATGTTCTCGCTTAAGAATTTACCCAAGAGGACGCACATCCAAACATTTCATTTGACTGTCTTTACAATGAAAATGAGTACATGTGTGTTGATGTATGTTGTGATAAAGGGGGGGGGGGGGACCAGAGGGTCGCCAGCTCCAGGCTCGATGCAGTTAAATGACTTTAATGAAGTAAATGTATTTCATCTATGTTTTTAAAGCGGTGTAGAAAACCAGGAAAATGTTAAAATTTTATATCAATATCTGCCATGCAACACTTCATTAGTATTATTTAACTAATTCTAACTTGAATTTCCCTCAGGATCAATAAAGTATCTATCTATCATTTAGTATCTGCCTACTTGCACAGCTCTATATTTAAATATATATTTATAATTATTTCTTATTTACTGCATATAAGTCTGTTTTGTATCTAACGTTATAGTTTTGTATTTTCACTTTGTACTCCCATCTTATTTCACATCTTTATTATTTGGTTAATATGTTTTAGTATAGCTGCACTTTACAGCTCTGTGTGCCTTTAAATTGACTAATAAAGTTTTTTAAACTTGTTTTAAATATCATCAGAGACAGGGAAACACTATAATAAATGAATATTAAACTAGATAAAAGCCTGCTTTCGTTTAAGTATTTTACTTTAAAGTTGTTGTTTTTTACTCTACAAGTGTGTTTTTTTATGTTAATAATATCCCAGCAGGTTACAGTCCAGCTACCAGAGATTTTGTAATCACTATTTAAAAATAATTAAAGTCTGTTTTGATCACTTTATGTGAAGAAGTTGGAGAACCGTTACCTCTGAGAGCAGGGCGGGTTTTCCGCTTCCATGGAGACCGCTTAAAGATCCATCCTAACGGCTACTCCGAGAACTCAACGGCGCAATTTAACGAGTCCGGGTCCGACTGCAAAACTCGGTCCAGGTCGGTGAAGTAGAAAAAAAGCAGACAGACTGAACTGTTACACTTATTAATTTCTCTTCTCGTCGTCTTCGTTGTTTCCAAACGTCTCCTCTCGACGAGCGTAGAGTCCGACCGAGCGGCAGCAGCTTCATGTGGATCTGATTATCAAAGCGAGACGAGCCCGCACATACATACCGTCCGGGTGAGTAGATGACACACGAAGAGGTCTCACTCTGACGGAATTTCCAGGGACCGGACACCCGATGTTTCTTGCGCGCAAACTCAGAGCTAGACTCAAAACAAGCAAACAAACACATACCACACTCTGGAAATACTCTGTCCGAAGATTGGATGGATACAACTCAAACGACAGCGAACAAATTATCTTTGTTTCAAAGTTGTCTGTTGCGAAATTTGTGGGAACTGTTTTATTATCTCGAAGTGAGCAATTGTTCAAATCATAGACGATCAATGCCTACACTCTTATCAGTCTATTCCTTGGCGCCCTCTCGTGGTAGAAATACTTAATTACACAAAATGCGATTCAAAATGCTCATTTAATTTTAATTCATAAAAATGATTAAATCAGTGGATGTACTTCACTTAAATTAAAAAATAATATCATTAAAAACAAGATTTAAGCACTGATAGTTTAAGAAGCAACAACTTGCCACACCCACTTCAGAGAAATATATTATTTTATTATTATACACCTGTACAAGAGGGAAGTACCCCTGGTGGATAATTAAAATGCAAGTGTTAATTTGAAAATAAAATGCCTTAGGAATAATGGGAGAAATGTTTCAGGATATGCGTTAAGTATTATCTTATTATACCGCATGCTTTTCCCGTTCGGAGTCGTGGGGAGCTGAGGCTGATCCCATCTGTCATTATGCCAAGTGTTAACAATAAATGTCCAGTTATCTCCACAAGTAGCATGCAGTAGTCCTGACAAATGTGCCAATTACCTGTTGGAGTCAAAGTTCACGTTTGTATTATTTTAAGTGTAATTCTGATACTGAACACAAGGTGGAGCCTGAGCATAAAGCTAGACTCGAAGTAACTGCTTTAAAGGTGTCAGATAGGGAATTCTTGAGAGGTTGAGGGGAACCATTCTGGTGAATTTGAGGGCAATAAAAAAGCAGGTTGAAAACTAGGGGTTTGGTATCAACCTATTATTATAGCAACATAAAGGGGAAAAAACAAATAACAAAACGTAGATTTATAATACAAGAATCCATCTCCTCCATTTCCTATGGGATACAGGAATTTAAAAAAGCGACCCTCATGCTCTGGACAAACAGTTATATACAGTCTGTTAGAGAAGCCAGAGAGGGAAGCCACACCCACAGGAAGTTTTTATCATGTTGCATTCAGGCTCCGTCAGACATTTCAACTCTAACTTTGATAAACTCGTTTAAAGTTACAACAACCACGGATTTCCTATATTTTATCATTTCAAATAATTCATACAATTATAGTTAGACACTGACTGAACACAACACAAAACAATGTGTATGGGAAAAAAAAGAAAGATTTAAACTTTAGAAAGTTTAAACTAAGAAAAAATTCACGTCATCTGGTTTGCATTTGATATTTTTGTGTTCCAGTAATATTTTACCTAACATGACCTCTTCATGGTGTTTAATGTAAATCTTTTGTGAGTAAAAATGTGCCTCTGCGGCTCTCTGTTTTCACTGTCAGCTGATGTTTTCGTTCTTAGCCAGTGCAGGCTTATACAGTTTAAAGTCCTGATGTGCTTCTTCCCATGGGAAACATCTGCAGACCCTAAAAAAGCTTCTCAGCCAACGCCCAGCACGCGTGACCGAGCTGCTCAGAAGATGAAAGAAATGCTCAGAGACGCAAGAGCTCATTTTAAATGGAGGTCTAAAGGATCATGAGCATGGTGGGATATAGTGCAGGGCATTTCTTGCATAATGAGGAAAACAACAACATGCACATTTGTCCTTATTTAGAAAATGAAAATTCAAGTTCTGTCATTTCAATAGGCCTTCATTGGCAATAATTGCAAGGTGATAATATTTTGCATTTGTACTTTGAGTATCTCACAAACCCATAAGTTGTCTTGGAAGATTTCAAAAGAAGGATAAAGGATCATTTTACGACTGTATGCCCGTGTTCATCAGGTTTAATTCTCCTGATTTATTTATTTTTTTATCAATATGATACTTGTTTATTTTCTGTCTTTGTTCTCTGTGTGAAACTTTGATGCTGTACATGCTATCAAGTATCTCAACAAGAACCGTTTCCTCATTGAAATACAGGCAAAATAAAAGAAATAAAATGTAGCTTGGGCACTTTAAAAGCGTGACCAAAAAATTAAATTACAATCAATTAAAAAGGGAAGGCCTGAGAAAATTAAGCACATGATAATAATAATAATAATAATAACTTTACTTTGTATAGCTCCTTTAAGAACAGCTGGTCTAATGCTGTTAAAACGTTTATTAAATGCATTACAGACTTTTTAAAAACATTCAAGTATGTTATTTAGTCAACAAATAAAACTTTTATTATTTATTTGGGTACTCTGCACTTTTGTACTTTTTTTCTACTTAACTTATTTCTACTAATATTTTATTCTATTTAAATCTATATATCGTGATTGAGAGTTCCTCATTATTGTATTTTTAAGCGCTCATCGTTGTTCCCACGGCACTTAAAGGCAGCACCGGCATACTCTTCCAGGATTGGAAGAGAAGTGGGAAAGAGGGCGTGGTCTCATACTTTGTAACCCGAAACCCGAGCCACCAACACGCGCTGTTCTGAGTGTAAACTTTCTCCTCGAGCTCCGTCAGTTGGGGCACGGCGCGCGGAGGAGACGGTAACATCCGTTTGTCTGTCCGCTGTAACGGAATTCCTCGCTGCTCGTCGCTATGTTTTATTGACGATTTGACTTGGTGTTATATTTTTTTTCTTCTGGGCTACTGAGAGATTAATTGAGACTTTGTGTTGGAGACATGGAGGCTGTTAGCACGTGGAGCCCGCAGCAGGTGGTGAACTGGATGAAAGGTAACTTTAAAGATCCGTTTCCATAGTGACCATATCAGTTTGAAACTAACGGTCCTCAGTGTGCAGTTAGGAATAATAACGGCTGACTATTTATTACTTTAACAAACTTCTGTGCCGTTTTACTTTTAAACTTTTAAAATCATTTATAAATTAATACTGAAAATACAGTCTTAACTAAACACGACAAGGGTATCTGAACATGTTTTGCCGGGATCGTTATTTAGGGTTTCTCTAGCAAATTGTGTCTCCTTTTTGAACGGATTTAAACTGTATCTACAATTAAAGGTATAATAAAAAAATAATGATTAAAAAAATATTTCATTAATTTTTCAATTCATCTTTATAAGTATTTTTTCTTTTCTTCAGTTCAGACCTCGTTAGTTGTACAAAATGCTATATATGTGTATATATATATATATATATATATATATATATATATATATATATTGTATTGGTTTTTTATATTTGTACTTGTATAAGAAATGTTTAATATGTTTAAAAAAAAGGTTATTATGGTTTTCTTATTAGCACAAATCATCAGTATTAAACAGAACAAATTCCAAAATATTTCCTCTTTTTTATCCTATGTAATAACATGTGTTGCTACTGAATTCATTTTGAAATACACATTCATGGAAAGTTGAATATTCTACCTTTTACTTAAACTTATTTTCATTAGTAAATCCCATAACGTGTATTTAAAAACATTTAAGTATAAATTCTGCTGTTATTATATATGTGTGTAATGATTTGAAGTGTGAGAAGTAAATAAATATTAAAGTGTGAAAAGTGAATTTAAGCTACAATTCTGAGTTTTAGTAATGAAACCAATAATTAATATCCCTTATTTGAATTCTGATGGATAATAGTGAAAAAGGAGACATTTAAAAAAAAAAGCCAAACGGATATTATACCTCCTCTAAAAAAAATCATAAATGAAATCAGCTTAAACATGATGAGTTATCTCGTCCTTGAGCAACTATTTGTCATAAAACTTTACGTTTCTTTGGACATGAAGATGAACACCTCAGTGTGCCTTTAATGATGTACTTTGATTTTCTTCAGTTGGCGATGGTTCAGGTGAATTGGGTGTTAATGAGCTCAGATCAGGCTGCAGGTTGTCACCTTGTTTACCTGTTTGTATTACCTGTCCTCTTCCTGGAGGAGAGAGAGCACACTCAGCAGCTGCTTGCTATTATGAACACCAGCGTGTCATAAAGCGATAAACAGGCCTGACCAGTTAACTGATCAGCCATAAAGAAGCAATCATGTTCAGCATCCAGGTGTGATAATAACCTGCTTTTGATTACTGAGAGGCTTGGACAAGAAGAAGAGGAAGAGGTTTCTTTGGATGTCATAAATATGGATTCTTTATCTTGATTTATTTCTAGAGAAAAAGCAGCTGTGCAGGGTCCTACGGTACGTTTGCCTTCAGCAGAGGACTCTCTGCCACATGGCGGCCAGCCAAGTCTTGCTAATCTGGTTTCAAAGACTTGGAAACTCTTCGCAGGGAGCTTTGGAGAATATCTTGTGGGATAAATACATTTTCAAACGTGGAGTTATTTTGCATGTTTAGGTGTCGTTCTTGAACTTAATGAAGCGTTTGACTTTGAGCTTGTGTCGGATTTAAAGTTTGGCTTTTAACCTGACAGAAAGAGACGATCACAGTGTATTTATCTCATTTAATGTCAGTGTTGTTTGAGTCATGCATGCGGTCGTCTTTTTTAAAAGAAATCTTTTCAGCTATGGAGGCTAAAGTTCTGGTGGCCTGAATTTGGCGGCCAAAGTGCAAAACTGGAGGCCCTTCAGTAAATAGATGGAGCTGCTGTCTTTATTCTGCTTTTTGTTCCTTTTAGAGAAACTTGTGACAAAATGAAACCACAGAACTATTAGGAGCGTGTTGACCTCGGGCGTCGCGTGTTTGGAGATTAAACTGATCATTATCAGACTCAGGAGGTTTGAACAGACTCTGTGCTGTGATCACCAAGTTCATCAAAGCTGTGGACCTTTTTCATTCCTCTTGTTTTTAAAGTGAAACGACAGATTACTTTGATTGATGATGGTAGAGCTGTGTCTCCTGGATCCATTCAGGGTCGATTATTTTTATTTTTTAATTCAAAATGATTCATGATTTAAAAGTCGATTTGTGACCATACTTCAGGATCCACAAATTTTCCATTTCCAACTGAGTTGCAGGGAGCGATTTGTTAAAAAAAAAAAAAAAAAAAAATATATATATATATATCTTTGGAAGTCGTGAATCTAAAATCTCAGAAGATAAACATCACACACACACACACACACACACACACACACACACCATTTAGCAGCAGAGCCGTGTGTGGTGGCGCTCATTAAAGGGCCCAAACATTCCCGCCTCTTCGGCGAGCTCGGCCCCCTGCCGGTCGGAGGGTCACAGGGTCACCGTGACTCTTTAGTGCGGAGGCGGCGTTTCTTAACCACTCCAACATGATCCCACTTTACACATAGGGTCAGTCACATGACCCGAACAGCTTCATTAAGCTCGCCCCGCGATTTCCCGCCGCCGTGCGTGTCATCAGATTCTGACAGCTTTCTCATGTGATGAAACCACTTTAACCGTTTAGCTGATGTCAACAGAAATGAAAACAGACATGTGATCGTCTCTCTGATTTCCTGTCTGCGGCTCTGACCTCCGAGCTCATTGGTTCCTGCTGAAGTAACGACTCTTTGACATCTCGTCCGAAGTTCAAAGGTCATTGCTCTGTCCTTTTTTAAAGAAAAAGGTGGATCAGACAAAGCGTGTTCGCTGAAGTTAAAGTGATCGAGCTGGTCAACATCTCATCCTGGATCATCACACAACTCGGGATAGTCAGGGAATTCCACCCTGGGAATACAGGTCGACTTCATCGTTTGCAGATTTAAAGCGACAGCGACAAAGGTTGGCGTGTTCATCTGGAGGCTGGACTTTTTAAAGCTCACTGAACGGATTCACGGGAGCCTCATACACACTTTTTATCATCAACCTCTGCAGAAAAGTTTCCAACAACTTTCTGTTTGCTTTAGTGCAAGAAGATGGATGGAGCCTTCACGTAACCTCGCTCCGTCTTCTCTGGACGAGCAGGTTTCTTAGCGTCTACATGAAGGTGGTTAGATCGTCCGCAGTCTCTGATCGACTTACACGGATGATGTCAGAGTGATCAGACGGCTCGTAGCTCCGAGGTAAACAACTCGCTTAGCGTGTTCAGACAACTCTGCATACTTCTCTGCTCGTCTGGCAGGTGCAGTCACACCTGAGAGTGAACGACGACAGAATAGTGAGAGCGAGAGGAGGTGACGCATCAGGAGTGTGTGTGTGTGTGTGTGTGTGTGTGTGTGTGTGTAAACACTGAGATACAGCAGGACTCGTCCAAACCAGCAACACTACATCCTGTAAGTCCGAGGTAACACAAACGGTGATGAGGTGGAGCGAAGGCGTGAGCTGTTTGTTCACCCCGACATGACGTAGTCATTTCTTTAATGTCATCGTTTGTAATCGAGTCCGAGTCTCCTGCTTCCTCGGCCGTCAGCCTCCTCGTTTTGGTTTAGTCTGGTTGGATCCACGTGAGCATTAGTGCTGCACTGGTGTTAAAGGATCAGGTCCAGCTGCCCCCTTTCATCCTGAAGGTGCTGGATGGGATTGAGGTCAGAACACGGAGAGCCATTCTTCATGGAGCAGTGTGTGTGTGTGTGTGTGTGTGTGTGTGTGTGTGTGTGTGTGTGTGTGTGAAGACACATTAGTGTTTGAAGCTTTTCTGAAGTCTTGTACTGGTTGGAGTTCGTTGATGTGTGTCTGATGAGATCTCATTATTTGACTCTACTTTTATTATGGTCACTGCTGTCTTACACACACACACACACACACACACACACACTCGCCTATTGCACCAAATAAAAGAGAGAATTATTCAACCAAAACAAAACGACATAATCCACCATGCACATGTAAACCAAGAAGCAGGTCAGACAGGAAGTCTGATCATTCGCTGTGTTAACAGCTGAGTGTGTTTGATGGGTGAACATGTGATGAAGGAGTTGATGTTTGATGAGCTCGGTGGACTGATGGACGATCAGATTCAGTCAAAGCTTCGTCCAGATAGCGGACGTGTTTTTCTCCTCGCTGTTGGTCTCCCGCCCAGCGTTTGTTGTTATCAGTGAAAACGGAGGTCACTGAGGGAGCGTGCTGAATCAGAGGAAACATCCAGATTGTCTCCACGGAGAGCGCCGCTTCCTGCCCCCCCCCCCCCCCCCCCGCCCCCCGCCCCCCCTCGCTGAGCAGAGAGAGTTCATTATGGCCTTCCTAGCATACAGTAACTCGGCCTGTCTGACCTCTGACCTCCAGCAGGCAGTAAAGATGACGAGTTGTCCCACAGTGTCATCGGTGTGAAGTCACGTCGACGTCATTAGCAGTCTTGAAAGTTGTTTGGTGTTAAGCTTACATTAATGTCTCTCCATCGAAAGCTAATGTTAGCCCGGACGCTAATGTGTGTTTGTTGATTTTAAATGATATCGTTCAGGGGCCCGTTCAGGGGCCCGGCTCTGGTGGTGTCAGAGCTCCTGACCCGGTTGACGTGTGTGTTAAGAGGTTTTCATGTTAATAACCTTCACTGAGCGTCTCCGCTCGGCTTCGTGTGAACTCCCACAATTCCTGTTTGTTTGATTTCATAAGACGCTCACACAGCTCAAGGAAATCCTTTTTCCTCTTCAGTGCTGTTTGTTTAACACAGTGCCCCCCCCCCCCTGCCTCGTACCATGACTCCAGCTCCGTGCTGTGTGTGTGTGTGTGTGTGTGTGTGTGTGAGGGTTTTATAGAGGCCTCCTGAAGCTATGAATAGCTTTAGTGCTCTGTTGCCACTGTTCCTTTCTGCTCTCCACCCTCGTCCTGTTGTGATGGAGGAGGTGGGGCGGCTTCTCCTTTTGTTGCCCCCCCCCCCCACCCCACCCCAAGCTGGGAAGCGTCTGGGTCAAACTCCACCTTTGTGCTTCAACAACGCAACACGTGCCATTTGTTGTAATGACCAGGCGACGTGCAGGGAGTGGTAACGGTGAACCGCTTTCCTGCTCGATCCAGCGAGCCGATCAAGTCCTAAAATAACGTACAAATAAAAAAATCTGTCACTTCTGGTTGTTTTTATGTAAACTCTTCTTCCCTTTTTCTCAGATCTATCACTTACTGCTCTGTTGAACTACACCGAGCAAATATTCTCATTATAGCATCATATAGCACGCTCTGTTGCTTCGTCTATTTTTTAAAGTCCCATCGGTCGTACCTCATAAGCCCCGCCCCCTCCCGTATGACGGGGACAGTCTCCTGCTGTGAGGAGCGTATTGACTATTCTGTAATATGTGTAAGATTATGAATGTGTGATCTCCTGTGAGGATGGCGTGCGTGTTGTTCAGGTCGGGACGCCGTCCCAGCTGGCGGATCTTTGTCTCTAATGATTAACCAGACTGTTTATGAGCCACTGTGTGTTTTTACTGACGTCCTCCTCACGTGTTTGATAAACAGAATAAAACTTTTTATCAGCAGCAGCAGCACGCCTTGTAAATACTCCTGAGTGATATATTTCTATATATGTCAGAGATGGAATTTAACCGTGTGCACGCAGAGGGCGGGGTCATGACAGTGAAGTCAGGGAGTGGTTTTAGTTTGCATACAGTAGTTTAGTCGATGCTTCTGATGCACAGTGAAAGGCTGTGTTGGTTTAAAGTCCGACTGGTTCGAGACACAGATTTTTAGATATCAGTGAGAAACGCATCAGAGATCTGTCGTCCATCGTTTGTCCACTAACGGACGCTGTCAAGCAGTGACAGGGTGTGATGTGTCTCCGGCTGAAGCAACGGCTTTATCATCACAGTAAGAAGTCAAACACACACACACACACACACACACAGTGTTTCCCAGCAGCAGCAGACTGACTGACAGCAGAGCAGAGGCCCACAGTCGTCTGCAAACACGAGAAGAGACGGCAGACAGAAATGAACTTTTCTGACGTCTGTGACTAAAGTCAACTGTGGAAACTGGAAATATTCACCAGCACAAGTTCACTGGATGTTTGAAACATCCTTTTAGGTGTGTGTGTGTGTCTCTTTAAATGCAATGAGCCCACTCCGGTTTTCTCAGTGGACATCTCTGCAGACCACAAACAAAGGAGTGCATTTCAGGGTTTATGTCACAGTCACACTCAGGTTAGCCGAGTCAAAGTGCATTTTTCATCCTGTTAAGTGATGTGACTGTGTAGCTGGTTTAGTTCAGTTTATTTAAAGTGGAGTGAAGCATCTGATCTCTACAAGGATCTCTGACAGGCTTCCTCTCACCTGCCGTGTGTACGTCATCACCTGAATGAATGAAGGAGTTCACAGCATGGATCCCTTCAGGGGTCACGACCTTTAATCCACGAACACGTCATGTGTGGGTCCATCATTTCATCGAATCAGATCTCAGCTCCTTGAATTGAAGAGACCAACACAAATTAAATATCCGACATACAGTTGAAGATTTATAGATAATAAAATAATGACGAGCAGCAGCCCCGATGTCAAAATCCTTCTTCAACTTAATTAAAACAGTAGAAGAAGAAATGATGCAATAACAGAGCTGACAGAATAAGTATTTACTTTCTTACTTCACTTAGCACAGCTGTGGCATCATGGCGTTCATGCTGCCACAGTCACAAAGCCGTCAGCGGCGCCTGCCAGCCGTTTGAAGACACCCTGCCAGAGTTCGGGCTGAGCGCCAAACCCAGCGAGATGTGGAATGATAAAAATGTCTCCGCTGTCACATGAAGTAACGACAATTTATTTCTCACGAGAAGTTTGGATCCAGCTCTGCGGGTTGGCAGCGTGCCGGACTCGGGAGGCGGGTTAATCCTCCTGGGATCAGGAAGCTGACTTCACCGTGGAAATGAGCTCCAAGCATCGTTTAAAGTCTGACACCGACCTGCAGGGCGAAAGTGCATCGTCAGCTGACTCTGAGAGAAACACAGTGACGCTGGTGCTGTTGGACCTGAAGCTTTTCTGCTGCTGTTGAATGAATGAGCACATGTTGAAGCTTCTGTTCTCTGCAGGGAGGCCTCGCTCGCCTCGCCCGCTCGCCCGCCTGTGTCATGCTTTCATTAGCAGGTGATTCGGGCCGCGGCGTGACATTTAGCCGACCCCGCTGTGCAGCTCGGAGATTATCGGCCTCCTCGGGTGTCAGTAATGTGATCCAGGCTGTCGCCAACACATTCCTGCTGACCACGGCCTCGCTCCGGATTCCAGCTCGCATCAGGGAGGAATTCTGTCTGAAATGTGCTCATCCTTCACAGGATTATGATGGAAGTGTTTTTCACGTTTTTAAGGAAAAGAAAACTTGGGAGTCTTGGTTCTCTTCCTGTCATGTGGACAGTCAGTGAGTTCAGGTGATTGAAGTCGACGTGGCGCTCGTCTGCCTTTGCACAGGCACAATGAGCCGAGCCCTGCGTGTTTGGATAAGGCTCCTGGTGTGTTGTGGTTGGCTAAGGACAACACGGAGGCGTCACATCAGCCCTGACTTAAAGAGGAATGTTGCTCCTGCTGTCGCTGAGCGTCGGCCATCTGTCGCCCTGCAGCCCTCTGAGGTCTTTAATGAGCACACGCACGGACACTTGTCCTCTCTTGTGTTCACGCCGCCGCTGGCGTCACGTCGCCCTTCCATTTGGTGCTCGTGCAAGAGCTCAGCTCTGACCTGATTCAGAGTCTGAAGAGTTTTACAACATTTATCTGAAGAGAGACTCAGAAGCTTTTCAAACGTATCTTTGACGTTAGCTTAGCATGTTCTACGTTAGCTTAGCATGTTTCACCATGCAGAAAAGGGAGCTTTGTTTGCAGTTTTGATAAAGTGATTGATCAAAAAATTGCCTTAGGTGCCTTGCTAAGAGGCACCTTGGCAGCATGTGGTTCTGATGGGGGTCAGTAGAATCATGTGGTTCTGATGGGGCTCAGTAGAATCCTGTGGTTCTGATCAGGGTCAGTAGGGTTAAAGCTCCTCATTGATCCGGAACGTCCTCCCTCTTGTCGACTTTCACAAAGAGGTCAGAGGTCAGGGTTCAGGGTCGCACACTGAGTGGCGCCTCTACAGCGACAGCGTCTCGCTGAAGGTCACGTGAGGTCATGGGGGTACTGGGAGTCCTGACCGGTCCGGGTCAGAACATGTAAACAGGGTTCAGATAAAGCAGCGTTTGAAGTGGAGATGTTTGATTCATGCATCTGTGTGTGTGTGTGTGTGTGTGTGTGTGTGTGTGTGTGTGTGTGTGTGTGCAGTGTGTGCAGCACACACACACACACAGTGTTGACTCAGCAGCTCTGTTTGCCGTCAAACCTGAGCGGACTTTCACTGAAACCGAAAGTCAACCCTGCGTCGGCGTTGTTTACACTTGGGGACACGTGGGACGGCGTCACGCCTTCGTCCTCGGCTCTGCAGCGTGCACCTGATTTGAATAAAAGCCTGTTTTAATGTGTGACGGTTGTGCTGTGGATCCTTTCAGGTCTGGACGACAGCCTGCAGCAGTACATCCCGTCCTTCCAGCGGCAGCAGGTGGACGGGGAGAAGCTGCTCAGGATGTCCCATCAGGAGCTGCTGTCTCTGGGCGTGTCCAGGGTGGGACACCAGGAGCTGATGCAGGAGGCCGTGGACCTGCTGTGTGCGCTGGTCAGTAAACTCAACCCTCTCTCTGTTTACACATAAACACTGTCACATGAACAGGGTGTTGTTTTTGTCCAATCAGCTGCTCTTTGTTCGGCCTATTCTGCGTTTCATTGGCTGTTCACTGCACAGATGATTTGTGTGAGAAGGGCTGGGCACAAACATCTGTGTTCTGTCACACCCCGAATAAACATGTGAAGCACAAACATGAGACCCTGCCGCCTCCTCAGCCTCATGATCTGTTTTTATCTGACGGGTGTTTGGGGGGCCGGAGCCGGTCCAAACGCCACGAACACAAAGTGAAAAGTGGCCGTGTGGTCAGCTCGGCTCAAAAGAGGGAAAAAAAGCGTTTTGTCTTCACATTTCTCAAATGTTTGCTTTAGTGTTGACATGTTGGAGTAGTTGTGTTGACGTGCGGACACAGAGCGCCTCAGTCAGCCGTTTATGAGCTCCCACTGTGTGTCGGTGAAAAGGAGGATTTACTGTCCGCTCGGCTCAATGGGATCCAGCAGCCTGTTTGAAAGGAGCCTGACACTCGGCTGTCACCGCCGACAAACAAATAAAAGGCTCCGAAAAACAAGTTTAGTGAACGACCACAGAGCGCCGAACAGCTGCAGGGCAGCGAACGCAAGACCGGCTGTCATGATGATTTACATCAGACAACACTGTCGTCTGACATGATGATGATGATGTTGGTTTTTAAAATAATATTTGAAGGAACTTTTTCAATAATAACTTCAAATCACTACCGGTAATTACAGTGAGAAACTATTTTGTTCGAATTCTTTTATAGATCAGAATCAAAAAGTCCACAGAAGAAACTCTTTAATAAAAAGACATTTAAATACTTTGATTTTTTTTGTTCTTCTTTTTCTGTTTTTTTTTTTTTTATTAATTTTATTTTCTCTGAATCAAACCTGTAATTTTGTTTTTTTTTCTTCTTTTTTTGTAAATATTTTCTGTCTTTAGCTCAGGTTATTAAATGGTTCAACAACAGTCGGCTTGTTTTTGAAAAATTATGCAAAGCTTCATTTTCATAGTTCATAAAAAATGTGAAAAAATAGTCAAAGCTGTTAAAAAACCACTCATCGTACAGAACATTTAATGAATATCTTTCAGCCCTCGCTAAACATGACAAAGCAAAAACCAACAAACTACACCATGAATGAGATCTCAGGCCAGAATCTCCCCTCAAGGGCCACAAATGGCCCCCGGGCCGCGCTTTGGACCCCCCCTGATTGAAATGAGTATTTAAACAGCTGTTCCTGTTTTCATCTCACTCTGGTCATGACTTCACTCTTCAGACGGCGTGAAGAGTGAAAATGGTGGCGAACAGATCCGCGGGAACGTCGAGTTCTTCCTGTCGGACTGAATTGAAGGTCACATGACGTCTTTTGGATATTTTCTGCAGCGTAAAGCGAAGTTTACTGCTCAACGGTGTGGAGCCAGGAAACAGATGTGACCCCTCCCACCTGTCAGAGACCCCCCGCCCTTCCCCTCTCTCACACACACACACACACACACACACACACACACACACACACACACACACACACACACACACACAGGGAGGAAGAGCCGTGGCAGGTTTGTTCCAGCAGCAGCTTCCGTTGGCTGTCAGATGATTCATCAGACTTTCAAACACGAGTTCTCTGTGATGTTTTCAAACTTTATGAAGCTTCTGAAATATGAACATTTTGCTGCTGCTCGTGTTTCTTCGAGTCGCCTCTTGAATTCCACGTCGTGTCGTTCCTGTTCCAGCTGTGCCGCTCGCCGGCTGAGCTCTTTTTCATCTCTGACACGTTTGATGACATTCTGTCATGTTTGGTTAAGGAGTGTGCGCTGTGAGACTTACACATACAGTAACCAGTCAGTCGACGGGTGTTTTGATTGGCTGCAGCCTGCGGGCGTTTTTGATTGGCTGTGAGCGTCCCGACGCCTCAAACATCTGCGCCGCCTGAGGCGAGAGCCAGCGTGTTCGCTCAGTCAGCTGATGGAGAGCCAATCAGAGGTCGTGTCCTGATCTGCAGCTATTTCACTTTACATGCTGACTTTAAAAAGGTTGGTTACCATGGTAACTGGATTCATTTCTTATTACTGGGTTTATCATCTTCCCTGTAAACTGGCCCACAGATCGCCTCCAGGTAGACGCTGTGTGGACTTTTTTTTTTCTTTTTAGGCAGATCATCGTCATGGTGACTGGTTTAAAGGAATGTGTGTGTGTGTGTGTGTGTGTGTGTGTGTGTGTGTGTGTGTGTGTGTGTTGTTGGTCAGGGTTGTCGGGTCATGTTGGGGTCATGAGAAATTATTAATTCCTGCGTTTGATGAGGTTTTTTTGGTTCTTTCTTTAAAGAGTAAATTAAACCGCCGGCAGCTTTAAACGTTTGTGTTTTACAAACGGTGTGAGGAACGTGTGAAGTGACTGCCCTCTGCAGGTGGAAACCTGGCTACTGCAGTTGAACTGATCTGGAGGCGGTTGGATTATGGCGTGCCAGTTTTCAGTCGACACACCGGTCAGAGACGTCCCCCGTCCTGTCCTCAGCGTCTTCACACTGTCTTGGCTCTGGACCCTCGTGGTCTCCAGGAGTCTCTGGAGACGTCCTGGACTTCAAACTAAAGTTGTGTGAGAGAAGCGTCGCTCCTCTTCTTCGTGCTAAACGAGCTAGCTAAACTTGCTAATCAGCGTGAGCGTGTGTCGCACAGACTGAGCGGCTGATGTTGACCTCACAGAGAGGGAGGCTTAAATGACAGGATCCATATTACACTCTGATGTCTGTGTGTGGACAGAATCACGGCGTGGAGTCCGATAACCTGAAGACTCTGGTGGGGAAGATGAGAGCGGCTCATCACAACCTGAACAGCGCCGTGTCGCAGCGCCGGAAGAACCCGATCTACAACAGCAAAATCTCCCATCAGCCCTCCAACGAGTTCCTGACCGCCGTGATGGAGCTGATCGGAGCCGCCAAGAGTCTGCTGGGCTGGCTGGACAGGTACACACACACACACACACACACACACACACACACACACACACACACACACACACACACACACACGACTCGACTTTAGTGATATAAAGTTATAACATCTTTGAGTTCAGCTCTCTAATGATCAGGTGTGTGTGTGTGTCAGTCAGCTGTCAACTGTTTGAGTCCTTCAGGGTCTCTCAGCTTGTATCAGCTTGAAGAACATTCCAGTTGACTGCAGCTGTTTGACACACACACACACACACACACACACGCACACACACACCTGACATCTGTCTTGTGTCATCGTGCACACACACACACTCGTGACTGCTATCGTCTCTGTGCAGGACCCCTCTGACGAGCGCCAACGACTTCACCTCCACCAAAAGCCGAATCATCCACCTGTGTCTGGAGCTCACGTCCACCGTGCAGAAGGTGAGAGAGACTCGAGCGCCCCTCTGATCACCGGAGCGTGAGGCGGCGTCACGTCTGCAGGGCGTTCAGTCCCTCCACGCTCTCGCTGCGGCAGAGAGCGAGCTGCCCCTCCCTGGAACTGGTACCATGATTAAAATGTCACTCAAACAATGACGTTGAGTCGACTCATTAAAGTCACTCCACGATGTGAGAGAGTGAACACCTCAGTGTGGTCGCTCTGTTCCTCTCATACCGAGGTCTTTACTTTGACAGGCACGCTGTCGGAGCTCGTTCACATAGTTCAGTGCATCGTCTTCCTCCTGATTGACGGAGAATGATCCATCCAAACGTCTGCTGGCTCCTGCTGGTGAAAAAGCAGACTGCAGCTTTAAGGATGCACAGTTTGACGTGTGAGCTGCTGCAGCGTGTCGTCTTCCCCACACGGCCAGCGTCCAAGGTCGCCGCCGTGCAATCATCCTGTCAGCCCGTTTTACAGCGAGCTGTTATTTCTGTCACCACAGGAGGAATCCTCTCGGTGTGTCGGGGAGGCGTTCACCGTCCCTCCCTCGGCTTTCACTCTCCTGCAGGCTCTCATTTCTCAAATATTTGCTTTCCCGCTGATTCCTTGTTCACCACACGTCAGACGCTCTCATGACATCGGATAAGTTTAGAACTTCCCCTCCTTCCAGACGGGACACTTTCTGTCTCTTTCCTTCTTTATGTGCAGAGTGATGAAAACGTCGACCTGTCACCGTGTGATTATCGATTATCAAACAGTATTTCGACTTCATGGACGCTTTGAGGTGATTCCACATGTGACAGCCTCTTGTTCAGGAGCTTCTCAAACTTTCTTGGTTTTATTTGTTTCTACAAAAAAAAATGTAATGAGGAAAAAGACTGGGAAAGGAAAACCACTTAAAAAGGAAAAGCTAATAAATTCAGCAAAACCAAATAAAAAAATCAATGGAAAAAAAAACTAGAATAATATTTCTACATTTTGGCGGCGAGTTCACTTCAGCTTGTGAAGAAAGTCCTGTCGCGACTTTTCAGACACTCGAGGGGACGTGTAGATAACGCAGAGACATATTTGACTTCTGTTTTTTTGTCTTCTGAAGACGAGGAGGAAAAGGGGGCGGAGTTACAGCTCAGAAGACACGTCAAAGAATCTGACCAATCATGGGAGTGCATCGAGCGTCCTGCAATATACAGACTCCTGATGCTGTTCATATATATATCCCTTTAATAGTATGAGTGGACATGATCTTAGTACTCTTATGAGGTCCGGCGTCTTGTGGCTGCACTTTAAAAAACACACAGATTGACAGAAACACCGAGAAGACGTGAATGTGTTGATGCACACACAGATGTTTGCAGATGTCAGACTTTGTGTCTCTTGTAATTGCAGGACTGTACTGTTTATGAGATCGAGGAGAAGATTCTGGAAGTGGTGAGTACTGCTTCTCCTTTTTTCCTCTGGTTTGCATGTTTGGACACACACACACACACACACACACACACTTCCCTTTCCTGTCATGTCTGTAAATGTCCCGTGTTGCTCAGTGTGTGTGTGTGTGTGTGTGTGTGTGTTTATTCAGCTCAGTCAGGACCATCCTCTTCCTGTCTTAGATAAGACTTCTTGTTGGCCGCGTCGTCGTTCCCAGAGTCCTGAATCAGCTGATGTTAAATCACTTTCAGTCCTCACATCGGCTTCTAATAAGACACGAGACAGTGAAAACACATCCTGTTCTTATTGAGACTTTTCTGCAGACGCAGCGAGGCGGACGCATGACCCCCCCCCCACCCATCACTCCTTCATTCCTGTCCGTCTTAAACAATGAAACACAAATCACAGCCGTAACACAACAATGTTCACGAGTCAGGACGTCAGCGTCCGACCCTGCTGACCGTACCTGCTGTAGCTTTGAGAGGTGGTGCTCATTATTTTTAAGCTACATCTTCTCTTTGTTTTGCACTAACTTGGAGTTGGTGTCGATGCCCCCTGCTGGTCATCAGAAAGAAGCCACTTAAACACAAAGCAGAGTGTGTTTCTCTGCTCTTGGTCAACAGGAAAACATTTTCTTCTCCCTGAGAACAATGACGGCTCCTCTTGACATTTTCAGTAAAGCTTGGAAGTCGACGTTCCTGAAACTCCACAGTTTCAACTTCCTGTCCTGAAGCTTGTTAAACCTCTCCCGTCCCTCCTTCCACAACATACGCCACAGCCGTCTTCTCAAGAAGTCGGAGCGGTGACAGATTTATACGCCTGAGTCACCGAGACGCCGGCTCACTTTGTTTGTCCAGGTGAGGCCGAGGGGAAACGCTGCGCGGAGAGATAAAGAACAGCAGCACACCAACACTGCAGACTTTGTGTGTCATATGAGCCAAAACAAAAAAAAACATGCTGCAACAAATCATCAACATTTGCAAAGCAATCAAAAGTGAAACTCTGGGATTATCTTTAAGCAGACGGCTTTTCTTGTTTACTTGTTTAATTTCCTCCCGGCTCGTCGTGACCTGGGATCCCCTGCTGGGTTTCAGGGTTCAGAGTAATGATAGCACGAGGAGCGGGACTGTCTGTGCAGGCCTCCGGCACCTTGTGTCTCTAATGAGACGCCGCTCTGATCGTTTGGTCACGTCATGTCCCGCTGGTCGGCCTCCAGTCCGGGGACACGACCTGCAGGCTCGTTTATATGAAGAAGCTCGTGACCAAAGCTGGTGTTTATGATTTACTGTGTCCGCCTGCATCAGCGTGTTTCTAATCAGACTCATGGGGTTAACCCTTCACTGTCGTCTTCGTGTGTGTGTGTGTGTGTGTGTGTTTCAGTCTCGAGCTCTGAGCAGCGTCTGTGAGAAGACGGTGCAGGCGACCTCTGACCCCTCAAAGAGTGACATGTCCTGCTTGGAGGAGGTGCACATCATCAACGTGAAGCCCGGAGAGGGACTGGTGAGGACACAGACTCCCTCTGTCCGATGACAGTAACATGTAGTTTATGGCTGCACCGTGAAGCACACGCAGCACCCGGGTCTTAAACAGGACCAGATGTGAGTCCAGATCCAGGACTGCAGGGGCGGACTGTGTGTTTAAACGTGTTCTGTTTCACACTCAGGGTATCTACATCAAGTCTACGTACGACGGCCTCCACGTCATCACAGGAACCACCGAGAACGTGAGTCACATGACGCTTTCAGATCACACACACACACACACACACACACACACACACACACACACACACACACACACACACACACACACACACACACACACACACACACACACACACACACACACAAAAATGAATCCAGTTTGAATTATAAAAAAAAAAAAACACTTGCTGTTATCAGGAAAATAAGATCATAGGGATTTAAGAGAGTGTGTGTGTGTGTGTGTGTGTGTGTGTTCAGTCTCCTGCAGATAAAACTCAGAGGATTCACGCTGGAGATGAAGTGGTTCAGGTGAACAGACAGACGGTGGTGAGTTCAGTGTCATGTCTTTTAAACAGCAGTACTCAGGGTTTGGGAACAGGAGGGTTGCTGGTTCAAGTCCCAGCGTGGACCAAATCTGTGAATTGGAAAGGTGGCAGCACTGCCGACGTTCAGCAGAAACTCAAACTGATCACAATAAAACATTTTTATGGAGTTTTTTACACATTTCCACAAAGGGAGGACAAATGTGTGTAAACTGTAAATCAGCAGAAATACACAGCTACACTTTTATCATTTGTACTGTACATGTAGATACAAACGTACAGAGAGGATCCACATAGTTCACATCACACATCGACAGTTACTGGTCACTTTCTGTACCCACACACATCCTCAATCTGTAGAAATAAGGCGAACACAATTTTGAGAAAGAGCAAAGAAAGCCACACAAAACAAACAAACAAACAAACAAACCCAGCACACTGTCTCTTGCCTGGAGCGAGTCGGAAAGAAGCCAGGTTATTTGAATGTTAAAAGATAAACAAGTCTGCTTTTATTGTAAGGTAACCAAGATCTGGGACAATGAAGTTTCCTGATGATTCCTAAATTATTCCAGAAAAGTCCTTCACAGCTTTTCAAACTTCATAGTTGAGTTGCAGACTGAATAACGAATCTTTTAAACTGATCACATCTAAATGTTCCAGCTGTTTGTACCCAGGAGTTTGAGTATCGATTTGTTGATAAGAAATATTTAAGGCAGTCGTACCTTCAGCGCCCTCTACAGGCGGCCATTTTTACCAGCTCTGTGATTGGTCAGGTGGGCTGGCAGCTGAAGCACCTGGTGGAGAAGCTGAGGGCCGAGTGCGGAGGCGTGGTCATCGTGGTGAAGAAGAGGCCGTCTGGAATCTCCGGAGGCTTCACGGCCGCTCCGCTGAAGAACCTGCGCTGGAGGCCGCCCAGCGTGCAGGTACACACTCTGCTGAAGTGCCTCTGAGCCACAGGAATCTAACACATTCTGTTGAGACAGTTTGTTGTGAAGTAGAAAAAGAGAGAGAGAGGAGGCCCCCCCCCCACTCATCCGTCATCGTGGTTTGTAGCCAGCCGGTCTGCTGCTCCTCTGAGGGACGTGTGTGTGTGTGTGTGTGTGTGTGAGAGTGTGTGTGTGTGTGTGTGAACAATAGATCCTTTCTTTACGTTTCCAGAGAAAAAAAAAAAACGAGCGCACAGGAAACTGTCCAAACATCAGTCTGCGTTGATGTCAGACATCTTTGGAAGGTGACTCATTTAGTGCTCAACAACGTGACCGTCAGCGTTTCACCGAATCACCTTCAGTGTTGACAGAGCGTCAGGATGTGTGTGACGGAGAGACGGGTGTTCAGTAAAACTCAACACGAGTCGTCTGTTTCACCTGAAACACTTTTTCAGTCTCCGCTCTGATTTGTCGTCCTGTCCAGATGTCTCAGGGACTTCCAGGTCTGATCAAATGTCCACAGCCAGAAGCATCAGACGCTCCCGTGAAGAGAGGAAAGACAACGCTGCTGGACTTGTACGTCCCTCCTCCGCCCGCTGCACCGTACAAACCGCTGTGAGTAACCCCGCCCCCCCCCGATGCAGCTCGCCACATATTCCTTCCCCGTCATCCGCCGTCAACATTTCTCCTGTACTCTGTCCCCCCAAAGAGACGCCGACATGAAGGTGGCTCCGTGTGTCAAAATGAGACCAAAGTCTCCGAACTCGTGTCTGGACGCAGACACGCGGAGACGCTCCGGTGTGCTCGACAACAACAACAAGAAGACGACGTGCGTCAGCCCGCCGCCTGAACTCAGCAGAGCGGTCCCGCTCAGACAGCACTCGTCTGCCCGCTGTGAGTGCACGACACTTATTCACAGCAAATATTCACAGAGGAAGTGAGATCACATTATTTTAAGACAGCAAACAGCGCCACCCACAGGACGAGACGCACACATGATTCGTCCACTGGGGGGCGCCAAAATCAACACGAACGGGAAGCTCGGAAGAATGAAAAAATGAAAATGTAATCGGAATACTGATCTTCATGCTTTGTGTGTGTGTGTGTGTGTGTGTGTGTGTGTGTGTGTACAGGTAAACCCCGACCCGTCTCCATGCCTGTAGAGATTTCAGGAGTGTCCGATTTTTCCTCCAAACCGGGTGTGAAGGGACGTAAAGGTGAGTGTGATCTAACGTTGGCGGTAATGGCGGCCTGTGTGCCTCATTGACGTCCTGAGACGAACCTGAGGACGGGGGAGACGCGTGCTTTGAATTCTTACCGCGTCGATAATTAACTCTGAGAGCTGCTGCTGCATGGACACACAAGATTACTTCACCTCGAGTCCTCGCCTTACAAAACACACGGCTGGAGGAGTTGAACATTAACACACACCGGTCCTCCCAGCATGCAACACGAGCCAACGCCATCGGTCTTTATCGACCTTCTTTTGTGATATTAAATCCTCTGAGCTGCTTTACACCAGGGAGAGTCGCCCTGTTAGCTTGAGCGTTAGCCCCCTCTAGTGGCGGGCTTAGACACAACAGTAAACCGGTGAAGTGTAGCGTTCAGATCGCTCCTCTCGTGCGTGACCTTTAACCCTTCATCGTCCCGTCTGGCGTCCTCCTCAGGTCACAGCGTTCTGCACAGGTATCTGAGTAACGAGGGGATCAGCACCATCACGGAGGAGGAGCCGTGTTACCCTCTGCCGTACCGAGGTCACCCGTCTGTCCGCGGCGTCGACCACATCAGAGGCAGCCAGTGCTTCGTCAACGCCGACCTGCACAACAGCGCCACCATCCCTTACCAGGAAGCAGCGTCCAAGAAGCCGCCGCCGTCGTCCTCCAGCTCTGCTGCTGTGAACAAACAGTCCACGTCGCTGCTCGGAGGTCTGCTGGCTCGTCTCCGGCTGCTCAGCCACTGACGGAGGCTGATCGAGGTTTAGAAGGGGGGGCGGGACCTGGACCTGGACCTGAAGAACTCAAATACTGCAGATACTGGACTGACTCAAAGATCTGATGGTGGAAGATTCTCTACAAAAATACTTTTGTTTTGTTTCCATAGTTACCAGGACAGTTGTCTCTACTCAGGACTTTATCAGCACAAACTTCAAACAAGTTCACAGTTTGATTTTCAGTATTCACCTTTAAAGGGTTAATTTTAAAGGACCAGTGTAGAATAAAGTTTCATAGTCGTGTAATGAGGAAGATTTTTCAGGACAAACAGATGTTCATCTTTTAAAGCCTGAAAGACAGCGGAGGACTTTTTGTCTCGTACGTCTGTGACGTCTCACCACAGGCTGTCTGTGTCTGTAACATTTCAATAACAAACTGATTCTTTATAAAGGAACTTGAGGGGGGAGAAACACATTATAACTTTCAGCTTGTGTAGAGACGAGCGTTTGTTTGATTTGTACTTTTAACATTTTAATCCTCTAAATGAGTTCAACTGTCTGAATCTGCTGAAAATGAAGCTGGTTTTTGTTTTCAATAAATTCTTGTCTGTCTTTTTATATAAATAAATAAAAAGACCAATAAGCAGAATCAGAATCAATCAAACTGAAACTATCCAAAAAAAAAAAAAAAGAAAAGGGCTGGATGTCAGAATTCAACATAAAAAGTCAGTTTAGTGTTTTTGTCTTCAGATAGTAACGAAGCGTTTTTAGACTCCACAGCTGCTGCAGTATGTTTCTATAAACTCAGGAGCTCTTAGTGCCTCTTATCTCCATCATAACGACGGGGTTGTGATTCTTTGTACATATGTTTATAGATTGTTTTTATCAAAGAAAAGATTTTGCTTTTCAGAGTTCAAGAACAAATAAAAGCAAATCAGCGTGTAAGAGCTCAACGTGGTTACTGAAGTCTTGATACGACATTATTACTGATATTAACTTGATTTTAAAAGTGCAGAGACTAAATACTCTAAACAAGTCATACATTAATCATATTAAACATTAAAAGAAGGGCAGTCAAATAAAAAAAGAACATCCTCTGACTCCACTTGTTCAGATTTGTACTCGTATCTTCCTTTTAAAGGTTCAATGTGTGACTTCAGGAGCAGCTTTTTAGACCAAAACAAACGCTCTCATTGGCTCCTCCTCCTTCATCTCTCAGCTCCGGCTTCCACTCGTTTCCTGATTCACTTAAACACCATGCTGTACTTTAAAGTCTGTACCTTTAAATGTACGAGTTTAAAATCTGGACCCCTGAAAACTTGTGCTGCCATCTGTTGGCAGAGTTTGTCCGCTGGAAGCTGCTCAACATTTCAGGTAAATATTTCAGGTGCGCTGTACTTAAAGCATCAGTGGTCCTTTCTGAATGTTCTCTGAAGAACGCCTGAGTGTTTGTGGTTTCTGTTAGAACCATTGTGGGGGGGGAAAACAGTGTGAAGGAGTTCCTCAGGGAAGCGTTCTGGATCCTCTGGTGTTTTTAAAGTCCTTTCTGAAGAGTGTTTCTGATTCATGTTAGGTGCCTTTATACTAACAGCACAGAGTGTGATGAAAACTGTAAATATCACAGACATGACCTCCTATGTCCTTTGCTGGATTGAATCATGGAAATATACTGTATGAGAGCATTTCTTTTACATTTCAAAAGTTAGATTGTTGTTTACTGGACATGTCACTGATTAAAGAGTGAGACAGGATTTCTAAACTTTGGATGTTCCTGTTTGTTGCCAAATGACACGCATCATATTATGAGTCTGTTTGTATTTTTATAACATCACTGAGTTAAACTGATTTCTCTCTTCGCAGTAAGGTGTCTCTGAGAATCTTTGTAACTTGTACAGAACATAGAAATAAAGTGCAATTTATTTTAAAAGCTTTGTATTCCTTTATTCAGAGACGGGACAGAAATAAAGAGAGTGTCATATCTCAAGCTGCGCCTTAAAGGCAGGGTTGGTCCATTTGAAAAGGTAGCAGGACAGGTTTAAGTCCTTTTTTTAAAGAGGCGACGAGGCCCTCTGGTGGCCGGGGAGTAAATTACACCACCATGGAGCGCCTGTGCAGCTGTAACAAGACTCATAATCAGGCACTTAAAATTCAAAAGTTCATGATTTGTTCAGGTCCATAATAAATCATGGACAGGGACATCTATCAGAAAATTAAACATGCTGTCACATAATGTGTATCAGATATAATGTATATAACATTTATTTACATTTATTTTAGGTCTGGAAAGGGTTTATTTCTTCACATTTTCTGGTCATTGAATCTCTTTGATTGGGATTGATTCTTTATGTTTAAATAAATTCTTGTTTGAATGGAAAACTGAGAAGTTCACCGATGGAGGGAGGTTTTCCTTCATGTCGAGGAGACACTACAAGAACTGATAGAAACACCAGTTGTTGATCTTTTTAGTCTGACAGAGACGGAAGATTTTGGTCACACTGCAGAAGGTCTGATGTTTTCATAGTTCACAGCAACATCATCACCATCATGGTCTTCAATCACCTGTTAAACAAAAACAACAATGACACAGTCAATCCAACACTCTGAACAAGTGTTCAATTCCAGCAGTTGGAGCAGTGTCGGTCACAGTCGTGCTCCACGGACAGACTCAAGAACTCTTTTGTCCCCCTGGCCATAAGACTGTACAACACTTCACTGTCACGGCAGGGAAGAAGCACACGGTGAACCCTGGACTCTTTTTTTCACTTTTTTCTCACTCCTCATCTGCACCGCTGACCTCAGAGTCAGCCTCCAGTTGGACACTTTAATGCATATTGATAGTCACCTTACTGAGCACAGGTCACTTTAATGATAATCACTCTAATCATCTGGTTCCATCCTACTGTATTGTCATGCTACATCTGTAATGGCTGACATGATCACCCTAATTAGGTCAAGTTTCAGTCTATTGTCTTCAACACTTAATGCTAATCTGCTCCTCAATAGTTGGGTACTTAAATGGCAATCACCCTAATCACCTCATGGTTTTGGACACTTAATGCTAATCACTGCTCACTACTCCTGCATTGACTGTTTAACGACTGTACTCACACCTCGGGCATAAGCTCAAACACCTCTGTACATGCACATGTAACTAGTTTCTAGAAGGTCAGCCTTGGTTTTCCAAGGCCCTTTAACTGTCTACAGGTCTCTTTTAAACAGCACACATGCTTCTCTCTCCTCACAGGTTAGGTACATTATGCTATATAAGTTTAAGTCTAACGCTAATGCCAACTGCACAGGTTTAACCTTTACTCTTAGTCACATAGGGACTGCTAAATCTTGTTCAGGGGATTATTATATAGAGAAGGGAGGGGGACAGTGGGTGTGTATTGTAACCAATGTCTTGTATTGTAACCAATGTCTTGTGTCCTGCCTGTCTGTATACTGCTACTGGATGCCCTGAATTTCCCTCGGGATCAATAAAGTATCTATCTATCTATCTACTGGTCTGGGGCCCAAAGCAGCTGCCTGCCTTGCCTGTTGACATCATAGCAGCCCAACACAGTGTAGCCTGCCGTTAATGCAGTTCAATGTTCAAGAAGAAGAGTGGGACCCTTTAGTACCCGTGGACCCCCAACAGAAGGGCACCAAAAAAGAAGAACGGTACGGAGCTCTTATTTTCGGACCATTCCAAACTTTTCACGGTGGAAATGATAATAAATGGTTACTGGACCCTTCATGCAAGAGCTTCTGAGTGCACAGCCAGCGCTTCCCTACGCAGAAAAAACCACCAGGTGACCACGGGGCCTTACATCACAAACACTGGTTAGGAGAACTCACCATGTTGTCATCCACACGTGTTTGTTTACCTGAAGAAAAACAAGAGACAGAGTCGACTTTCGCTTCAACAGAGAATTTGTGTGTTCATAAAAAGTCTGTGAAGGTTCTCACCTTTAGTTCTTGCCCACACGTTGACCGTCACAACAGCTAGTATGAGAGCTGACAAACCCACAGACACAATGATCAACCTCCACTGGGCTGCAAAGAGGACAAAAACAAACAAACATTTCTAAGCTAGCTAAGCGTTAGCTTAATAAGTGGTTTATTAACCTAATATTTGCAAGAACGCTGAAAAACATGACTAGAAACTGTAAGGAGGATTAGGGAGAGAGTTCCCGGTGTGATGACGTCTAATGTCTGCGACAACCACTGTAGTTTCAGTTAGCTACTCGTTAGCAACCGCCATTTAAAGTTTGCGTAAAAACTTTAAAATTCACAAGTGGGGGTCTTATCGCTCGTAGTTTATCTCGTCTAACAAAACATCAACATCTCTTCAGCTTGTGTTAACCACAGACCTTTTTTCAGGCGTATAAACTAAAACCCATTCAAAATCCCCATTGACTTTTAGAGGTTAGAACCACGGCGCTAAAATGCTAACTCACTTCCTGGTTTTAGGACTCAAAACTACACCAGTCTATACTGGCATAGTGATGACGTATTGTTGTAGGCCAACCTGAAAAAATGGCGCCGGTGGGATTGTTGCATTGAATTTTGGATCATTGCAGAAAATAATCTCTGTGTCAAACACACGTTTCTGATACTTTGCTGTTTTGTTCAGCGGGATAATCTTTACAGATGAACATCATTTATATGAAGTTTGAAGAGATAATGTAGCTGAGAGAAGTAAAAAGCTAACGTCAAGCTAACGTTAAGCTCTAGCTAACTACACCACGGTCGGTGTTTACCTAATATTTGCAAGAACACTAAAAAACATGACTGGAGGCTGTAAGGAGGATTAGGGAGAGAGTTTGCGGCGTAATGACGTATAATGTCTCCATGACAACCACTGTAGTTTCAGTTAACTACTCGTTAGCAACCGCCGTTAAAAGTTTGCGTAAAAACTTTTGACTTTTAGAGTGAGGAACCCATGGCGCTAAAATGCTAACTCACTACCTGGTTTAAGACTTAAAACTATACAAGTCTATACCCGTCTAAACTCGGCTTAATCTGCAGGTTTCTTAAAAGTTCCTTTTTCTCCACATGCTAATTTGGTTTCAAAGAGCAAATAAAATAAGTTGAGTCTTTACCTTTTAGTTTTGAAGAATCATTTCCTCCAGATTCAGTTGCGCCCGTTGTTGTTTTTTTCTTCTCAGTCGGTCTTGTTGCTGATTCTGTGGTGACCTCACCTGAACACATATATACACACCTTAATTGCTCAATAAGTACATGAACAGTTTTCTAAAATTATAATAATCACATTTCTTACCTGGATTCTCCTCTGATGCCTGAAGTCTGAAGGGAAACAGCTGACCTCCATCACCAAAACTCACTTTACACACCAGTGACTGATGTCTTGATGTGTAGATTTCATGATAAGTTGGAAGAGTCACAGAGGCAGAACATGGAGAGTTTGATGTCCTCACAACTTGATGATCTTTAACATCTTTAATCAGCCACCTCACAGTTTGGCTACAATCATCAAATGGTGACACAGTGCAGGTTAACATCGCCTCATCACCCTTCTTCTGCTCAGTCACTGGTGAGGACGGAGATATGAGAGAAAACACAATTTAAAACAAAAGTCAACAGAGCAATGTTAAAATGTTTCAGTTGATTGTTTTATAAAGACAAATTGAGATGAAAACATTTTTAATGAAAATACTCACTGGAAACAACAGACAGAAACCCCAGATGCACCAGATCACCTGGAGGTGTTTCAATTTCTGATTTTAACTTTTTACAGACAAAAAGTCCAGCATCCTCCTTTCTGACCTTCTTTATAACCAGAGAACAGTCAGCTGTCACACTCAGTCTGTCTGATTGAAATCCAGAGTTTTCAACAATCTGCCCAAGTTTAATCAGCTCTACTTCTGGGGTTGTTAATCGACTGGTCCAAGTCCATGTAGTACTGTTACAGTTACTCTGATCTTTAGTTCCACAAGTGAATGTGACGTCGTCTCCAGTTCTGACATTGGAGAAGATTGATTTCTGACCGCTAACTGCTGCAGAGACAAGAGAGAAGATTGAAATATTAGGAGAAATCCAAATCGGACTTTTTAACGTCATCATGGGGACAATCGGAGGTTAATGTGAGTTTGTTCAGTTTAAGAGTTCATGAAGCACAATGTTAGCCGTGTTAGAAAACAAATAGACTTTAAATTGAAGAATCAAAATGAAAACTAAAAACATTTTAATACATTTGGATTCAACCATTGTCCCTCGTCAGTAAGTCTTTATTTTCTTGAAGAGAAGCGTTCGTCTACTTCCTCTACATGGTAAAGAGTCATTTCCTCAGTGACTTCTTCATAAACACAGACGTCACTTTTTTCTTTTTCTGGCAGCAAACGTCTCCTTTAAACGATAAATCATCTCCTCTGACTACTCCAAGCTCTTTTACACTGCAGGTCACACCTCCACATTCACACCCTGATGCTCGAGGCTGCTGGCTAAAGTCCCTTCTCCATTCACACACATTTATACCCCACCAGTTCTGCTAATTTGGGGTTAAGTGTCTTGCTCAAGGACAAATCGGACATGTTGTAACAGTAGTGATTTATTTCCACACATACGGCGTATACAGCTTTCCATCAGGAATAATCAAATGTAATAACAAAGAAACAAGAAAAGACAAGTAGAACATTGTGAGTGAAAAGGTGTAAGCTGAAGCTTTAGTTTATTCTACCTAGCCTTATTAGAAATCTGTTTATTTCAGGCATTATTACATTTGGTTACAAAGAAAACATAAAATGTTCCAAACACTTCTTTCAAAACAAACAAAAACGAGACCGACGATCCACAAACAAAAACAATAAAACATTTTGAGAACACATTCTTAATTTAAAGTCAGAACTATTCCACAAGTGTACCCCTTTCTTCTGAAATACACACATTCTTTACATTTGTCCTTAACTTTGTTTTTCTTATACACACCTTTTCTCCTGTGTTCATAGCGGCTCTCTCTAGTGAGAGTGTGCTTTATATTTTATTGGATTGATGTCCTGATCGTTTTTCTTTGTTTCCCCTCCACACGGTATAGGTTATTTTAAATTATACTGACAAAGATTTTCTTTGATTTTTATTTTATATTCTTATGTGATAGCTTTCTTACCTGTTAGCTGAAGCACCGCTACAAGAACGAAAAACGTTTGGATCCATTTGAACCCGTCCATCATGATTCTCAGTCTGTCTTCTTCTGTGCTCACGCTCAAAACTGTATGAGTTACTTAAGTTTTGGGTTTTTTGCTGCATCATCTATTTGTTGCTGTTAATGTGGCGTCACTTCCTCAAAGTCTCTTATTAGATTTCCATGTAAGTGAATTTCTGTTATAAACTCTGTAAAAAGGTGAGTCATATTTGTCTCAACAGTCACAAAAAGCTGAACATGTTAATCTGAACATGTCAATCTGCATTATTAGAGGATTTAAAGGCTCACTAACAGTCTGAAATTCACACTGTGAGACATTTCCCCATCTTCAACAGGACGATGTGCACTGAGGAAGTTTAAGTTCAGTAAGCTGCCCGGCACCCAGACTTTTTTTTAGAAGTGAATTACACCACCATGGAGCGCCTGTGCAGCTGTAACAAGACTCATATTCAGGCACTTAGAATTCAAAAGTTCATGATTTGTTCAGGTCCAGAATAAATCATGGACAGGGACATCTATCAGAAAATTAAACATGCTGTCACATAATGTGTATCAGATATAATATATATACAACATTTATTTACATTTATTTTAGGTCTGAAAAGGGTTTATTTCTTCGCATTTTCTGGTCATTGAATCTCTTTGATTGGGATTGATTCTTTATGTTTAAATAAATTCTTGTTTGAATGGAAAACTGAGAAGTTCACCGATGGAGGGAGGTTTTCCTTCATGTCGAGGAGACACTACAAGAACTGATAGAAACACCAGTTGTTGATCTTTGTAGTCTGACAGAGACGGAAGATTTTGGTCACACTGCAGAAGGTCTGATGTTTTCATAGTTCACAGCAACATCATCACCATCGTGGTCTTCAATCACCTGTTAAACAAAAACAACAAGGACACAGTCAATCCAACACTCTGAACAAGTGTTCAATTCCTGTTCTCACAAGGACTCGACTTCTGTAACGGTCTTTTATCCGCCTGTCCACATTGCACGTCTTTTAGTTTTGTTTTCAGATCGTGTCTTGTACCCACATCGTCTTTGCTTCCTGTCTGATCAGGAAGTTAAAGATCTGAAATATGAAATGTGCAGTAAAAAGAGATGGAGCAGTGTCGGTCACACAGCGGCCGTTGCCAACAGACCGTCCCGTTTCCACCGAGCAGTCCGGTTCGCTTCAGTTTGGTACCGTTAACCCTGAACTTGTTTACGTTTTCATAGCCAACCGTGCCCTTATTTGGTCAGCGGAGTGTAAACCAAACGGAGATAGCTGCGTCAGTTATATAAAGGTCTAATGGGGCCCTGGGTGAAAATTAAATGGGGCCCCTCCAACCAGCATTTATCAGCAGTTTTCCAACTCTGACTTGGCTTCCTCTTTGACTCTTTGACTCTTTAAATTTTTCAAATTTAAAACGCGTGCTACGCTAAGCAGGGCAACAAGAGGGAGCGTTGTCAGGTGGGGCCCCACTCAGGGAGGTATCCGACTGTCATTGCAAAATTTGCACATACTGAGCCTCTGCTGTGGTTCAAAGGTTGTCAACCTTTCGGGGGCCCCCTACTGGTCTGGGGCCCAAATCAGCTGCCTGCCTTGCCTGTTGACATTATAGCAGCCCAACACAGTGTAGCCCGCTATGAATTCAGTTCAATGTTCTAGAACAAGAACGGGACCCTTTAGTACCCGTGGACCCCCAACAGAAGGGCACCAAAAAAGAAGAACGGTATGGAGCTCTGGTACCGTTCCAAACTTTTCACGGTGGAAATGATAATAAATGGTTACTGGACCCTTCATGCAAGAGCTTCTGAGTGCACAGCTAGCGCTTCCCTACCCAGAAAAAACCACCAGGTGACCACGGGGCCTTACATCACAAACACTGGTTAGGAGAACTCACCATGTTGTCATCCACACGTGTTTGTTTACCTGAAGAAAAACAAGAGACAGAGTCGACTTTCGCTTCAACAGAGAATTTGTGTGTTCATAAAAAGTCCGTGAAGGTTCTCACCTTTAGTTCTTGCCCACACGTTGACTGTCACAACAGTTAGTATGAGAGCTGACAAACCCACAGACACAACGATCAACCTCCACTGGGCTGCAAAGAGAACAACAACAAACAAACATTTTTACTGTCAATAAAATCAACCTCTTCTTCCCTATAGGCCTACAATAATATAATGAGGCTTATATCCTTTCTTAACCGACAATTTTGAAGGATCCACTGAGGAGGTGCTGCGCCAAAGTTCCTCTTCCTGCACATGCTAATTTGGTTTCAAAGAGCAAATAAAAGAAGTTGAACCTTTACCTTTCAGTTTTGAAGAATCATTTCCTCCAGATTCAGTTGCGTCCGTTGTTGATTTGTTCTTCTCAGTCGGTCTTGTTGCTGATTCTGTGGTGACCTCACCTGAACACATATATACACACCTTAATTGCTCAATAAGTACATGAACAGTTTTCTAAAATTATAATAATCACATTTCTTACCTGGATTCTCCTCTGATTCCTGAAGTCTGAAGGGAAACTGCTGACTTCCACCAGCAACACCCACTTTACACTCCAGTGACTGATGTCTTGATGTGTAGATTTCATGATCACTCGGAAGAGTCACAGAGGCAGAGCAGGGAGAGTTTGATGTCCTCACACCTTGCTGTTGTTTCACATCTTTACCTTCAAACTGCCACCTCACTTTTCGTTTACAAATGTCAAACGTTGACATAGAGCAGTTTAATGTCACCTGATCCTCTTTCTTCTGCTCAGTCACTGGTGAGGACGGAGATATGAGAGAAAACACAATTTAATCCAAACTTCAACAGAGTCATGTTAAAATGTTGATTATTTTATAAAGACAGGTTGAGGTGAATACTCACTGGAAACAACAGACAGATACACCTTAGCATCTGGAGGCCTTTGTGTGCCTGATCTGAACTGTTGACAGTGAAGATAACCAGCATCCTCCTTTCTGACCTTCTTTATAACCAGAGAACAGTCCGCTGTCACACTCAGTCTGTCTGATTGAAATCCAGAGTTTTCAACAATCTGCCCAAGTTTAATCAGCTCTACTTCTGGGGTTGTTAATCGACTGGTCCACGTCCATGTAGTACTGTTACAGTTACTCTGATCTCTTATCACGTTTCTACAAGTCAATGTGGCGTCGTCTCCAGCTCTGACCTTGTAGAACATTGAATTCTGACCGCTAACTGCTGCAGAGACAAGAGAGAAGATTGAAATATTAAGAGAAATACAAATAGGACTTTTTAACGTCATCATGGGGACAATCGGAGGTTAACACTTCAAGGACAGCAGAGACGCGCAGAGCCTGTGGCGTGGTATCCAGACCATCACAGACTACAAACCCAAGCCACAGACCTGTGACAACAAAACCTCTCTGCTGAACGACCTAAACAGCTTCTTTGCCAGGTTTGAAGCAAACAATAGCATGCCTGCACAGAAGACCACCCCTCCTCCCCACGACCAGACCCTGTGCCTGACTACAGCCAGCGTGAAGAGAACCTTCTCCAACATCAACACCCGCAAGGCTGCAGGTCCAGACAACATCCCTGGCCGTGTGCTGAAGGACTGTTCAGAGGAGCTCAAAGATGTCTTCACAGACATTTTCAACACTTCTCTGAGGCAGACTGTTGTTCCAGCATGCTTCAAAACGACCACCATCATACCCATTCCAAAGAAGCCATCACCATCCACTTTAAATGACTATAGACCCGTTGCACTGACCCCCATCATCATGAAGTGCTTTGAAAGATTAGTCGTGGCCCACATCAAATCCTCCCTTCCCTCCACCCTGGACCCCTACCAGTTTGCATACCGGGGCAACAGATCAACCGAGGATGCAATCTGCTCTGCTCTTCACCCAGCCCTCACCCACCTGGACTCCAAAAACTCATACGTCAGAATGCTGTTCATAGACTTCAGTTCAGCATTCAACGCCATCATCCCTCAGCAGCTGATCGGCAAACTGGACCAGCTGGGGCTCAGCACTTCCCTGTGCAACTGGCTGCTGGACTTCCTCAGCGAGAGGCCTCAGACTGTGCGGGTTGGCAGCAACGCATCAAAAACCACCATCCTGAGCACTGGGGCCCCCCAAGGCTGTGTGCTCTGCCCCCTGCTCTTCACGCTGCTGACCCACGACTGCACTCCATCCTTTAGCAGCAACCACATTGTGAAGTTTGCGGACGACACAACAGTGGTCGGTCTCATCTCCAACAACGATGAGACGCACTACAGGATGGAGGTGGACCAACTGGCCACGTGGTGCAAAGACAACAACCTCTTCCTGAATATCGACAAGACCAAGGAGGTTGTTGTCGACTTCCGGAGGGCCCCCACTCCCAAACCCCCCCGACCATCGACGGTGCTGCTGTGGAGAGAGTGAGCAGCACCAAGTTCCTGGGGGTCCACATCAGTGAGGATCTCTCCTGGACAGCCAACACCACATCACTGGCCAAGAAATCCCAGCAGCACCTCTACTTCCTCCGTAAGCTGAAGAGAGCACGAGCACCCCGACCCATCATGTGCTCCTTCTACAGAGGCACCATGGAGAGCATCCCCACCCATCATGTGCTCCTTCTACAGAGGCACCATGGAGAGCATCCTGACCCATCATGTGCTCCTTCTACAGAGGCACCATGGAGAGCATCCTGACCCATCATGTGCTCCTTCTACAGAGGCACCATGGAGAGCATCCTGACCAGCTGCATCACTGTGTGGCTGGGGAGCTGCACTGCTGCCAACCACAAGACCCTGCAGCGCACAGTGAAGGCGGCTGAACGGATCATCGGTGTCCCGCTCCCCTCTCTTCTGGACCTCTACGGCACCCGCCTCACCCGCAAAGCAACCCGCATTGTGAGTGACCCCACCCACCCCTCACACAGCCTCTTCAGCCTCCTGCCATCGGGGAGACGATACCGCAGCCTGCGGGCCGGCTCTACCAGACTGAGAAACAGCTTCTTCCACCAAGCTGTCAGGAAGCTGAACTCTCTCCCCTCCCCTCCCTCCCCTCTCTCCCCTCTGCCCCCATGAACACTGAACATTGGAACCTCCTCCTGTTTGAACATTGAAACAGAACCCTGGTCACTTATTGCACATTGCACGCATGCACAAGTTTCACTTTTCTTATAATCTTGTTCTATACTCCATTTTATTTAACCTAGTACTTTTGCACATTTAGGTTTATTAATGTAAATATTATTTATCTTTTTTACCTTGTTTTATTTTATTTACCGTACCTTCTTTATCTACATTGCACCGTGGGGAGGGGGGAAACGTAATTTCGATTTCACTGTATGTCTGACATATTTTGGAATTGACAAATAAAGAACCTTGAACCTAATGTGAGTTCAGTTTAAGAGTTCATGAAGCACAATGTTAGCCATGTTAGAAAACAAATAGACTTTAAATTGAAGAATCAAAATGAAAACTAAAAACATTTTAATACATTTGGATTCAACCATTGTCCCTCATCAGTAAGTCTTTATTTTCTTGAAGAGAAGCGTTCGTCTACTTCCTCTACAAGCCCTGGTTTACACCTCAACTCAGGAAGCTGCGTCAAGCCAAGGAGGAAGCCTACAGGAGCGGGGACTGGGACCAGTTCAAGCAGCCCAGGGACAAACTGACGAAGGCGATCAGGGTATCTAAGAGGAGCGGCACTGAAACACTCAACGAGCCCTCAGCAGTTTGGAAAGGCCTGCTTCACCAACTACAGGAAACCCCCCATCCCCCATCACCCCCATCACCCAGACTATGCCCTACCTGCTCACCCCACAGTCCCTCACCTCCTTTATTTTATATTCTTATGTGATCGTTTTCTTACCTGTTAGCTGAAGCACCGCTACAAGAATGAAAAACGTTTGGATCCATTTGAACCCGTCCATCATGATTCTCAGTCTGTCTTCTTCTGTGCTCACGTTCACAACTGTTCGAGTTCTTTAAGTTGTTTTTTAGCCTGACCCTAACCCTTTTTTGCTGCATCATCTACTTGTTGCTGTTAGTGTGGTGTCACTTCCTCAAAGTCACTTTGGGTCTGTTATCAGATTTTCATGTAAGTGATCTTCTGTCCTTATAAACTCTGAAAGATTCTGTTGGGTACCTGCACATGTAGGAGTTAAAGGAAATGAAAAAGCAGATAAAACAGCTAAAATTTCTCCTAAAATCTGAGAATTTATAGATGTTCCTTTTGGTAAAGGCGAAATTAAGACATTCATAGATTTAGGTAGCCTGCCTTGACCTAGGCCGTGCAAATATCTACATTTAATAGACGTGCTTACTACACGGGTTTCTATACGGAGCGCTAAATATCTGATTAGGCTACATTCTAATTCTGGCAAAGAATATGTTTGCCGAATACCAGTACTGAAAAGCTTAAACCCGATCCCATTTACGTTCTGTGCTCACGCTCACAACTGTACAAGGTTTTTAAGTTATTTTTAATTTTAGCGTTGCATCATCTACTTGTTGTTAGTGTGGTGTCACTTCCTCAAAGTCTCTTTGGTTCTGTTATTAGATTTCCATGTGAGTGATCTTCTGTCCTTATAAACTCTGTAAAAAGGTGAGTCATGTTTGTCTCCACAGTCACAAAGATCTGAACATGTTTATCTGAACATGTTAATCTGAACATGTTAATCTGAACATGTTTATCTGAACATGTTAATCTGAACATGTTAATCTGAACATGTTTATCTGAACATGTTAATCTGCATTATTAGAGGATTTAAAGGCTCACTAACAGTCTGAAGTTCACACTGTGAGACATTTCCCCATCTTCAACAGGAAGATGTGCACTGAGGAAGTTAAAGGTGTGAAGATTGTGAGTCATGTTTAATATCTTGCACCATAGTTTCTTAGTAAAGACGAATCATTGCCATGTTTGCCAGCACATCTGAAAAGTCACGCTGTTGATGTCCGGGATGGAAAAAATTATGACAGCAAGTTACTTGATTGGTCTGAGATCTGTTGGATTTCTCATTTTATCGTTGAAGTCAGTTTTTCTGATGTTTCGATGACGTGTTGTCCTGAGAATGCGGGTTCGAGTCGACAGCGTCAGAGCTCTGAAGGTTTCACTAATTATGGACAGATAGAAATGTAAGAAACACATGAGGGTAACACGGACTAAACAAAGTAAAACATTCAGCTGTTTGCGTTCACACATACAGCTCCTCCAGGAAACATCAGGAGCTTTTCAGGAGGTTTCTGCTTGTGTACAAATGGCACGTGTTTTAACTCTTTTCACAAACAAACTCCATGAAGCTTTCTGATCCGGTTTCCGTACAAAACACAGCACTGAAACAGCCCATGTCAAAGTCACCATCGACCTCTGTGCAGCCGACCCTGAACTTCTTACCCATTCCCATCCTCCTAGACCTCAGCACAGCATTCAATACTATCTCCCACACAATAGTCCTGGACCGCCTGGCTGGCACTGGGATCACTGCTGCTGCACTCCGCTGGTTTACATCTTTGGAACTCCCTCCTCCCTAAACCTAAGACAGTCAGATTCCATCACAACCTTCAAATCCAAACTCAGAACCCACCTGTTCAAACTGCCATACTCACTCTGATTGGTCACTGTGCACTACACCTGTCTTTGTATGTCAATGTTGGATTTTAATACTCTGTGATGTTATTTTATGCTTTTGTCCTATGTGAGGTGACCTTGGGTGACGTGAAAGGCGCCATCAAGCAAATAAAATGCATTAGTAGGGTGGTTGCCTGAAAGGCAAACCACACTACTACTATTAATATTATTTTTATTTTTATTAATATTATATTCTGTTTTGGGCACGTTACTCCTCCCACAGCGTTTGCGCCACACACACAAGAAAGGTATCAAAATGACCGGTGTATGTAAGTAAGTAAAGTAAGTAAAATTTATTTATATAGCACTTTTCACAGGCAGGGGCCACAAAGTGCTTCACAAACAGGGTTAAAAACATCACAAGCAACAAAGAGACAGTACAGAGATCATAGCAGCCCTAAAAGTACAAGATCGGCTCAGGCTGCCAGATTGGCTCGGGGCCCTGCGCCTGCTAGTGACGTCACACAAAATAATTTGAGAGTTTATACAGTGTTCACGTTTTTGTGGGTCTTTGAGCTATACTTTACTACAACTATAATATAATTAATTCGGCACCAGACATTGATCAAAAAAGAAATGACAAAGAAATGGCAAGTCAGTTGGGACAGGAATAAAAATGGGAGGAAATATTACAATTTACAGAAATCTATAAATACACAAGGAGTAAAGACAATTTTAACTAAAATGAGGTTTGACCATACAGGGTTGAATAACACAATGTTTTTGTTAGGTAAAAGAGACACAGATGAATGTGAGGAATGTGGAGTCACAGAAAACGTTGAACACATATTGTTCCATTGCAAAAAACTATAGAAGAATGAGGATAAGACTAAATCAAAAGATAAGAGAGGTAAGAAGGAAATGGAGTATTGAGGGGTTACTTGGAACTACAGGAGAAGGAATCAAGAAAACACAGAAAGCTGTGATTAAATTTTTTGAAAGATATAGAGATATATAATCGGATTTAGGTCATTACTTATTTATTTATTATTATTATTATTATTATATTTTTTAATTATTCTTATATTTTTAAATTTATTTATTTATTTTTATTTTATTTTTATTGTTTTATTTATTATTATTATTATTTATTTATTTATTGTTTTAATTATTTTTTTTTAAATTTATTTACTTAGTTATTTTTATTTTATTATTGTTATTTTTTTTTTTTCATTTACTTGATATTAAATAGAGAAGTATAAACTCAAGCTACATACTCCGGTACAGTAGGTGGCGGTATACACCTCTTTAAGATATGTTTGTAACCCGCCATTAAACTAAAAGAAGACGAAGAAGAAGTTTACGTGTGGTTATTTCTCCTCGCGGCACACAGCCTTCTCTGAGACAAAGCTTGATTTAGTTTGGTTCCAAAGATCTACATGCTAGTGACGAAGTGGATGAACCGCTGGATGTCTTCCAGCGTGGGTTTTTTTTTGAGTAGGGTTTTTCTCCTTTGTTGAATTTATTAGTTAGCTGTTAGCTGTTAGCTGTTAGCTGTTAGCCGTTAGCTGCTATCACATGGCGCTTTTTACATAAGGCTAACACGCGGGTGGCTGAGGAAACTCAAACGGGATCAGTCTGAACCAGACTGTACTGATCCGTACCGGACTGCTGTGTGGACAAGGAACTTGTTCATTTTTTTTAGACATATCTATGGGTAAGGTAACCATGGTAACGTCTCAGTAACTTCAGTTTGAAATAGAAACGGGAGCTTTTTGAGCGAGAAGTTTCCGCGATTTTTTTCCAAAATGTCTGAAGTTGAGTTGCCGAGAGCTTTCACCGAGCAGAGACTGCCTGCAGCTGCTGAAAAGACTCTGGAGCAGTTTGAAAGAACCAAAGCGGAATATGAGGAGGAAATCCGTCGATTAAAACGGGAAACGAAGCAACAACGCTACCTGCTGGATGCTGCTTTCAACCCTCGAGTCTGCCTCCACAGATTAGGTTTGTATTGTTCTTTTATGCTTTTTCATTCCCAGTAAAATGTGAACATTACCCGTTTGTTTGTGAATGTGTTGAATCTCAAGTTTGTTGCAAGAGCGCGGGGATCTCGGCTAAGCAGTTGGCGTTTTTAGGAATTATTTTAATATCCTAGTTTGTTGCTCTTATTTACTACTTGACCTTGAAACCTCGACCCTGCCTCACTTTGATTGCTTGGTCTGGGCCGAGTGTGAATCTCGTCAGGAGGACCAATAACTGCCTTTCATAAAGATATCGCTGCTGCCTTGAACTAGAACATCACTATTGGTCATTAGGAGCGGTTAAAGAAATACACAGTTTTCAGTTTATCTTTAAAGTTATTGAGTTATTACAGTGTTGAAGTCATTCCCCTCTATGGTCAGATAATAGGCTGTTAATACTGGAAAGGCCTCCTTCACAGCCGTTACCTGGAGGGGACTCTCCTTGGGTCTCTCACACCCTAGTGGGTCCTAACCACTTTAAAGCAGAGTGTCCCTCCCCAGTCTATGTTTTCCTCTCTGGTATTGGAACAATGGGGACAAAAAGCTTCTTACCTTAGTCCTCTATCACTTTGGTCCGTCGTGGTCCAACAAGAGGAAAATATAAGATCTAAAAGGAAAAGGGTTTTTGTTGGAAAGTCTTTACAATGGAAGGTTTCCTTTTATTTTATAATAACACAATTGATTAAACACAGAGATTACAAAATAATACAAATCCTACAAAGGAGTGTTATTCTCACAGTGAGTGACTAGAGCTCAATAAAAGAAAATATAAAACAGTTGATCTCAGTGTAGAGCAAAAGTCAAGTCCCAAAAGGAAGTCTGGACAACCAGAGAGAAGCTTGTGCTTCCCTCCTATATACTCTGGTTGACTTTACATTTACGTCATGACAATTTAAATATTCATTTTGAGTTACGTCAAAAGGAATGTAGCAAAAACAAGACGTATATGTTTATCTGTGTGTTTCTCATGCAGCTGCAGGACACTCCCTTGTCTCTAACAGGGCACTTCTACACACCCCACTATGTGAGCAGTCCAGGACCCCCAATAAGATTTACAGCCTGCACTCCCACAAGCGGTTTTATGACCGCCAACTATTCTAACACATAATAATATGACACTCCTTACAATGTTTTAAGTACACATTATGCATGTAACACATATCAACTTTTTATGATAAGGTTTATTAAAGTAAATATGACTATTGTCATTAGCTAAATTCAGCCTGAACTCAGCTTGAGTGAAAATTCCCCTGTGAGGGGGTCAAAGTGTCAGCCAAGCTTTCAGCTGTTGACGATGAGCAGTCTCCCTTGCTTCAGACCGGTGTGGTGAATCATCTGGGATCTTTCAACAAGTTGGATGTTTTCAACTCTTGCGAAGCCACAAATTTCGCCTCCCTTGTGCTTCATTTTGCCTCCATTTCGTGGCGTTGCACCACAGCTCACGATTCGGATAATGTACATAATATTTGTCCAGAACTTGAATACAAAATGACCAAATCTCAACAAATGGTGAAGACGTCATCTGTGATACTTTAAGAGAGTTAATGTTGTGTACATACGATCATAAATAACATAGTTAGAAAGGTTTTGTGGAATTTGGCTTCCAGGGACTTTAAAGGCCCTGACACAGCGAGGAGAACGTCGGCCATCGCTCCTGGTAAGACGGTCAGTGAGGGATCGTTGCCCTTGTTTTTGTGGTGTGTCCTACTCTGTCGACCCCCGTCAGCCATTTTTTGGCCGACTCGACATTTCATATCAGCATCGGTCAGCGCGGTTGGTGAGAGGAATCTCTCTGTTCGCCATTAGTACGGTTTCTCCTTATCTGTTGCCTTCGCCTCTTCTATGCTTTTTCTGCTGAAGACCAAGGGCTGACGACACCAGTGACATTTTCAACCTTTTATCAGACATTATTCTGGATTAGTAGACTCCCTATAATACACGTAAAAATGGCTTTCTCTTATCATAATACTCTAACGCTGTCTGCTTGTTGTCTGCTCTCTCAGGTAGGTAGCTGGCAGTACAGTAAATAATGTGCAGTCTAAATATTTTCTTGGAAGGTCAGATGATCTTCTTGTGATTTAGTTTGCACCTGTAGTGAATCATGCTGCATTTCTTAAAATAAATTAATCAACGATTCAGAAGTTGTCATTTTAATCAGTTTGGTGCATCCATACATGGTCAGATCAAATTAAAACCTATATTAAAATAACATTAAACATAGAAAACATGACAAATATGTAACAGAATAAACTATTTCAATTTGAATATTTAACTGAAATTATTTTTCCATGAAATGTTCCAGAACATCTTCTCCATCTGTGCCTCGCTCTCCTGCGCCCTCTGTAACCTCATGTCCTCTTTGATGAGGTCCATCAGCTCCCCATCGAAGTCTCTCTCTCTCTTTCTCTCCCCGACTCTGATCAAACCAAATATGTTGAAGCGATGTGACGTTAAATTATGCTTCACTCCAGTTTAGCTACTGGAGTCGTAGCAAACCATCTGAATGACAGGGATGCCATTGTTAAAGTTGAATGTCCCTTGCGCGCAATGCATCTTGGGAAGGCAAGAGTGCAAAGGATCCAGCCGTTGGAGCCTCCAAATCGAGGAGAATAAGGCTGCATTCGAAGGAGCTGCTGAATTGGGACAGCACTTATCACGCCGGTGTGACGCAATCCGACCACTGTCTCAGTGGACTCTGCCCACTGAGACATCTCGTGCATACCCTCTATGAGGTAGTGCTATCAGTGGTTTCATCTGATTAGTAAATTCAGATTTTTATAACTTCATGTATTTTACTGTTTTCACAGATGTGCAGCAGCTGGTGGTGAGTCAAGACGACGTTTCCCCTGAGCAGCAGGATCTGAGCCCTAGACTGGACCAGAGCGAGCCACCAAACTCACCACAAATTAAAGATGAAGAGAAGGAGCTCTGGGGCAGACAGGAAGGAGAGCAGGAGGAGGTTGATGTCAGCATGTTGACATTCCAACTTGTCCCTGTGAAGACGGAAGAAGAAGACGAAGAGAAACCTCAGATCTCACAGCTTCATGAAAACCAAAGTGAAGAGAGCAGAGACACACAGCATATGAAAACAGAAGCTGACGGAGAGGACTGTGCCGGACCAGAACCAGGAAGAGACTTTAATCCAGACAGTCATTTACAGCCAGATACTCCTGACAAGACTTCAGACTTTTCTGGATCTGATACTGATGACAGTGGTGATTGGGAGGAGAGAGATGAACCTCAGGAAGGTTTAAAACTTATAAAAAACAAAGATGCACCTGTGAGTAATGTGGTATGTAATACAGCTAAAACATCAGTCAGCTCCTCTGAATGTGCTACAAGCTTCGGACAAAAGAAACCAAAAAAACAAAAAGGAATCCAAACAGGAGTGAAACTTTTGAATTGCAAAAAAACCAGCTGTTCACTTTGTAAAAAAAGTTGTTGTTCCCCAGCCGCTCTTGTGGTACACATGAGGACCCACACAGGGGAGAAACCTTTCAAGTGTTCAGTTTGTGGTAAAAGATTTACACGAAGTGGAAATCGGAAGTACCACATGGCAGTTCACTCAGGAGAGAAACCATTTAGCTGTTCAGTTTGTGGTAAAAGATTTAAACTAAATGAAAATCTGAAGTTCCACATGGCAGTTCACTCAAAAGAGAAACCATTCAGTTGTTCAGTTTGTGGTAAAAGATTTAAACGAAATGGACATCTGAAGTCCCACATGGCAGTTCACTCAGGAGAGAAACCATTTAGCTGTTCAGTTTGTGGTAAAAGATTTACGACAAGTGGAACTCTGAAGATTCACATGGCAGTTCACTCAGAAGAGAAACCATTCAGTTGTTCAGTTTGTGGTAAAAGATTTAAACGAAATGGACATCTGAAGTCCCACATGGCAGTTCACTCAGGAGAGAAACCATTTAGCTGTTCAGTTTGTGATAAAAGATTTGTACAAAATGCACATCTGAAGTCCCACATGGCAGTTCACTCAGGAGAGAAACCATTTAGCTGTTCAGTTTGTGGTAAAAGATTTAAACTAAATGGAACTCTGAAGATCCACATGGCAGTTCACTCAGGAGAGAAACCGTTTAGCTGTTCAGTTTGTGGTAAAAGATATAAAGGAAGTCAAACTCTGAAACACCACCTGGCAGTTCACACATGAGAGAAACCATTGAGTTGTTAATAGTCTAAAAAGGTCTCTCAACATGATTTTTCTAAACGTCACATGCTTGTTTGTGAAAGAAGGAAATTTCAAAATGTCTATAATGCCAAATAATACTTGTAGGAATCTATTAAAAAGGTCAGACACATCTTAACGATGTCTAGATTAAAAAAAATAATAATAAAACAGACTCCAAAATATGTCTTCTTCAGTTTGATCTTTTCAGCAGACAAAGTCACACGATTAAATAAATTCTGCATTCTGAAACAGTTATTCAAAAATGTTGTATTTGTTTTGTATGTAAAATATCTCTTTCTTCCAAACAAAATAAATTCTTGTTTGCAATATTTCTTTTTTTGTGTTTTGTAAATTGGTCTTGATATTTACCGATCTCCTCATTATGTGCATTATGAAATATTTCAGCTGCTCTGTTTGTGAAAAAATATTTCCAAAAGAACAGATACACATACTGATACACAGAAGATAGTCCTTACTTGTGTTCCCTTTGCAGTACAGGATGTGCAAAAAAAATGGAGCTCTGAGACAACCCTTGGATCCCACATCCATGCCCTGATGACCTCCAGACCCAACTACTGAAATTCAATATTTTGAATTCAATATTCTTGCACCGGCTCCCAGTTCAGAATAGACACATAAATATCCTGCTTTTGTTGTAAGCCCTTCATGGCTTCACTCCAGTTTACATCTCGGCCCCTCAGGCCCTTATGGAGCTCCGGTTCCCTTATTTTGCTTGAATTTCCCTCGGGATCAATAAAGTATCTATCTATCTTTCTATCTTTCATTGCATCGAGTGTCTTCCAAAGTTGTCTCCTCCACTTGCGTCTTAGTCCCGCCCACCAGAGATGCACGGAGGAAATCAGTTTTAACAGACGTGAGACGTAACATCGGCTGATCGCGTTCAGCTGTCAATCAGACTAACAGCTGTTTATGTTCACACAAACACGCACTGTATTATTTCTAATCAAACACACACAGTTACAGTGTTGTTGAGATAAGCTTTTGTTTTGTGTGCTCAGTTGTCATTTAATGTATTTCTGTTATTAACTGAGGTACAGTGATGTATTTTGATTTACATATGAGATATGCTGTAAGCCCCCTGTATGGTGTAAGGGGTGATATGTATGCATACTACGTCATCACCTTTTCTTGTCACTCATCGCGTCTAGAACTTGTACTGCGCAGTTGCACAGAGTGTGTCAAGTGAGAAGCCACGGAATGAGAGCCGGTGAAATAAACATACTGAAAGGCTAAAGAAAAAGTTCCGTCTCTGTCATCAATCCTCCGAGTTGATCGCTGGTGAAACTGCAAAGCTCAACACTGGACACAACTATGTTTCACAATTAAGTTTGTTTTTCAAAAACAAAAGCGGCAATCTCAACATGTACAGACATCACGTGTCATACCCACGTATAATACGGTCTGTAATAAAGCCAGCCGTTTGTAAATCCGTCAATATTTCATGGAGTTAAGAGTATTTTTGTTGAAGTTTATCATTAACCTTCAGCCTGCGCCCATAGAGCGCAGCACGTCCGCTGTCTGACCCAAGATGGCCGCCACGTTGCTCCGCCGGAGAATCCCGCATGAGTCATCTCTCTATATGGCTCTGGGTGGAGCCAAACACTGCAGTCTGTTGATTGGTTGAAGAAATGTTACAACAGTAAAGAAAACCCCCCGCCATGTTTAAACCATAGACTGGGGAAGTGGATTGAGCAGTGGAGCGGATGCACGGAGCGTCGTTGGCAGCAGTTACGAAATCTTGGACAAAGCGGGTTACAAACAAACTGTACCGTGAGTGTAGCTATGGGTGACACTTCGGATGGTGATGGTGGTGGATGGACTTCAGAAATGGAGATTAGTCAACGGAAAGCTGCAAGGAAAAAATCATGGTCTGTATCAAGTAGTGGAGAAGAAGGCTCATCAACACAAGTTTCAAAAAACTGAAAGGTAGAACTAATGGGAACAATAAACCCCAAAGTGACAAGCAGGAGGATTTTAAAGTTATCATTACATTCAGTAATGATAAAGGAGATTTTCATCCAGTCAAGGTGATGAAAGCAATTGAGAAAGAAATAGGGAAGATCAAGTATGCTAAACTGTTGGGTAACAGAAGAATTCTCATATCAGCAGTGAACAAGAAACAACAAGAGAAGATCATGAAAATGAATCATCTTGATGGAAGTCGGTTGAGAAAACAAGAGGAGTGATATCAAATGTACCTCTAGAGATGACAATGGAAGAAGTGAAGAAAGAGTTGCAAGGCAGTAAAGTACTCGAAGCTAAAAGACTCCAAACAAATAAAGGTGGTGTCAAGAATGAGAGTCTGTCTGTGCTGCTTGTTTTTGAAAAGACAATGCCTTTGGAAGTCAAAATAGGATGGTTCAACTATAAAGTGAGGGAATATATTCCTCAACCTCTACGGTGTTTCAAATGCCAGAGAATAGGGCGCATAGCTCAACAATGCAAATGGAAACAGAGATGTGCAAAATGTGGAGAAGAACATGATAATGGTAAATGTAAAAAGGATGCTAAGTTAAAATGCTGTAACTGTGGAGGTGAGCATAGTGCTGCATATGCTGGATGTGTGGTCCAAACTCAAGCTAAAGAAGTACAGAGGTACAAAACTTTGAATAAGGTGACATATGCTGAGGCATTAAGAAGTGTAAGTGTTCATGAAAACAGACAAAATAGTCTAAATGAGTTTCATACAAACACAGATGGAAATTTGAGGAATGCAGGTCCCCAGTGGGCAGGTACAGAATCTACTCCCCCTGAAGATTGACTACAGTACAGCAGCAATGTAAACATAAGTGCAAAGTTAAGGAGAACACCTTGATAGTGGAGAAGGAAAGTTTTGTAGCTTTTATATGTAAAGTAATTAATGTTGCAACACGACAAGAAAGAAAGAGTGATCGAATTAAGACAGTAGTAGAAGCTGCAGAGGAGTTTCTAGATATGAAAGATTTAAAAGCTGAAGACATACATTGTATGTTGAGGGGCGCAAATGAGGTGGGTTCTTAGAATACCACTTAATCTAGTGATGGTGTTCCTCATTTTCCAATGGAACGCTCGGAGCTTGATTGCAAATGGACAAGAATTTAAAAGGTTTGTAACAGAATCTGAAATGAGACCTGATGTTGTTTGCATTCAAGAAACCTGGCTTAGGCCTCACCTTGATTTCATTTTACCTGGATATGAGTCTGTTAGGTTCGATCGAGAAGGAAATATAACAATAATTAACATGTATAATCCTTGTAAATTATTAAATCTGAGAATATTAGAAGACATAATGAGACGAGGAAATGGGAGAGAACTACTAACTAGTATCTTTGCACACTCTTGTGAGTGGAATATAGAAAACAATACAAACATAGGAAGTGATCATTTTCCAATATTGTTTAAAATAGGAGAGGTTTGGACAATGTTGAAGAAAATGAGTGGAAAGAAAATGATACTAAAGTACCGGTATTAGAAGAAGATGGAACACTGGCAATAACAGATAAAGATAAGGAAAATATGTTGGGAAAGAAGTTTGCCAGTGTACATAGTGGTCAACATTTAGATGATGATCACAGGAAAAATAAAGCCACAATTCTAGACGAAAATAAGGATGTGTATAATAAAAAAAGACCGTGAGGAAAGTTCTTTAGATGCTGACATCAACATGAATGAATTGATAACAGTTTTAAATAGAATCAAGAACTCTGATACAGGAGAAGATCAATTAAGTTATGTAAAGTTTCAAAAACTTCCTGGGAAAATGTATGAGAGAATATTGGATGTCTTCATTAAGATTTGGAATGAAGGAAAATTAGCAAAAAATTGGAAGAGTGCATTAATATTGCCAATTAATAAACCTGGGAAAGATCCTAATAATTCGGGTAATTACAGACCCATAGCCTTAACATCCCATCTATGTAAATGGATGGAAAAGATATCAATCAGAAGGCTGAACTTCTTCCTAGAACAAAGAGGATTATATGCATCTTATCAAAGTGGTTTTAGGAAAGGACGATCAACTATGGATGCTATCGTAAAAGTAAACAATGAGAAGACATTTAAAATGAAGGAAATTATGAATATAGTATTTTTTGATATTGAAAAGGCTTATGACTCTACAGTATGTGGAGGGAAAGACTATGAATTAAATTGAACAAAATAGGAATTAGAGGCAGGTTTCATAACTGGGTATTAGACTTTCTTTCAGATAGAAGATTTAAAGTAAAAATAGGTTCAGAAGTATCTGAAGAATATGATATTATAAATGGAATTCCACAAGGTAGTGTTATTAGTCCTGCACTATTTAATGTTATGATTAATGATATCTTTTCAAATCTAGATAGAAGAGTTGGATCAGCGCTATATGCGGATGATGGAGCCATATGGGTCAGAGGACGAGATCCCAAAAATGTGACAGATAAAATTGAAGAATCAATAAGAAAAGTTGAACAATGGTCTTATAAATGGGGCTTTAAGCTTTCAGCAAGTAAATCCTGTCATATGTTATTCACCAGAAAAAAAGGGATAGACAAAAATACATTTAAGCTATATGGACAGGATATGGAAAGAGTAGATCAGTTTCAAGTAGAATCTAAATGTAAGAAAATTATAAATGTAATGAGAGCAATAGCTGGACAAGAGTGGGGAGCTGATAAAAGATCGCTCATGTACATATATAGGGCTTTGATGAGGTCCACTATAGACTATGGGTGCTTTGTGTACAGAGCAGCAGCCAAAACTCATTTATTAAAAATAGATAGAGTTATCAACAAAGCACTGAGGATATGTGCTGGTGCAATGAGATCAACTCCAATTCAGGCATTACAGGTGGAGTTAGGAGAAGCCCCCTCAGACCTAAGAAGTGATACACTCATGCTATCATATTGGAGTCGGTTACATGGTAGTGATAGTTCAAATCCTGCTAAAAGTGTAATAAAAGATTGTTGGGAATATCATTCTTTTAACGGTAATGGATTTGGCAGGGAAATAAAAGCTAAAGCAGAGGAATATAAGATTGAAAATATATGCATTACATCTCCTACTCCTATCAGTAATATTCCTATTTGGATGTTTCCGGCTACTGAGGTAGATTTGAGTTTGATGGACCTGAAAAGAAAATGGGGAGACAATGAGAAAAGAATATTAGTAAGTCAGTATATTAAAAATAAATATTACAATTATATAGATATATATATATATACAGACGGATCTAAAGACAAATAGGATAGGGTAGGTATAGGAATAAGCATACCATCAATAAAAATAAATATTGGTAAAAGATTACCTGATCAGTTGTCAGTATATACTTCAGAAATGATGGCTATTATTATAGGACTTCAATGGGAGGAGCATTCAATACTATCTCCCACACAATAGTCCTGGACCGCCTGGCTGGCACTGGGATCACTGCTGCTGCACTCCGCTGGTTTACATCTTTGGAACTCCCTCCCCCCTAAACCTAAGACAGTCAGACTCCATCACAACCTTCAAATCCAAACTCAGAACCCACCTGTTCAAACTGCCATACTCACTCTGATTGGTCACTGTGCACTACACTTGTCTTTGTTTGTCAATGTTGGATTTTAATACTCTGTGATGTTATTTTATGCTTTTGTCCTATGTGAGGTGACCTTGGGTGACATGAAAGGCGCCATCAAGCAAATAAAATGTATTAGTAGGGTGGTTGCCTGAAAGGCAAACCACACTACTACTATTAATATTATTTTTATTTTTATTAATATAATATTCTGTTTTAGGCACGCTACTCCTCCCACAGCGTTTGCGCCACACACACAAGAAAGGTATCAAAATGACCGGTGTAGGTACAAGATCGGCTCGGGCTGCCAGATTGGCTCGGGGCCCTGCGCCTGTTAGTGACGTCACACAAAATAATTTGAGAGTTTATACAGTGTTCACGTTTTTGTGGGTCTTTGAGCTATACTTTACTACAACTATAATATAATTAATTCGGCACCAGACATTGATCAAAAAAGAAATGACAAAGAAATGGCAAGTCAGTTGGGACAGGAATAAAAATGGGAGGAAATATTACAATTTACAGAAATCTTTAAATACACAAGGAGTAAAGACAATTTTAACTAAAATGAGATTTGACCATACAGGGTTGAATAACACAATGTTTTTGTTAGGTAAAAGAGACACAGATGAATGTGAGGAATGTGGAGTCACAGAAAACGTTGAACACATATTGTTCCATTGCAAAAAACTATAGAAGAATGAGGATAAGACTAAATCAAAAGATAAGAGAGGTAAGAAGAAAATGGAGTATTGAGGGATTACTTGGAACTACAGGAGAAGGAATCAAGAAAACACAGAAAGCTGTGATTAAATTTTTGAAAGATATAGAGATATATAATTGGATTTAGGTCATTACTTATTTATGTATCATTATTACTATTATTATCATTATATTTTTTTATTATTTTTTCTTTAAAAATATTTATTAATTTATTAAGTTAATTGTTTTATTCATTATTATTATTATTAATTTATTAATTTATTGTTTTAATTATTATTATTTTTAAAGGTATTTACTTAGTTATTTTTATTTTATTATTATTATTTTCATTTACTTGATATTAAATAGAGAAGTATAAACTCAAGCTACATACTCCGGTACAGTAGGTGGCGGTATACACCTCTTTAAGATATGTTTGTAACCCGCCATTAAACTAAAAGAAGACGAAGAAGATGTTTACGTGTGTTTATTTCTCCTCGCGGCACACAGCCTTCTCTGAGACAAAGCTTGATTTAGTTTGGTTCTAAAGATCTACATGCTAGTGACGAAGTGGATGAACCGCTGGATGTCTTCCAGCGTGGGTTTTTTTTTTAGTAGGGTTTTTCTCCTTTGTTGAATTTATTAGTTAGCTGTTAGCGGTTAGCTGCTATCACATGGCGCTTTTTACATAAGGCTAACACGCGGGTGGCTGAGGAAACTCAAACGGGATCATGCTTCATCGAACCAGACTGTACTGATCCGTACCGAACTGCTGTGTGGAAAAGGAGCTTCTTCTTTTTTTGGACATATCTATGGGTAAGGTAACCATGGTAACGGCTCAGTAACTTCAGTTTGAAATATAAACGGGAGTTTTTTGAGAGAGAAGTTTCCGCGATTTTTTTCCAAAATGTCTGAAGTTGAGTTGCTGAGAGCTTTCACCGAGCAGAGACTGCCTGCAGCTGCTGAAAAGATTCTGGAGCAGTTTGAAAGAACCAAAGCGGAATATGAGGAGGAAATCCGTCGATTAAAACGGGAAACGAAGCAACAACGCCACCTGCTGGATGCAGCTTTCAACCCTCGAGTCTGCCTCCACAGATTAGGTTTGTATTGTTTTTTATGCTTTTTCATTCCCAGTAAAATGTGAACATTACCCGTTTGTTTGTGAATGTGTTGAATCTCAAGTTGGATGTTTTCAACTCTTGCGAAGCCACAAATTTCGCCTCCCTTGCGCTTCATTTTGCCTCCATTTCGTGGTGTTGCACCACAGCTCACGATTCGGATAATGTACATAATATTTGTCCAGAACTTGAATACAAAATGACCAAATCTCAACAAATGGTGAAGACGTCATCTGTGATACTTTAAGAGAGTTAATGTTGTGTACATAAGATCATAAATAACATAGTTAGAAAGGTTTTGTGGAATTTGGCTTCCAGGGACTTTAAAGGCCCTGACACAGCGAGGAGAACGTCGGCCATCGCTCCTGGTTAGACGGTCAGTGAGGGATCGTCGCCTTTGTTTTTGTGGTGTGTCCTACTCTGTCGACCCCCGTCAGCCATTTTTTGGCCGACTCGACATTTCATATCAGCGTCGGTCAGCGCGGTTGGTGAGAGGAATCTCTCTGTTCGCCATTAGTACGGTTTCTCCTTATCTGTTGCCTTCGCCTCTTCTATGCTTTTTCTGATGAAGACCAAGGGCTGACGACACCAGTGACATTTTCAACCTTTTATCAGACATTATTCTGGATTAGTAGACTCCCTATAATACAAGTAAAAATGGCCTTCTCTTATCATAATACTCTAACGCCGCCTGCTGGCATGGGGAGTCTGCTTGTTGTCTGCTCTCTCAGGTAGGTAGCTGGAAGTACAGTAAATAATGTGCAGTCTAAATATTTTCTTGGAAGGTCAGATGTTCTTCTTGTGATTTAGTTTGCACCTGTAGTGAATCATGCTGCATTTCTTAAAATAAATTAATCAACGATTCAGAAGTTGTAATTTTAATCAGTTTGGTGCATCCATACATAGTCAGATCAAATTAAAACCTATATTAAAATAACATTAAACATAGAAAACATGACAAATATGTAACAGAATAAACTATTTCAATTTGAATATTTAACTGAAATTATTTTTCCATGAAATTTTCCAGAACATCTTCTCCATCTGTGCCTCGCTCTCCTGCGCCCTCTGTAACCTCATGTCCTCTTTGATGAGGTCCATCAGCTCCCCATCGAAGTCTCTCTCTCTCTTTCTCTCCCTGACTCTGATCAAACCAAATATGTTGAAGCGATGTAACGTTAAATTATGCTTCACTCCAGTTTAGCTATTGGAGTCATAGCAAACCATCTGAATGACGGGGATGCCATTGTTAAAGTTGAATGTCCCTTGCCCGCAATGCATCTTGGGAAGGGAAGACTGCAAAGGATCCAACCGTTGGAGCCTCCAAATCGAGGAGAAGAAGGCTGCATTCGAAGGAGCTGCTGAATTGGGACAGCACTTATCACGCCGGTGTGACGCAATCTGACCACTGTCTCAGTGGACTCTGCCCACTGAGACATCTCGTGCATACCCTCTATGAGGTAGTGCTATCAGTGGTTTCATCTGATTAGTAAATTCAGGTTTTTATAACTTTATGTATTTCACTGTTTTCACAGATGTGCAGCAGCTGGTGGTGAGTCAAGACAAGGTTTCCCCTGAGCAGCAGGATCTGAGCCCTAGACTGGACCAGAGTGAGCCACCAAACTCACCACAAATTAAAGATGAAGAGAAGGAGCTCTGGGGCAGACAGGAAGGAGAGCAGCTTCAAGGGCCAGAGGATTTTGATATCAGCATGTTAACATTCCAACTTGTCCCCGTGAAGAAGGAAGAAGAAGACGAAGAGAAACCTCAGATCTCACAGCTTCATGAAAACCAAAGTGAAGAGAGCAGAGACACACAGCATATGAAAACAGAAGCTGACGGAGAGGACTGTGGAGGACCAGAACCAGGAAGAGACTTTAATCCAGACAGTCATTTACAGCCAGATACTCCTGACAAGACTTCAGACTTTTCTGGATCTGATACTGATGACAGAGGTGATTGGGAGGAGAGAGATGAACCTCAGGAAGGTTTAAAACTTATAAAAAACAAAGATGCACCTGTGAGTAATGTGGTATGTAATACAGCTAAAACATCAGTCAGCTCCTCTGAATGTGCTACAAGCTTCGGACAAAAGAAACCAAAAAAACAAAAAGGAATCCAAACAGGAGTGAAACTTTTGAATTGCAAAAAAACCAGCTGTTCACTTTGTAAAAAAAGTTATTGTTCCCCAGCAGCTCTTGTGGTACACATGAGGACCCACACAGGGGAGAAACCTTTCAAGTGTTCAGTTTGTGGTAAAAGATTTACACAAAGTGGGAGTCTGAAGTACCACATGGCAGTTCACTCAGGAGAGAAACCATTCAGTTGTTCAGTTTGTGGTAAAACATTTAGACGAATTGTAGATCTGAGGCAACACTCTGCATTTCACTCAGGAGAGAAACCATTTAGCTGTTCCGTTTGTGGTAAAATATTTACACGTAATGACACTCTGAAGTCCCACATGGCAGTTCACTCAGGAGAGAAACCATTTAGCTGTTCAGTTTGTGGTAAAAGATTTACACGTAATGACACTCTGAAGTACCACATGGCAGTTCACTCAGGAGAGAAACCATTTAGCTGTTCAGTTTGTGGTAAAAGATTTACACGTAATGACACTCTGAAGTACCACATGGCAGTTCACTCAGGAGAGAAACCATTTAGCTGTTCAGTTTGCGGTAAAAGATTTAAACTAAATGGAACTCTGAAGATCCACATGGCAGTTCACTCAGAAGAGAAACCACTTAGCAGTTCAGTTTGTGGTAAAAGATTTGTACGAAATGCACATTTGCAGTCCCACATGGCAGTTCATTCAGGAGAGAAACCATTTAGCTGCTCAGTTTGTGGTAAAAGATTTACACAAAGTAGAAAACTGAAAAACCACATGGCAGTTCACTCAGAAGAGAAACCATTCAGTTGTTCAGTTTGTGGTAAAAGATTTAAACGAAATGGACATCTGAAGTCCCACATGGCAGTTCACTCAGGAGAGAAACCATTTAGCTGTTCAGTTTGTGATAAAAGATTTGTACAAAATGCACATCTGAAGTCCCACATGGCAGTTCACTCAGGAGAGAAACCATTTAGCTGTTCAGTTTGTGGTAAAAGATTTAAACTAAATGGAACTCTGAAGATCCACATGGCAGTTCACTCAGGAGAGAAACCGTTTAGCTGTTCAGTTTGTGGTAAAAGATATAAAGGAAGTCAAACTCTGAAACACCACCTGGCAGTTCACACATGAGAGAAACCATTGAGTTGTTAATAGTCTAAAAAGGTCTCTCAACATGATTTTTCTAAACGTCACATGCTTGTTTGTGAAAGAAGGAAATTTCAAAATGTCTGTAATGCCAAATAATACTTGTAGGAATCTATTAAAAAGGTCAGACACATCTTAACGATGTCTAGATTAAAAAAATAATAATAATAAAACAGACTCCAAAATATGTCTTCTTCAGTTTGATCTTTTCAGCAGACAAAGTCACACGATTAAATAAATTCTGCATTCTGAAACAGTTATTCAAAAATGTTGTATTTGTTTTGTATGTAAAATATCTCTTTCTTCCAAACAAAATAAATTCTTGTTTGCAATATTTCTTTTTTTGTGTTTTGTAAATTGGTCTTGATATTTACCGATCTCCTCATTATGTGCATTATGAAATATTTCAGCTGCTCTGTTTGTGAAAAAATATTTCCAAAAGAACAGATACACATACTGATACACAGAAGATAGTCCTTACTTGTGTTCCCTTTGCAGTACAGGATGTGCAAAAAAAATGGAGCTCTGAGACAACCCTTGGATCCCACATCCATGCCCTGATGACCTCCAGACCCAACTACTGAAATTCAATATTTTGAATTCAATATTCTTGCACCGGCTCCCAGTTCAGAATAGACGCATAAATATCCTGCTTTTGTTGTAAGCCCTTCATGGCTTCACTCCAGTTTACATCTCGGCCCCTCAGGCCCTTATGGAGCTCCGGTTCCCTTATTTTGCTTGTTTTGCCTCGGGATCAATAAAGTATCTATCTATCTTTTTATCTTTCGTTGCATCGAGTGTCTTCCAAAGTTGTCTCCTCCACTTGCGTCTTAGTCCCGCCCACCAGAGATGCACGGAGGAAATCAGTTTTAACAGACATGAGACGCGACATCAGCTGATTACGTTCAGCTGTCAATCAGACTAACAGCTGCTTATGTTCACACAAACACGCACTGTATTATTTCTAATCAAACACACACAGTTACAGTGTTGTTGAGATAAGCTTTTGTTTTGTGTGCTCAGTTGTCATTTTATGTATTTCTGTTATTATTAACTGAGGTACAGTGATGTATTTTGATTTACATATGAGATATGCTGTAAGCCCCCTGTGTGGTATAAGGGGTGATATGTATCCATACTACGTCATCACCTTTTCTTGTCACTCATCGCGTCTAGAACTTGTACTGCGCAGTTGTTCAGAGTGTGTCAAGTGAGAAGTCACGGAATGAGAGCCGGTGAAATAAACATACTGAAAGGCTAAAGAAAAAGTTCCGTCTCTGTCATCAATCCTCCGAGTTGATCGCTGGTGAAGCTGCAAAGCTCAACACTGGACACAACTATGTTTCACAATTAAGTTTGTTTTTCAAAAACAAAAGCGGCAATCTCAACATGTACAGACATCACGTGTCATACCCACGTGTAATACGGTCTGTAATAAAGCAAGCCGTTTGTAAATCCGTCAATATTTCATGGAGTTAAGAGTATTTTTGTTGAAGTTTATCATTAACCTTCCACCTGCGCCCATAGAGCGCAGCACGTCCGCTGTCTGACCCAAGATGGCCGCCACGTTGCTCCGCCGGAGAATCCCGCATGAGTCATCTCTCTATATGGCTCTGGATGGAGCCAAACACTGCAGTCCGTTGATTGGTTGAAGAAATCGTCACTTCCCGTGTTACAACAGTAAAGAAAACCCCCCGCCATGTTTAAACCATAGACTGGGGAAGTGGATTGAGCAGTGGAGCGGATGCACGGAGCGTCGTTGGCAGCAGTTACGAAATCTTGGACAAAGCGGGTTACAAACAAACTGTACCGTGAGTGTAGCTATGGGTGACACTTCGGATGGTGATGGTGGTGGATGGACTTCAGAAATGGAGATTAGTCAACGGAAAGCTGCAAGGAAAAAATCATGGTCTGTATCAAGTAGTGGAGAAGAAGGCTCATCAACACAAGTTTAAAAAAAACTGAAAGCTAGAACTAATGGGAACAATAAACCCCAAAGTGACAAGCAGGAGGATTTTAAAGTTATCATTACATTCAGTAATGATAAAGGACATTTTCATCCAGTCAAGGTGACGAAAGCAATTGAGAAAGAAATAGGGAAGATCAAGTATGCTAAACTGTTGGGTAACAGAAGAATTCTCATATCAGCAGTGAACAAGAAACAACAAGAGAAGATCATGAAAATGAATCATCTTGATGGAAGTCAGATTAAAGTTCACCAGGAATGGTTGAGAAAACAAGAGGAGTGATATCAAATGTACCTCTAGAGATGACAATGGAAGAAGTGAAGAAAGAGTTGCAAGGCAGTAAAGTACTCGAAGCTAAAAGACTCCAAACAAATAAAGGTGGTGTCAAGAATGATAGTTTGTCTGTGCTGCCTGTTTTTGAAAAGACAATGCCTTTGGAAGTCAAAATCGGATGGTTCAACTATAAAGTGAGGGAATATATTCCTCAACCTCTACGGTGTTTCAAATGCCAGAGAATAGGGCACATAGCTCAACAATGCAAATGGAAACAGAGATGTGCAAAATGTGGAGAAGAACATGATTATGGTAAATGTAAAAAGGATGCTAAGTTAAAATGCTGTAACTGTGGAGGTGAGCATAGTGCTGCATATGCTGGATGTGTGGTCCAAACTCAAGCTAAAGGAGTACAGAGGTACAACACTTTGAATAAGGTGACATATGCTGAGGCATTAAGAAGTGTAAGTGTTCATGAAAACAGACAAAATAGTCTAAATGAGTTTCATACAAACACAGATGGAAATTTGAGGAATGCAGATCCCCAGCGGGCAGGTACAGAATCTACTCCCCCTGGAAGATTGACTTCAGTACAGCAGCAATGCAATCATAAGTGCAAAGTTAAGGAGAACACCTTGACTCTTGAAAGTGTCAACTGAATCAATTGAGCGCAAGGATGATGGAAGTTCATTCCAGAGGCTCGGAGCAACGACCTGGAACGACCGGTCACCTCTAGTGTGATAATGAGCTCGAGGGATCTTCATCAGGTTCTGATCCATAGACCTCAGCGCTCGCATAGGGGCGTAAGGCTGGATCAGCTCACTAAGGTAAGAGGGAGCCTGACCATGTAGGGCTCTGAAGGCCAGAACCAGGATTTTAACCTGAACCTAAAGGACACTGGCAGCCAGTGAAGGTCTTTCAGAGCCGGGGATATGTGGGTCCTCCTATTTGTCCGGGTCAGAATTCTTGCTGCAGAATTTTGAACTAATTGCAGTCTAGAGAGCTCTTTCTGGTTTAGACAAGAAAACAAACTGTTGCAATAGTCTAAACGTGAAGACACAAAGGCATGGATAATGAGCTCCAAATCATTCTGCGAAACCATGTTTCTAAGTTTGGAGATCTTCCTCAGTTGAAAGAAGCAGTTCCTTGACAGCTGTTTACAGTGCTGGACTAAAGACATGTCTTTGTCGAAGATAACTCCCAGGTTTCTAAGACTAGGCTTCACGGACTGGCCTAGGTCCCCCAAGAACTGCTTAATCCCTGGAATTGAGTCATCAGGGGCGAGAATCAATGTTTCTGTTTTCTCTGCATTGAGCTGCAGAGAATTTTTGCTGAGCCATTGTTTGATTTCCATCAGACAATGACGTAGGGAGCTCAGCTTCTGGATCTCGGACGGCTTAAAAGAGCAGTACAGCTGGATATCGTCAGCAAATAGGTGGAAAGAAACATCATCGAACCTTCGTATGATCTTTCCTAGAGGGATCAAATACAGCAAAAACAAGACAGGACCCAAGACAGAACCTTGAGGCACTCCACACAGCAGGTCCGCAGACTCCGACCTTATTTGGTTGGCTGCTACACTGAAGCTTCGTCCAGCTAGATAAGAAGAGAACCATTTTAGAACTGAACCCGACAGTCCAACTTGATACCTCAGTCTTCTCAGCAGAATCTGATGGTCTACAGTGTCGAAGGCTGCGGACAGGTCCAAGAGAACCAGGACCGTGGACTTTCCAGAGTCAGCAGCCATCATAATGTCGCTGGACACTTTCAGTAAGGCCGTTTCCGTGGAGTGTTTGTTACGGAAACCGGACTGAAGCGGTTCATGGATGCTGCTTTGATCCAGGAAAAGGGTCAACTGGTTACAGACCACCTTCTCAAGGATCTTTGACATGAAAGGGAGCTTAGAAATAGGCCTAAAGCTATTAAGATCTGTTTGGTCTAGGCCTGCTTTTTTTAGTAATGGCTCCACTATGGCATGTTTGAATGCAGTAGGAAACACACCAGTGGACAAAGACAGGTTAACCATTTTGGTCACACACGGGCCGATTTCCCCAAACACTTTTTTAAAAAGCCTACAGGGAAGGACGTCAGATGAGCAAGAGGAGGGCTTCATCTTAGACACCACTGCTGAAATATCAGCAACCGTCACAGTCCTAAACAAGGACCACAAGCTGGAGACAGGCTCAGAAACAGCAGGGGTAACACGAAGAGGGGGCGGGATGTTGTCCATGATCATCTTTATCTTGTTTGTGAAGAATCTCAAAAAGGCATTGCTGTCAGCTTCACAAAACACGGGAGTAACTGGGGCAGCAGGACATACAAGTGAGTTTATCTTTTCAAATAACACTTTGGGGTTTTTCTTATTTAGTGCTACCAGTTGATGGATATACTTAGATCTGGCATTTTCGACCATCACATTGTATGAGGACACAAGGTCCCTGAGGTAGAGCCTGTGCACCTCAAGGTTAGTGGATTTCCACAGGCGTTCAGTCTTTCGACATAGTCTCTTTAGATTTAGGATGTCTTCATTAGTCCACGGGCGAGCTTTTTCCCTGGTAGAGGAGTTTGTTTTAACAGGAGCCACCTGGTTCAGAATTTCTACACAGTGATTGTTAAAACAGTGAGTGAGATCATCCACATCGAGACAGTTCATGACCAAGACAGGATCAAATAAATGAGAGAAACTATCTGCAGTATTAGCAGTGATAACACGCCTCTGAGACCTGACTGTTGAAGGCTTGGGCTCAGGACAAAAGTGCAGATCAAACAGAACAAGACTATGATCACTCAAATGAACATCATTTACAGACAGGTTTAAAATGTCTAGGCCAAGCGTAAAAACTAAGTCTAAAATATGGCCTTTTTGGTGAGTGGGCTCAGAAACATGCTGCTCAAAATTAAAAGTTTCAGTCAATGTTAGAAGTTCCATTGCAGGGGAAGACGAGCTGTCATCAACATGAAGGTTAAAATCCCCAAGGATTAAAACAGAGTCCAGCTTTATAATAGAGGACAAGAAGTCACTAAAATCCTTTAAGAAGACAGCGGCAGGGCCAGGAGGACGGTAGATCAACACACAGTAAAAAGGGGATGAGGAACCCATCTTAACCATCTGTGATTCAAACGAAGAGAAATCTTGGGACTGGATCAGTTTGCATTTCTGGACCTCCCTGTGCACAATGGCCAGGCCACCACCACGGCGATAGGGGCGGGGCTTCCCGACAGCCAGAGCAGCCAGGTGGACAGAGATCATTTAAATGAATGAACTCTTCCTCTCTCTGCCATGTCTCTGAAAGACACATAATATCCAGGTTTTCTCTTGTAAAAAGATCGTTTAGTGAATGAGACTTGTTCGCAATTGAACGAGCATTCAATAGGCCGACGTGGATTGGTGTCTCGGAGGTAGTGTCCGTGTTGCGCAGCGGGATTGGACGAAGGCACATCCAGCGGTCACGTGAGCTCCAGCTGGTCCACGCTGGAAAAGCCGGCATAAACACGGAAGTAGGCGATGGCGATGAAAACCCCTGATCATGGCTCCAGCACTGTGAAGGGTCCAGGACAGTTGTTGAAGTGCGGGCAGGCGGCAGCGAGGACACGCTGGCGCACACATCGAGGAGAGGAATCTGGCGCAGGAACCGAGCGTGGTCCCGGCAACCGAAGACGACGGAGCCCCCGTGCGCCGCAGCACGTCTTCGCTTTACTTGGATACCGGACCGAGAGCCTCTTTTTCTGGATCTCCTGCGGGTCAAACAGTTAGCCCTGTGCAGTCTTATAAATATTACAAACCTTTTTGCATGAATTCATCAACAAATGTTACACATTTCTAAATCCTGCCCAGAACAACTTCTGGCTCGAATATCTGATTCAGACCTGCTGTGAGGAGCTTTAAGTTTGTGGATTCTGGCGCCCCCCTGTGGTAAAGTAATACAATGTGAAGTCTCCTTAAGGGGGGACATATCAACGACTGACTCACTGCATTTAAAGAGACACACACACCAAAACGGAGCGTTCTGAGAGAGCTGTTTTTTACAGGGCCTCAAACCTCCTCTGCTGCTTGATTCATGTTATAATTGGACCAAAGCTCAGAAACACGTTTCACTTAGAGCACAGAGGGACTGGCTTTTCAGATATTAGCAGGACAATGGCGCCATCTTGTGGACACTGAGTGGTCCTTGAAAGTTTGGGGCTGCATTTCTGCAGATGGAGTTGGGGATTTTTTTTGAATTAATGATGTCCTCAATGTTGATAAATACCAATATCCTTATCCATCATGCATTAATCATCATCATCATCATCAGGGAGGTGTCTGATAGGTCCCAAATGTATTCTGCAGCAGAAGGTTAAGGAGTCCTGGAAGTGATGGTGTGGCCTGACCTCAGCATTATTATAGTGAGTCTGGGGTTACATGAAGAGACCAGCCGACATCCACAGTAGATCCGTGGTTAGTTCTCCGAGATGTTTGGAAAAAAACATTCCTGAGTCCTTTAAAGAACTGTGGTGCTTCGAAGAATTGATGCTGTTTCGAAGGCAAAGGGTGCTCTCACCAAATATTGTTTTAAATCGTATTTCTGTTCTTTCACTTTAATAAAAATAAAGTAAATAACACTTCCACCGGTGAAAGAATTCTTTCTTTACAACGTGCTGAAAATGACCGTCTATGTTTTCAGTCGTGTGAAGCTGCTGTTTACTTTGAATCTTTTAGAGGCAGCTAAGATGAGGAGTCAAATCCACTGAATCCAGACGTCTCTGTTAGCTTCACATGAAACTTGGTGTTGGATCAAGATGTCTGTTGAACTGAAGCGGCTGCACAAATGTTTCATATCTACAGAGACACAGGGGGAAGTTAAGAGTCGCAGCGTCTCCGAGCAGACGGGTCAAAGAAGATGTGAAACAGGAAGTATGGTGTGGGTATTTGTTCGTATGTGCGAGTGTGATTTTCACTTTGTGGTCTGTTGATGGGCTTATGTATAAACCCACACACACAGAGAGAGACTCAAGTTCCTCCTCTGCTGAGTGGAAAGAGAAAACGGCGTGCCGGACGTTCACACTGCAGGTAAGGAAGGAGACCTCTTTAAAACTTGTCTTTGTTCTTTCTCTAAAAAAACAAAAACCAGTTGCTTTAGTGTGAGTCGTACATCGCAGGCAGACTGTAACGCCGTTTAAAAGATGTGAAACTGAGACCAAAAAGTGTAATGTTACAGTTCACATGGAGGTAGAAAGGCGTTCTTTTCCTGTTGACTCTGGAGGTGGTAGATCAGTTCAAATGTTTTAAATATTGTTTATGTTGCACTTCAAACTCATTTCGTCTTCGGTGGTTTGTTCTGTTTTGCTGATTTGCAGGGGCGTTTTTTAGACCCCTTTGACTGTGGTTGCTGAACTGGGACACTGACTGATGCAGAGGTGGCCTGAACTGTGACCGATCATGTCTTCTTAATAACACCAGATATTAGCAACATCAGCTTTTAGCAACACAAAAAGAAGACAAAAGCACAATTTTGAAGTATTTAAAAACTCCTGAACAACCTGCAGCATTCTGGTCCAGACACACACACACACACACACCTGTCTCATTAAATAGGTGTGCAAACACACAAAAATAAACTAGCCACCTAGCTTAGCAGGTATGTGGAGTGTACCCGCTCTAATTGGACAGGTTTCCTCGAACTGCGTGCACCTGTGCCTTGTATTGTTCTCATGCAGCTGTGTCTGTGGGTCGCTGGCAGCAGGGATGAATCGGCGGCAGGTTTCTGTGAAGGATCTCGGCGTGTTGGACTGCGAGGGCTGGCTTCACCGCAGGAGAGAGGGCCGCAGCTTCCTGGGGAGCAGATGGAAGAGATACTGGTTTGTCCTGAAGAAGAGTTCTCTGTACTGGTACAAAGACCAGATGGTGAGGTTTTTTTTAATGTCTCATCCACCTGTCAATCATGGCTCATGGGGACAATAACTAATCAGACTTGGTTGATTTTTTTTTTGTGCCAGGTTCACAGAGTCTGTTGATGTTTGTTTTTTTCTTCTGCAGGCGGAGAAAGCAGACGGATTCATCAACCTCTGTGGCTTCACCGTCGAACAGGCCAAACAGTGCAGGAAGAAACAGTAAGACGTGTCTGTGTCTCTGTGCTGCATGTAGTGATGGGGGGGGGGAGAGAGAGGGAGAGAGCGAGAGAGAGAGAGGGAGGGAGAGAGGGAGGGAGAGAGAGAGAGAGAGAGAGAGAGAGAGAGAGAGAGAGGGAGAGAGACAGACAGAGAGAGAGAGAGAGAGACAGAGAGAGAGAGAGAGAGGGAGGGAGTGAGAGAGAGAGAGAGAGAGATGGAGAGAGAGAGAGAGAGAGAGAGAGAGAGGAGAGAGAGAGGGAGGGAGAGAGAGAGAGAGAGAGAGGGAGAGAGAGAGAGGGAGGGAGTGAGAGAGACAGACAGAGAGGGAGTGAGAGAGAGAGAGAGAGAGAGAGAGAGAGAGAGGGGGAGGGAGAGAGAGAGATGGAGAGAGAGGGAGAGAGAGAGAGAGAGAGAGCCAACACGATGTAAAGAAAACGATCGGGAACACTGAGAAGAAGAAACTAAAAGACAAAGTAGACTGGAACGTTCTCCGGCCCGAAACAGAATATCTGTGAACTGTTAGAGAGATGGATCACAAACAGGAAGACACAGGAAACCATAGCAACCAAAATAAAGTAGAACATGTGGTCGCTGTCGGACAGGCGAGGTGGAGACAGAGATGCCCTTTCTCCTGCATTGTGAAACAAGATATACTGTCAGTGTATAATCAATGCTAAAGTTTGTTTAATGTTTGAATATTTGGACTTGTGTTGTCGGGTCATTAGAGGTCATGTGGTAGTTTCGGTGTTGCCACTAGCCTGGCAGCGTCGTAGCTAACACCATGCTAACCGAGGCCGCCTGAACACGGGGGCGTTTGGGGTTTATGTTTGACGCCTCTGTGTTGTGTTTCAGCGCCATAACAGCGAGTCATCCTCTGGTGGTGAACATCTTCATCGCTGCAGAGAGCTTCCTCGACATGAACAGGCGAGTGATGAATCTTTGACGAGAACCATAACAAAATACAAAATAAAATGAGGCAAGGAAATTCAATCAATAAAAACTAAAATCATTTAAATGCTAATTAAAATAAAACATAGACATCAAATGACTATAAAATGAATTAAAGAAAACTAAATTAAATGAATTAAAAAGGACTAAACTGATATGAAATATAAAGAGCTGATTGGAAGTTGAGCTCAGGCTGTTTCGATCGTTATCGATGCTTCGTGTGGTACAGATGTAGACTTCCTCTTCTTCTCTGGTTTTGTTCTGTGATGGTGTGAACTGATAAGTGTGTTTGTCTTTTTGTGCTGAAGGTGGATCAGTAAACTGTCGGAGGCGGCCGAGCCGTGTGACGTCATCTTCGCTGAAGGTCAGAGTCCTCGTGCTCTTATTCTGAAAATCTTCACTTAGTCTGCAAACTGTCTGTAAGTTGTTCTCTCTCTGTGTGTGTGTGTGTGTGTGTGTGTGTGTGTGTGTGTGTGTGTGTGTGTGTGTGTGTGTGTGTGTGTGTGTGTGTGTGTGTGTGTGTGTGTGTGTGTGTGTGTGTGTGTGTGTGTGTGTGTGTGTGTGTGTGTGTGTGTGTGTGTGTGTGTGTGTGTATAGAGTGCTACAGCGAAAGCAGCGATCAGGACTGTGATGAGGTTGCGTGCACTTCCTGTTCTCCGCAGCCCGAACAACAAGTGGCACAGTCTGAACACGTGAGTGTGAACACTCATCTCGAAGGCGATGTTTTATTGCGACCCCTCTGCGCGGCCTGTGAAGTGTTTCCTCTCCTCACAGCCTCCGCCGCCTCCTCTCCTCGACGACCTGCAGAGAGACCACAGAAGAAGAAGTACCTCCGAGGCGGCAGGTTTGTGCAGAAACAGAAGAAGAAGAAAAGCCTCGGCGGGCTCGGAGCAGCGTCTGTCCTGGTTAGATCTCACCGGGCCGGATGGAGACAGCACGGGGGCGTCCCTCCCTCTGGTGCGAGGACAAAGTGTCGAGGAGGCTGCGGCCCAAGGTGAACACCTGAGCTTGGCGGGAAAAATGACCTTTGACCCTGGCATTATTGTAAAACTTGAATTGAATTGAAAAGTGTTTAGAAAAAGTGACGTGACCTCTTCTTTCTTTTCAGACGAGCCGGCTCCAGATGAGATGGAGAACCTTTACGTCCACCTGAAGGCGGCCAGCTTGTCTCTGATTGGACGGTTCGATCAGAGGGACTTCAGAGCGTCGTTTGTCAGACGATGTAAGAACGACAAAGTCAATGAAGAGCTTCACCGGCTCAGGATCCTCAGGAGCACGTTAAAGGTGACTCAGTGCACGTTGGCGTCATTGGCCTGGTGGTTAGCGTTGCACGCCACGTGATCCAAGGCGGCAGGCGGCGAGGACCTGTGATAACCTCCTCCGTTTGTCCTTCAGGCGAAACAGTTGGAGCTGCTGGCGGTGGAGCAGATCCTGACTGACCCGGCTCTAACGCCACCTACCTACAGAACGTGGAGGCTCTCCAACGCCATCTTACTGCAGGAGATCAGGCGAAGAAACCAGGCAGCAGGGGGCGCCGCGGAGCAACAGACCTCCTGAACACCTCTCAGTGACTCAGATCGTCCTTTCACATTAAAACACAAATCGCTTACCTCTGATTAAAAGGGTCCAGCGCCTATGTGTAACATCCTGCAGTACCTGGAGTGTCCACTAGAGGCTGGCTGCAGCAGCACAGTAAGTCACATACACACCCATTCAAAAAGCCTGTTTTTACAGCAGACATGTTTACAGCCTGGCACAATGTGCAGAGGGTGAATGTTTTTAAAGTTTATACACAGACTCACGTCTTTTAAACTTTTTACATTTTTATATAATTTAATTTTCTACTTTACTGTATTTTTTTTTGATGATTAAAAGGATTATTTTATTTTCATCTCCATTTTGATTGGATGAAGAATTTGAGTTTTTCACAATATAATTTTTTTTTAGCATCTTGTGCTAAGCTAATGTTTCAGTGTAAACCATCACATTCAAGTCCTCCAAAAAGAAACAAGCTGGAGTGATGACCTCACTCTGCACATGCTCAGTAGGATTCTCTCGTGTGACCAGGATGTAACGGTGTCTTCACCTCCTGAGCCAGCCGCGCTACAGCAGCGTGAACACGCTCACTGTCAAACAGTCGGTTAATATGAAGCGTTCAAATCTGAAGATCAGAAATGATTCCTTCATTTTCTGCTCATGATGATGGCGAGTCCGAGTCAGCCGATTTAAAAACGCAAGGAGAAAAGTTTGGGAATCACCGCCTGAAGACTGAACACATCAAGACCAGGAAACATGTCAACTCGCCTCCTTCCTGATTTGACTTGTTGTGGATCAGAATAAATAAATAAAGCAGAAAAAAGCAGCGTTATAACAGTAAACAAATTTATTTTGTCATCTGCATTTACAGCTGGAATTCTGGGAATTCAAACACGACGTCTTTGCCTGTGAGCTTCTTGTAGACACCAGAGAAAGTTTCCACCTGGGAAAACAAAGGAGACAGATATTAGCTTTTAATGCAGCCGGTTCAAGGGGTCAAAGGTCGTGTGTGTGCTTATTTTCTGTGTCCACATTCATCATCAGCCCATTAAAAATCACAGGTGACAGTTTGTGCACTGCATGGTTTAGCCCCCCAGTCACGGCCCCAGAGGGACTCTGGGAGGATGTAGGAATATGCAGGACGCCTCGTCCTCGCCGGCCGACCAGCAGCCGGGGACGCAGCTTAGTGTGCGACGTCGTGGAACGGGAATGTACGTCTCAGCCCCAATCAAGGCTACGCTCCCATACGCCACCAGGACAGAGCCAGGAGAGCAACCTCGCTGGATGACCACGTCAGCAGATCAAACATTTCACACCACGAGACGAGACGCTCACTTTGTGTTCCACGTTGTTCTGCTGTGCCTTGTCCAGATGGACCTTGATGAGCCGGCTGCTGTCCAGTTTCACTCGGATCCTCTTGCCCACGATCTCGCTCGGGTACACCAGGTCCTCCAGGATGGCGTCGTGGACCGCGGTCAGAGTGCGGCTGGAGGCGGAGAGAGGAAATGTTAATATAGAACTGGACCTGACAGATCTGATTCATCACGTCTGAGGATTTATGAGGAATTTATTTTCACAGTTAAAAACAAAAACACTTTAAATCAGCCGACACCATAAGTCATGTGACACGCTGACATCTGCAGATATTACCGGCCGGTGGATGAATCAGTCGAGCTCTTCTCCACTGAACAAAAACAAACACTAAGCTGAGATCTGACGACTCCTCAGTGATTGGAGAAGAGCCGACAGATGATGAACCTGCAGCGATCCAGACTGGAGCTAGTTCGGCGTCTTTAATCTAGAAGGGAAGCTGCTGATTTTTAAACCTCGAGGAGAAGCTACGACGCTCATTTCGATCGGCGCGGCTACAAGGATTTCTCAGGTTTTACCGTCTTTATTTTAGCATCAGGACATCGGACGGTCAAACACAACAGCGTGAGAAACGAGTCAGAGGTCGGGTGTGAAACCGGGCCGCAGCCTCTGTACACTCAAAGTAACCACTAGGCCACAGGTATTTTTCACCCTGCAGATTTATCGACTACATTGAATATGGGAGTTTAATGTTACAACAGTGCGAGCTCTTTCACTCATTCAGATATTTTAAATCGTTGGCGGAGGAAGAAGTCTGTTTGATTTAAGTCAAGTGAAGTTTGATCCAAATGAAGCTGCTCTTTAGATCAACATTTACAAACATTCCTGTTGTATCAAATATAAACTTTTCTGATTCTGTTAAAATCCAGACGGGTGCATAAAACATTTATTCACTCAGTTAGATAGATACTTTATTGATCCCGAGGGAAATTCAAGTTTGTGCACTGCATGGTTTAGCCCCCCAGTCACGGCCCCAGAGGGACTCTGGGAGGATGTAGGAATATGCAGGACGCCTCGTCCTCGCCGGCCGACCAGCAGCCGGGGACGCAGCTTAGTGTGCGACGTCGTGGAACGGGAATGTACGTCTCAGCCCCAATCAAGGCTACGCTCCCATACGCCACCAGGACAGAGCCAGGAGAGCAACCTCGCTGGATGACCACGTCAGCAGATCAAACATTTCACACTTTGAAGGAGAGTTTGAGGAGAATCATTTTAAACTGCAGCTTCAACTTTCAGGGCGTCACAGAACTTCTGTAGTGACTCTTTAACGCGAGCCGTCTGAGCGCGTGGAGTCACGTCCTGATCGTTTCCTCGACACGGCCGACAAACAGATCAACGACGAGACCTCATAAAATCAGATTCACACAACCCAAGAGTCCATGTGAGGAAGAAGAGGGTCTCTGACAAACGTACGATCACGCCACACAGGCTCCTCCCCCCTCTCGATGTCGGACAGGATTTAACCCACTCACCTCCTGGGACGCTTCTGCTTATTCTTCGTGCGGCTTTTCCTGGTGGGCTTGGGCAGAATTCTCCTCTGAAAACCAAACGGAGACGATGAGTTAGAGTCTGAACTGGATCAGAAACAGTCCACAACTTCTCTTCATGCATCAAACTTTAAACTGTTCAGTGAAGTAAATGTGCACTGCATGGTTTGGCCCCCCAGTCACAGCCCCAGAGGGACTCTGGGAGGATGTAGGAATATGCAGGACGCCTCGTCCTCGCCGGCCGACCAGCAGCCGGGGGACGCAGCTTAGTGTGCGACGTCGTGGAACGGGAATGTACGTCTCAGCCCCAATCAAGGCTACGCTCCCATACGCCACCAGGACAGAGCCAGGAGAGCAACCTCGCTGGATGACCACGTCGGGACCCGGGTAACAAAAACAATGAAAACACAGACGGAGGAGTCGTTTCACCTCCGATCCTTCAGGAAAAGATTCTTGCATGTCGTCTGACACGGACCTCAAGTTTGGGAAACAATAAAATCTGAACGCTGCATAAAAAGATTTTACAAGAGCGAACGTGCAAAAATAAAAAATTAATCAGCAACTTTTTGACTTAAAATGCAAACTAAAGAACAGTGGAGTGGTTTTAAAATCTGATATTTAGATGCTTTGTGCCCTGAATTATAGTTTAAACATAATGACACGTGATTTATCCGTACTGCATCTGCATCCAGAACGTTCTGGCTCCATTCAGCTGGTGCTGCTCCGTGTGTGAAACACGCTCGGACTCGACACGGGTAACGATGACACAAAGAGCTGCAGATCACTGAGGAATCCAGCGCTCTGATTGGTTGACGTTTTCATCCTGTTTCACACTCTGGAGACGGAGCAGTCATCACTCTGAGTTTAAACTAAAAAAGGTCACTGCTCCTTCATTTTTCTCCTCAAACACGAGCGCGGCGGAGCGCTCAAAGAACGCCCGAGAAGCTTGAGCTCACCTGTGCGATGAAGACCACGTGCTTCCCGCTGAACTTCTTCTCCAGCTCCCTCACCAGACGCACCTGAATCTTCTGGAAGGACTTCAGCTGAGGAACGGGAACGAAGATGATGATGGCTTTCCTGCTGCCACCGACCTCGATCTCCTGCAGACGAGACCCAGACGTCAGAGGACAGGAAAAAACAGTCACAGATATTTAAAAAGACTGGAGGTAAAGTTTGTGCACTGCATGGTTTGGCCCCCCAGTCACGGCCCCAGAGGGACTCTGGGAGGATGTAGGAATATGCAGGACGCCTCGTCCTCGCCGGCCGACCAGCAGCCGGGGACGCAGCTTAGTGTGCGACGTCGTGGAACGGGAATGTACGTCTCAGCCCCAATCAAGGCTACGCTCCCATACGCCACCAGGACAGAGCCAGGAGAGCAACCTCGCTGGATGACCACGTCAGCAGATCAAACATTTTCACACCACGAGACAGGTGAGACGAGACACCTTACCTTTGCTGCTGTGATGTTCAGCTCTCTCAGCTGAGCCTTCAGATCGGAGTTCATCTCCAGCTCGAGCAGAGCCTGCAGGGACACGAGACACATTTTCACATCTTCTCTGTTCTCCTCGTGTGATTGGTCAGGTTCCCGCCTCATAAGTCAGTGGAAGACAACATTATAACGTACCAATACTCAACATGTTTGACGACATTAGGAGTGACCACGTGATGCTGATAAAAGAATCTTTACGACTAGTGTTGCTTCTAGCTCAGAGTGAGAACTCCAACATGAACCAACCCCACATCACATGTGGTCCAATGAATCCTCCCTCCACTTCCTTCATCTCTAATCTTTCATTTTACAAAAATCACATGAAGTACCAATTAAGGTTAAATATTTTTAGTTCCATTGTGCAGGACAATAAAAGCTTTCTTTCTTACACACATGATGTTTCTGATTGACTCTCAGACTCTTGACTGAACCTTGAACAACTTGCATTTTAGTGACTATCAGTCTCAGCCTTAATAACACACATTTCAATGCAAGTTGAAAACCACAGGATGTGAAGATCTTACCTGGGAGATCCCAGACTCAAACTCGTCTGGCTTTTCGCCATTCGGCTTCACTATTTTGGCGCTGGTACTGAACATGGCCTGTGTCTCTGCAAAGACAAAATCAACACACATTTAAGTCACACATGTACACACAAACACACCAGGCATCTCTTCACACACATGAGGATGTATCATTGAGCAGCACTAAGCTAAAGGCTAACACGAGGCTAACTCACATGGATTTTAAACTTACTAAGCAGTTAAGGGTGAATATGAGTCAGTCAACACTTAGTTAAACACACTCAAACCTGCAGAAACAATAAAGACACTCATCACGTCTCTAATGTTGGAGAAGTCAGCGCTAAGTGAGCTAGCCGAAGCCACCTAGCAGGCTGACAGTTGAGCTATTATTTAGCCCCAGAGGGAGATAAAGCTTAAACATTATTTTATCCACATTAAGCGACTTAATCAAGCATATATTTTAGTTTTAAAGTCAGCCTTCTTCTTCTTCTATTATCTCTCCTGTGTCTGCTGCCTGAACACATGCTAGGCCTGCTAACTGCTCCCTGTTACAGGACAGCCATTCACCGGAGCTGCTTTACTTTACGCTTTGTTTTAATATATATAAACCAGCCATCCGCTCTTACAACACGCATAATCTAACGCATCAGTCATGTACGAAGCCAAACGGGTCGGAAAAACCAAAGTAAAACGGCATTAAGACACATTTAAACACCAAAAAGACAGTCCTGGGGAAAATCGCACGACTAACCTCAGTCAACGACGGCCAAGGAAGAGGCCGGAACATCGCGAGAGTTGTATTAATCCAATCAGAGCGCGTGGAAGTTGCTATCGCGAGAGTTAAGGCGAGTTGGGTTGTTGGGGATAAAACATCGCGAGAATGCTGCTGTGTGAAGGTGGATGTGCTTGTCACGTCGAATTTTTTTCTGCGTTGTTATTTTTTTGACTTTGAAACTTTAAGGTCACAAAGATACGTTTAAAGACAGCAGCAGGGATTGACACGTTGTCATGGTAACAAAGGACTTAGTTTTGTAATTATAGAGAGCGGAAACTACGCGCTGCTTACGTAATTACGTAATTATCACGGATGCCGTGCAGCTGTGCCCCGCAGCCGGTTTTAACCAGGGAGGTTATTGCAAACTACTCCTTTTAAGCAGTCCTACTTCATGACCTTTTTTTAGTTACCATGGCAACAAGAGCCCCCTCATCCTCCTCCTCACGGTGATGTTCAGGCTGACCGGTGTGTTCAGATTAGCCCGCAGGAGCGTCTGCAGCGCCGTGGACGACATGGCCAAAGGAAAGTTTTTCTACGCAGTGAAGAAAGGATTCAAACCAGGAGTCTACAGTTCATGGTGAGAGGGCTTTAAATTAAGCTCATCACATTGTTAGAAAACTCCTCAAATAGCGCTGCAGCCGGTTGTAGCTTATTGGAGGTGCACGCGAAACTCCATTCAGATATTTAATGATTGAACTTCTTCTTCATGTTTCTCAGCATAGAAAACCAGACAGGGAATATTATAAGATAGTTTTGTGATAACACAAGTCAACACTTTATATCGGCTTGGAGAAAACACAACTATAAATATTTTATCCATACATTCAATAACAGTGTCCTGGTCAGATATGCTTGTATTAATTATTATTATTTTGTGTTTTCACTTTGCTTTTTCAGGGATGAATGTAAGAGCCAAGTGGACAAGTTTCCGTCAGCTTCTTTTAAGAAGTTTGCATCAGAGAAAGATGCCTGGTTGTTCATCAGGGGAATTGAACCTTCACTTGCAGCTCCAGAGGTGACAAAAGGTCAGCCAGGTAAACTCTTCTTGTTGTGGAGATCTGTGAGGAACACATATGTTTGACTTTACAGAACTGTAGAAACAAAGTCCGGCGGTTAAGACGCGCGTCACTGTGCTGACTATAAAGTACGTTGATTTGTTGTTTGCAGCGCTGAAATAAAAACTTGTATTTCAGTGTCTGACGTTGCAGAGTCGACCATCAATCTGCTTCCAAAAAGAGGCCCCGAGCCTCTGGAGTACATCCCGCTGGGTAAGAAGAGAGCTCACTCCAAAACAGAAGGAGGAGGAGGAGCAGAGTCCTGCCCCAAACGAGTCAAACCGTCGGAAAGTTCGTCTTCAGGAAGCTCGGACGGATTCACATATATGGGTAAGATGGTCGGACATGTTTGTGGATCTTAGATAAATGTGAACTGTAGATTTGAACACTGAGCTTTTGCTTAGTTTAATAAGTTATTTATCAAACTAGAATTTAAATAAAGGCATTTTTAATAGTGTGATTTAGAATAAGTTTAAATCAGTAAAGATTGAAAGATTTGCAGTGAAATGTAAAAACTGTTCTGCAACGTCGAGTAATAAATACTCGTCTCTCAACCGGAAGGTCAAGGGTTCAATTCCCAGCTCAGTTGTGCAGCAACATGTCCGGGACACTTAACCCCCCCCCCCCCCCCCCCCCCGAGTTGCTCCCACTGCTTCTTCAGCGGTGTGTGAATGGATGAATGAATTCTGATGCCCGTGTTCTGTTTGCCTCCGCAGGTGATGCTGTGGTTGTTTACACCGACGGTTGTTGTTCGGGTAACGGAAAGAAGGGCGCCCGAGCCGGCATCGGGGTCTACTGGGGCCACAACAGTCCACTGTGAGAAAACGCACACACGCCACTCTGACACACGTCTGAACTCTGTCATGATTAAAGAACATTTGAACGCCCGCTCGTGTGTCACATGTGACGCTGCTTTCCTGCAGAAATGTTGCAGAGCGTCTACATGGAAGGCAAACCAACCAGCGCGCTGAATTACAGGTGAGCGCCTCGCTTTACGTGCACCTGCAGGGTTCCAGTTAGTCCGTGCAGAACCACGAGCACGAGTCTCTTATCATGTCTAACGAAGGAACTGTTTCCTGTTTGCGTGTCGTTTTGAACCAGGCGGCCTACAAAGCGCTCAAACAAGCCAAAGAGATGAACATCAAGAAGCTGGTTCTCTACACAGACAGCAAGTTCACCATCAACGGTGAGTCCTGAAGAGCGTCACGTCATGAACCTCCTCTCCAGTGTGTGCGGCTTTTTGAATCCCAGCGTCCATCAGAAAGACGAGTGAAGAGAGGTGTGTGTGTGTGTGTGTGTGCAGGTGTGACCAGCTGGGTGAAGAACTGGAAGCTGAACGGCTGGAGGCTGAAGTCTGGAGGTCCGATCACCAACAAAGACGACTTTGTGAAGCTGGACAGACTGAACGCAGAGCTGGAGGTCGTCTGGGTAAATATCGACACGCCTCTGTGCAGTCACCTCCACACCTCCCTATAAGCTGTTCTGAAGCGTTGTCCTCCTCCTCCTCCTCTTCCTCCAGTTGCACATCCCGGGTCACGCCGGCTACAGAGGCAACGAGGAGGCGGACCGACTGTCGAGGGAAGGAGCAGCGAAGCCTTTAGAGGAGAAGTTTGAAGACTCAGACGACGACTTTTAAAGAGATCTGCTGCAGCTTTAAGTCTGAGTCTTTATTTTATTTTATTTTTTTGCCTTTGAAGAAATGTTTTTGTGCATTTTGTTTGTTTTTTGTTGCTGTAAATAAAGTTTTTACATTTCTGCCTCAAACGAAATTCTTGTATTTGGAGCGGAACCAGATAAACACTGACAGGAGAGGAGACGAAGGGACACATGGTGTTTCCCTCTTTAATTATCAAGGATTCCCCAAACACAGCTCGCACGCACTTGCATGAGCTTTAGACAAATAATCATGAAGGAAACATAAATAAATGGAGTTTCATGAAAAACTAAATAAAATGTATATTAAAATAAATCAATAAATGGAGTTTGGAGTTCTCAACATTGTGACTCTGATCTGTTCAGGAGCAGAAGAAGTGAAGCCAAACCCTCGATAAATAAATGTAAAACAAAAGCAGCAGAAAAGATTTTAAAAAAATATAGAAATGTATTGAAGTTGTAGGAGACGTTGCTTGCATGTTATTTAGTTGTGGATATGTCTTCTCTTCCATGAGGGACGCTGGAGGCACTGGGTGTGTCGGTATATAGTGATGTAGGTGACAGGAAAGGGAGGGTCCATGGGGTACTTCCTCGCTCTCATATTCGCTCCTCTGCCGAATGGGAAGTGTCCACACACGATCAATGTGATTATCATTAAAGGTGCTAAAGTAAAGGGATTGTCTGATATGCATTAAGTGTTTCATCGTGCCGGCTGGTTTTACTGGTTCACATTTCATTTTGTGAACTTTAAACATCTAAGTGCTTTTCAACACTTCTCTGCTCCTTGATTTAAAAAAAAAAAAAAAACTTTTCAGAGAGTTTTAGATTTTAATCGAGGAATTGTAGAACGACGCGTCCTGATTAAAAGTGTTTCAGACAGTGGAGGGATTTTTGTCGGCAGCACGCTCTCAATGTCACACAGCTCCTCCTCAGCTCTCTCCTTCTGTGCACCGTACGGATGGTCAGTGTGACCCTCCCATCAGCCCAGTGCCTGATGGGACGGTGGTGAACAGAGTGTCCAGGATGTGATGCGTCGCTCCTGATGTTTGAGGCTCAGCAGGGTCAAAATAAAGTTGAACAGAACATTTGTATCATTTTCATTTTCTTTTTATACGCTTAATGATTCACTTTGAGAAGTTTGAACACATGCTGGAGTTCATGTATTTTGGCTTTAGCCCAACAACAAAAAAATGATATCAAATTAAAATGCACATGGAGAGTTTAAACTATGAAGACACATAAAAGTTCAAACAGAGATTTCATCCCACACAGTGTGAGAATGAAATGATCCCTTTATGAAGGAACTTCCTGTTGTGAAACATGTCAACAGAGTGAAACATGAACAGTAGGTCTATTATACATACAGTAAGAAGCTGTCATAGCATAGTGAAGACTCAGTGTTGAGAGAAATTGTGTAACTTTGCCTTCCATGGATGCAAACGTTGCTTTAAATATTTATTGGCTTCAATCTCTTTCAGTTTTTAAATGCAGATAGACGTAAACTCGTTTAAAATATGAAAGACTGATTGCACTTAAATAGTGACGTGATATTTGGAGAGGGGATTTTGACTGAAAGGTTTTTCGAAGAAGAAGACATCCTTCACTACAGATGTCTCTCTGCATTTAATCCACTCTCCTGTTCCTCCCTCGTCTGTACTCCACAAATTCACAAGTTCATCTGTTTTGGCACATTTTCATCTCCGTAGTTTTCCCTGAGAAGTGAGGAAGGCTGAAAAAGGGGGAGGAGATGCAGCGTCTGTTTAAAAACACACAAGTGATGAAAGTCAGACAGTCAGGAGACAACGGGAGGACGGAGACACAGAATCAGGATGAACCAGCTCAAATGGATTCAAACTTCTTTACTTCTCACAGCGCTGCTTCAGTCTGCTGGTAAGAACATTTATATCACATATTGAACCTTTTTCTAACATGATGGATTTAATGAACTCTGAGAAAACACACATGAAACTGATTGTGATTATAATCGATTTTTTCTTGATGTACTTTCTTCTTTGTCTTTTTCTCGACAGCAGCAGCTGAACATAAACAAGTCACATTCAGACTTGGAGAGGACGCCACGCTGCCTTGTGGTGATGTGATACAAGGGCAACAGTGTGTGATGGTTTGGCTCTTTGCTGAGACAAAAACAACTGCGACATTGCTGGTTAATTTTGATGTTGTTTTAAACTCTGGATTTCAATCAGGCAGACTGAAAGTTACAAAGAACTGTTCTCTGCTTATAAAGAAGGTCACAGAGGAGGATGCTGGTTTGTATTTCTGTCAAAATGTCAAATCAAGAAGAGGCTTATCTCCAGTTTATCTATCTGTTACCAAGAGTAAGTATTTCAATCTTTTCTAATTCAAACAATAAACTGAAGTATTTCAATAATTATAAAGACTCTGGACCGAAAACCCTTAAAATATTCAAACTTTTTGAACTTTATATGAAAACACAAGTTTACTTGTTTGCTTGTGTTTCCCTTTTCTTCAGGTTTGGATACCAATCAAACACCACAACCAGCAGGAGGCGGCTCAGCTGTCGAGTCAAAAGTAATGTCCACCAAATGACGACCAACATTTCACATTATTATCGTCCTCGTTAACTCTTTCATTTTTATTTTTAACAAGTTCCTTTTTTCTGTGGTTAAATGAATGTTTTAACCTTCGACGTTCCTTATTTTCTTTCAAAATAAAAACAGGTTTATATCCGCACAGGAAATAAAGTATCCTCAGCTTAATAAAGTACAAAATAAAACTTTTTGAAATACAAGTTAATGGAATTTTAAACGTGTGATTAAAATGTGATTGATCCCAATTAAATGAATGTAAAAGTTTTACAGCGCTCGATGTTCAGTACAGCTAAGTGTCATTTTGAGTTTCATCAATTCATCACCTTAAGAACTCAGATCTGTCATCATTAGAAGAAGTTTTTGTAGTGGTTTGCCTCCTGTGTTGATTGTTTCATAGTCTTGTGTTTATTTTAGTCTTCAGTGTGTTTCCCTGTGTCCTCCTATGTGACCTGTTAGTTTATTTCCTGTCTTTAGTGTTTCCTGTTTTATTTTGTATATCTGGTTTTAGGTGTTGTCAGTGTTGGGTTTTACTTTGTACTTGTCTTCAGTTGTTCTGGTCTTGTGTTCTTTGTTCCTTGTGTTTCCCGCCTTTGTGATGACCCTGATGTTCCTCACCTGTCTCATTAGTCTCACCTGTGTCTGATTACCCCATGTCTATTTAGTCTCTGTGTGTTCTGACCCTCTTGTCGGTTCATTGTCTTACGTCGGCCTGTTGTTTCTTCTCCCTGCTCCCGGTGGTTCTCCTCGTAGGTTTTTGGATTTTCTTTGTCTTTGCTCGAGTTGCTTTTCGGAACGTTTTGGCTTTATTAATTCAGTAATTTTTTGTTTTATCTTTTGTTTAATAAATTTGTATTCTGCACTTGGGTCCTCCCATGTTTCCTACCCGTAAACGTGACACTTTCTCTCCTCACAGTATGAGAGGGGGGTCTTTGAACACTGATTCTGCCTTTGAATAAATATTCATTGAGACCAGATCATTCTTGGGGTTCTTTACTGAATAGATCTTCTCTTTAATCTCACTCTTTGGAAATAGGAAAATTCCACAACACTGGGGGGCGGCATAAACACATACAATAAAGCTGAATGAGAGCATTCCCCAGTGATCCTGCAGGAGGCTGTCAGTTTGAACATGTCCCATTGTTAGTAAAATAGAGTTATAGAGCCAAATATCTCAGATGAAAACACCTACAAAACAAACATGTTGGGCCTTGTTTGAATTTAACAGAAATGACTGTGAAGGAGCTGGGGAGTGTTGTACATGTCAGTTTCCCCTGCAGCATGAAAACAGATGCTCATGGTGGGAACAATAGACTGGTGTAGTAATGATGTATTTTTGTAGGCCAATCCGAAAAAATGGCGGCGGTGGTTCCTACGAAAATTCGCCTGTTGGATTTTTGAATTGGATTTTGGATCATTGCAGAAAATAATCTCTGTGTCAAACACACGTTTCTGATGTGTAGCTGTTTTGTTCAGCGGGATAATCTTTACAGATGAACATCATTTATATAAAGTTTGAAGAGTTAATGCAGCCCAGAGAAGTAAAAAGCTAACGTTATGCTACAAGCTAACTACACCGCGGGCGGTTTATTATGACGTCACGACCGTTATGCTTCATCAATCTGAAGAGCGGATTTGACAAGCTAGCTAAACGTTAGCTTAATAAGTTGTTTATTTACCTAATATTTACAAGAGCACTGAAAAACATGACTAGAGGCTGTAAGGAGGATTAGGGAGAGAGTTCCCGGCGTGATGACGTTTAATGTCTCCATGACAACCACTGTAGTTTCAGTTAGCTACTCGTTAGCAACTGCCGTTTAAAGGTCGCGTAAAAACTCTAAAATTCACAAGTGGGGGTCTTAGCTAACGTAGTTCTAGCAAAACATCTCTTCAGCTTGTGTTAACCACAGACCTTATTTCAGGCGTATAAACACAAACACATTCAAAATCCACTTTGACTTTTAGAGTGAGGAACCCATGGCGCTAAAATGCTAACTCACTTCCTGGTTTTAGGACTCAAATCTACACCAGTCTATAGCAGCAGAATACTACAATGTCAAACCCTTCCTGCATTTCACAACTTTAATAGTTGACACTGCTCCATGATGTGGTTATGTGATAAAAGCACGTTGAGGCTGGTTGAGGCTCTGGATCGTTGGATTACCTTCCCCTTCAGTTCTCAGGAAAGGAACGCTGAAAAAGGGGGAGGAGATGCAGCGTCTGTTTAAAAACACACGAGTGAAGAAAGTCAGACAGTCGGGAGACAACGGGAGGACGGAGACGCAGAATCAGGATGAACCAGCTCAAATGGATTCAAACTTCTTTACTTCTCACAGCGCTGCTTCAGTTTGCTGGTAAGAACATTTATATCACATATTGAACCTTTTTTTAACATGATGGATTTAATGAACTCTGAGAAAACACACATGAAACTGATTGTGATTATAATCAATTTCTTCTTGATTTACTTTCTTCTTTGTCATTTTCTCGACTGCAGCAGCTCAATATAAAGTAGTCACATTCAGACTTGGCGAGGACGCCACGCTGCCTTGTGGAAATGTGACACAAGTTCAACAGACGTGTGAATATACGACTTATCCAGGACACCCAGCAGCAGAGGGGCTGGTGTATCTTTGGCAGGTTAGAAACCCTCGAGTTGAATCGGGCAGACTGAATGTTACAGAGGACTGTTCTCTGCTTATAAAGAAGATCACAGAGGAGGATGCTGGTCTGTATGTGTGTGAACAGCACATATCAGGAACAACAACATTCTCCTCTGTCGTTCATCTGTCTGTTACCAAGAGTAAGTATTTCAACCGTACTCTTTTCAAACAAATAAAACTGAAACATTGAAATAATTTTAAAGATATTTATATAATAATATCTCAATCCTTATGTTGGACTAAAAACACTTTTTGAACGTTATGTGAAAATAAAAGTTTTGTGTTAAACAGTTTGTTTCCTTTTTCTTCAGGGTTGGAAAAACGACGACGACGTCAAAAGTAATGTCCATCAAATGGCGTCCAACATTTCACATTACCGTCCTCTTTAACTCTTTTCATTTTTTTAATCCGTAACGAGTTCCTTTTTTCCTGTGGTTAAATAAAAGTTGTTCCTTATTTATTTTCAAAATAAAAGCAGGCTTATATCCAAACAGGAAATAAAGTATCTTTCTGATGCTCAGGGATCCAAAGGAGGAGGAGCACTTCGTCAAGCATCTTGCCCAAGAGCACATCAGACATGTTACTCACAGGAGCCGGGGATTGAACCCTCGATCTTCCAAGTGGAGACACGACAGCTCGACCCACTGAGCCACAGCCACCCCCGAACAAAAAGAGCTGCGTTACTGGTGATGGTGAGCCGATCCATCTGTCAATCTCACTTCCCAGTGTGACTTGTAGTCCGTAGTTATTGGTACCAGTGTCAACACTCCTGCTGGTTTGGATCATGTCAGAAGACTTAAGCTGCTTCATTCACGGACCAAATGATTTTTCAGACATTGAAAAAGATCTTATACAAATAAAGCTTTATGTAAGGAAAGGTGATATCCCTGCATGTTTTCTTTGATCTCAGATAAACACCAGTGCAGCTTTTAAAACACTGATAAGAACCTGCTGTTATCAGGAAGTTCTTCTTCTTGACTGTCTCTCACGTGGCATCACAGACATCTTTACGAGATGGGTTTTTCATTCATCTTTGGAGAGGTCACGATGTGTAGATCTGAGACTCCAGTCGCCCGAGACTAACGTTTATTTTGTTTCTCTGTCGACGACATGCTGAGAGTCCATCCCTGCGTGGGAGGAGCTTTCCTCTGGGTGAAACCCTACGGATGGCCCTCAAACTCCAGAACAGCTCGATAGGTGAGGGGCGGTCATGGTGCGCTCGACGTCAGCGACATCGTGCTGATGATCACAGACTTGGAGTTTGAACACTTGCATTACTATTATCAAACCACTAGAGGGAGCCAGTGTCACAGATACAAGCGCTGAGCACCAACATGAGTCTGCAGCACTGACAGCGTTAAACAACGCACAATAAACTCTAATTCTATTTATCTATTTGGACATTCAGAGCTAAAAAAAAAAAAAAAAGTCACTGAATCCTGAAAATTCTTTATATATTTCCTCATGAATTTAAAAATGAAACCTGAGGACTGGAGCCGAGACATCATGCATTTGTGCTCTCAACTGTGAGGGAAACAAAAACGTTCATGTATCTTTGATTTAATTAAAAAGAGAATTTAATTCATAAAAAGATAAACTTGAGTTGTGTGGACATATTTGAATGAAAACGTGGTCCAAAAGACAAAAACAGATGCCAAGGGAATTTATTTTTCCTTGAAACAAGCAACAGGAGAACATTTTAAAAAAGCCATTGGGGTGGGAAACATTGCCGTGGAAACAGCGAGGTCCCTGTGGCGATACGTTTTCATTTGTTTTCAGGTTTGGTTGTGTTTGCTGTAAAAATCCTAAAAAGTTCATCTCTGAGGAAAAAGGTCTGGTTTCTAAACCCCTCAGCAGCCAATTGTTTTTTTTTTGTTTTTTTTTTGCACAAGTGACTAAAGGTGAAAAGGCTTCAGCATCTGTTTGAGGGTAGAGATCAATTTCATGTAACATGTACGTAAGTGCGTGCATGCGAAGTCCTCCTTTATTTAAGTGGAGTGCAAGTAATCAGATACTGCAATAAAAAAATAAAAAATAAAATATCAGCATGTAACGTTTCAAACTTTATGAGACTGAACAGAACTTTGTAACCCTGCCGGGTGTTTAGCTGACGAACGTTTGGCAGTGCGGACTACATGTGCTACAGGCCTTTTAAAAACTATAAGCGCTGACTGACGCTCCATAGATGAGGAGATGAGTGCCAAGGAATCCTTCGGACTGCAGCGAGCAAGTTCGGAGAAGTTTTCAGAGACCTGAGGGAGGAAAAAAAAAACTGTTGATTAAGTTGCACAGATTGGGCTTTTTTTAATTGAAATGTATAATTTTTTTCACTGCATTATAAAAAGCTGCGACGTAACATCTGACAAAGTTTGGGCTGAGAACCTCCAGAAAAATGTGTGCTCAAAACAGGCCGTTTGGAGATGTTCCCTTCATGACATCACAAAGGGGCAGTAGCCCCTCCCCCCTAGGTGGGTGACACGCCCACAGCTAGGTGTTTGTTCTGCCCTCTGCGTTTCATCTTCCCGTCCGTCTGGAAGGAGAAACAGTCAGAGTGAAGGAGGGAGTGATTCAGCTCAGACATGCAAGGTGTGTGAGCAACTTCTCGACAGGCCAGGTGAGCGTTCAAACATGCGACGGACGTAAAGCCCCCTCGGTTTCTTTGTGTGGAAATCTGATGTGTGCGGGATGCAACGTCTATGCTGTGAGGAGCTCACACTGTACTCTCTCTCTCCATCACACACCTTTGCACACAGGTGACTGTGAGGGGCGAGACTCGACTTGTTGCATTGCTCGTTTGTCCTGTAAAAGATGGAAGGCAGAAGGATGACGACCTCCACATGTCTGTGGCTCCCTCTGTTTGAAATCACTGCCTTTATTGCACCGTGCTGATGCTGCTTCTGTACTTTTTCCTACTTAGTGCTTCACATTGTGAGTAAGTATTTCCTCTCTGTCTGACAGAACGTGTTGTAAAAACTAATTTGTTTCTGCTGATGGAAAAGAGAGAGAGAGAGAAATCAGAGCCTCCTTCCTCCCTTACTCTCCTCTCCTTCTCCTTCCTCCTCCTCCTCCGTGCTCCTGCGGGCGGTCGATCGGTTGGTGTGGATGTTGTAAACGGCAAGACGGAGGCTCGGGGTTTCTCTCTCTGACCCTGGCTGCTGCCTTCCGGCCAACGTAGGCCGCCACGACCCCGCCGGAGGCAGCCCAGTCTGAGAGGGAGAGAGAGAGAGCGTGTCTCGGAGGCCAAAGGTCATCTCGCAGCAGCTTCACCTCCTTGCTGGCTGAGCCTCGTTAGCACTCCTCCTCAGCGCACGCACATTTCTCCTCAGCAGACTTGAGCTCTGGCATTGGTCCACCGCTGCCCCGCTGGAGGGGAGGAAGAGCGAGAAGAACTGTAAAGAAACTTAACAAACCAGACATTAGAAACATCCTGCTCACACTTCACTACGAGGTTTTGTCAATTTCTAGACCCGACAGCGGCTCAAATAAACTCGCATCTTCTGCCGGGGTTGATCAACTCTCTGACACCGCAAACCGTCTGACATGGAGCGGGGGATGTTTCGTTAAAGAAACTTCACGCAGGCGTTCTGCTGCCTGACAGGAAGTATGACAAGACTGTGATGGTTGTTCCAAGTAGTGAAAGTCCAAGTTGACTCCCGCAAAGTTGAGATTCAAGTCTTGGTCGTAGCTCAGTCGGTGGAGAAGAAGCTCGGCGTACGAAATGTCTCACCAGCTGCAGGTTCCACTCTGGATCCTGGTGCTTAATGGCTGAACAGAGAGAGAGAGACAGAGAGAGAGAGAGAGAGAGAGAGAGAGAGAGACAGAGAGAGAGAGACACAGAGAGAGAGACAGAGAGAGAGACAGAGAGAGAGAGAGAGAGAGAGAGAGAGAGAGAGAGAGAGAGAGAGAGAGAGAGAGAAATGACCCTCGGCAAAGTAGCCAAAGGTCTGACCTAAACCTGGGTCACCCTCTCTGCAGACCTGGCCATAAACAAACCACCAGGCCTTCTTTAATAACAAATAATATAATTATTATAACTAATCCATTTTAATGACTGAGATGATTCTTTAGGAGTCAGAAACAAGAATCGGATGGTCGTGAGCCTTTAAGGCCTCTCAGGCCTAAAGGCTAAGATATCCCTTCACCTCTGAGCAGAGGTTTAAAGGTATGTTGGCGTTTCTTTGTGTCTGAATCACTGAGGTGTCATCTGAGCGTCTGACGTCACGCCGAGGTTTCTGCGTGCAAGTCGGACTCACTTTTGAAACTTCTATTCGAAGGTTTTTATCGTCGGAGCGTTGAGGAGCAAACGTCTCGTTCTGCTGCGTGAACAGCTGGAGAACATCATCACGCTCTCACGCTTTGGCCCCCCCCCCCCCGCTCTCCTCGTCGGCGTCTTCAACGTTTCCTCTCTGATCCTGCCGCAGAATGAACGGCTCGGCTTCTGCAGAGAGAGAGAGAGAGAGAGAGAGAGAGAGAGAGAGAGAGAGTGACGCTCAGAGACGACAATATTGAACAAAGTCGTGTCTGTTTCCATGACAGCTGTCTGCATCTGGCTCTGAAAAATGCTCCCCCACCTGCTATGATTTAACATCCCGTTTGTTTAAAAAAAGAAAAGAAAAGGGAGGAGGAGGGAGGAGGAGGAGGGAGGAGGGGGGGGGTTCTTTCTTGGAGGTTTTTGGCGAGGGATCTGGTTTTCTAGACAACAGCATTGATTTAAACATCTTTTACGTAGGAAGCTTCAATCCCATTAGGAGGTGATCTCAAAACCCAAAAGCAACCACTCGTTTTTTTTCATCTGCAGCCAAAGATGTATTAATCAGAATAATCAGAGGTCAAGAGGTCAGAGTAAAACACAATCTCTGTGCCACATTTCCTCTCATCAATTCTTTGCTGAAATCTTACGTAACTTTAAAACACAGAAAATAAAAACCCTGAAATCTTCCTTATTGTGAAAGTAATCTGCTAAAATGAGCCTTGAAGTAACGAGCACGTGAGCAGAAGCATCATGTCCCAGACGGGCTGATTACTCGCCAACGAAGCGATGCAATACATCCAATTTGCAGTTTTTTTTTCCTCATCAATAGATGAAGCTGTTGGTCAGTCAGGTCAGCGAACGCACCACAGGCCTGAGCCAGACATCGCTGTGATTCGACCTGATCGTTTTTGGGGGGGGTTTTTTTCGTGTGCTAACAGCTATTAGCAGCTTGGCAGGTTCCCATCATCTGGGGCTTCATTATCTCGTCTCCCCGCAGATTCGCATCGTGGACAGAAACACATGAATCAATTTGTGGCCTTGTTGAAAGTTTGGCGCTGCTCCGCATCCCTGCAGCCTTCACCTCTGCGTTCCTCGGGTTTCACCGCAGAACGAGACCTCGAGCGTTTGGAAATCATGAAAAAAAAATAATAATCAAAAGTAAAAGTCATCATGTGAATAATCTGAACTTGTTGACTATCGACAGGATCTGCATGCCAGTAAGGCGACACTTGTCGGGATAATATCCGTGTTTTTGGAAGATAAACGTTTAGGTCATTATTTCAGATCAGTTTAATTATAATTCTATAATTCACTCAGCAGAAGCTTTAATCCGAAGGGAAGAACATCAGAGTGGATCTAGAGACGAGGAAACAACGACAGGAAGTGAAAACAGACAGTTTTAAGTCCGATTGGACAGACCGGTGCTGACAGGAAGTGACCAGAGGCGCTGACAGGAAGTGACCAGAGACAGAGCCCAACATGGACCGCTAATCTTGAGAGTTCTAATTAGCATCAAAACCGTCCCTCATACAATGAAAAAAAACAAAAAAAAAAACCCACCATCATTGTCATCATCATGAAGGTCGTAGGTGTTCAGGTCTTTAGCTTTTTCTTAAAGGTGCAAAAGGACCCTGCAGATCAAATTGAGTTCTACTGGTTTGTTCTACCACCGGGGGGCGACAGAGGAGAAGAGTCCACAAATAGAATATTTACGATACTTCCTGTGTGACCAATCTACTTAGAATAAAGGAGGACTAAGCTGCTCTTGAACACTATACTTTTATATTATATTTAAGTCGGACGGCTGAAGTTGCTCCGAGGTTCCAAGTGAAACTGCAGGACGTCACATCAGCTCACTCTGACTTCCTGGCAGGAGAAAACGTTGGATAAAGTTTGACTGTTTGCATTCACACATGCAGCTCTGGAGTTTGGTGGAGGTGTGAAAGTAGTGCATGATGACAAAACTGAACGCCTTGTTGGCCGACATAAAACCAGTTTCTGATTATTTGTTACATCTGATTTTCATGCTGCTGAAAGTCTCAGTGTTTGTTTACAATACAAAAAAAAAAGGAACACTGAAGGCGTTAGAGCAAACAGCGAGGGGTGATCCTTTCATTTTTACTCATTAGTGGTATTTCCTTTATGTGCCCAGCTTTACGTTTTCGGACCCGTGCCGGTCTCATCCCACGCCGAGGTGAGGCCAAGGTCGGCAGGGTGGAGGTGCTGCAGTGCCATCCATCAGCTGCCAGAGCTCTAATTATGCAGCAGAGTCCTAACCAAGCGTGAGATGTCATTACACAGATGGAGCTCCAGAGGAGAGAGAGAGAGGGTGCATCTGTTTGTCTGTGTGTGTGTGTGTGCGTGTGTGTGTGTGTGTGTGTGTGTGTGTGTGTGTGTGTGTGTGTGTGTGTGTTTGTGTGTGTGTGTTCATTATCAGAGGCGGTATAGCTGAGAGTCAGGTTCCAACTGTTCTCCATATATGAACATAAACAAAGATGCCTCCAACTAAGAGATGATGTCTTTGATTTCCTGCTTCGCTGTGCCTCTAATGCACGCCAAAATATCTGCACGCCACAGACACGCTGGCTGTGCACGCTAACGGTCTGCACGCCACAGACACGCTGGCTGTGCATGCTAACAGTCTGCACGCTACAGACACGCTGGCTGTGCACGCTAACGGTCTGCACGCCACAGACACGCTGGCTGTGCATGCTAACAGTCTGCACACTACAGACACGCTGGCTGTGCACGCTAACGGTCTGCACGCTACAGACACGCTGGCTGTGCACGCTAACGGTCTGCACGCTACAGACACGCTGGCTGTGCACGCTAACGGTCTGCACGTAAACATGTTTTTTCATGCTGTAAAAACAGCTTTTTATTTATTTTTGTCTGTTTTTGAACATAAATACTTGATGTGGATTTTTCTTCCCTTGTTTTCTGGCCTTTTAAAACTTACAGTAACATAAAATTAAAACTCTGATTATGTTACTAATGCAGGAGTTGTTTCACCTGGATTCACAAAAACAAAAACAGACGAGGCGTTTGGATAGTTCCTCTGAAAACACCGATCACTACTTTTACTTTTACGTCTTGGGTTCCACCTTCTGGCCCAGATTTGGTCTCTGTAAGTTTGCAGCTTCTAAAACTAAACTCATTATAGTTTTATCGTGTCCCTTTTATACTCTGTTGATGGTTTGGTGCTTCCCCACCGTGCATGCAGAAGCAGGACCACCTTATTACAGGTTCCGTGCATTAGAGAAGTGCTGATGTGTCTTTTTTTTTTTTTTTTTTTGATCAACACTGAGCTGTGTGGCTCAGCCCTGAAGATGTGATCAGACGCTGCAGCAGACTCATGAGGAGGATAAAAGCGTCAGAATTATCATAACACATTACATCAGAAGAAAACGCTCAGCTGACTTGCAGCGTCAAACAGCACAAACCTGGTTTCACCTCTTCACCAAAACCGACTCATCAACCTCTTTTAATTGCTGTTTTCAGTGTTTGAACTACGCACCGGCAGCACCCGTCGTCCTCATTATTAAGAGAGGTGAATTGTGGGTAGAATCTGCGGGTGGTTTTCGACAGCCCGCTGCGAGCGCTGATGTTTCAGAAGGCAGGAAACGGCAGAAATGAGACGAAAAGGGAGGACGGACGTGATGGAAGAGGTGGGGAATGAAAAGAGGAGAGTGGGAGACGGGGGAGGGGGGGGGGGAGAGAGAGAAGAAAAGGAACCGAGAAGAAAAAGGAGACGAAGATGGCGGGGAGGGAATTGGAGGACATTTGAGGAAACAGATGACAAAGATAGACAGAAACACAGAGAGGAGAAGAGGGAGCAACTTCTGGTGGTGGTGGTGGGAGGGGGGGGGGGGGGGGGCAGACTTGGGAAGAGAGGGGGAAATCAAAAAGCGAGGAGATGGAACAGGGAGGGAAAGTGAGGTGGTCGAGGGAATGGAAGCAAGAAGCCTGGTGGAGACAGATGGAGAAGAAAGGAACAGGTAGGCTGAGTAGGAAGTTAAAGGAGGGAGGCGAGAACACCTGTGAGAAAGGACGGGAAAAGAGTGAGAGAGTGGAAAAGTGAAAGGAAAGTCAGCTAGACTGAAGAAGAAGTAGACCTTCGACGGAGGACGAAAGGAGACAAAACAAACTCGTACAAATATCTGAAAAATCAACCGAGGAGTGACAGCAAAGAGGAGGAAGAGTTCTGCAGAGGCGGCGGCGATACCGGTCATTCTGTATGTGCAGGTAAACTCCGGGGACCAATCACAGCGCCTGCATGCCAGACCGTGTGCGTAGGCGATTTGACCAACAGAAGTCAGGCTAAAGAACGTGAGCTGTGTCTGCATTTCATTTATTTATTCTGAACATTTAAAAAAACAAACCCCCCCCCCAAGATTGGTCAGAAAAAAAGAAATAACAATGAACGCATTGTTTCTGGATTTTCAAGGTTTTAAGTGAAAAAAAACGAAAAAACTAGTCCTGCTCCCTTTTTCTTTAAAGCTTTATAAACAAGACTTTGTGTTTCAAAAATAAAATCAACAAAGAGAAAGTGACGGGAGAGTACGGATCACGACAGTACCGTTTGTGTTTCCACTGCCGTATTTGTGTAAACTGGACGCCAAAAGCTGCGTCAGCGAGGTGATAGCATTACAAGCTAGCAGCTAATCGCTAACAGCTACCTCGCTAATAAATTCAACAAAGGAGAAAAACGCTGCACAAACAAAACCAACGAAGAAGACATCCAGCAGTGACTCTTTATTAATAAAGCCTTTTAGGCTCAGATCGATATTCTTGGCGCCCCAAAAAGTGGGACTGTACGGATCGGTAATTTGGGAATCCTTCCCGGCTTTAGTCTATGGAAACGCAGCTTAAGTAATTCTAAAATCCATCTGGATCACCATAGAAACCAAAAAGCATTGTGAGGACGGCGTGTTCCTCTGAAGCGCTGCTCTCGCTGTGCCGTGGTAGAGATGTGTGGTGGGGAGCTGTGAGCTGCCTGCTGCTGGATGTTAACATGCTGTTCATGTCTGCAGCAGGCTGAGATCCAGAGAGGCAGCCGGCAGCAGAGGCAGACTGTCTGAATCCCAAACACACACACACACACACACACACACACACACACACACACACCCTGCCTCAACAGAGAACACCATCATACACACATTAAAACCTTCAGAGGTTGAACCAGCGATGATAAATCCAGAAGGAGACAGAAATAAACTTTTTCTTTTTTTTTGTGGGAGCATCTGCAGGAAGGATAATGTTAGTGTGAGAAGGAGGGCTGATGGGAAATGTGGTCTTGACTCGACCCCAAGCACCACCTCAAACGACGACAGTCCACCAGTCGTGTGCTCCCGCTGTAATCACTCGATTACAAAAGCCAAAGTGAAACCCTCCGAGGGCCGCCACAGGCCGACGAGCAGCCGCATATTTCTACATAAATTAGCCTTTTGAGTTTTTGGCTCATTTCTTCGCTCACTATCAAGTGTTTCGCATCGTTAGCTTCAGGGGAACCTGTGCTTCCTCTGTGATTCAGTTATAGGAGTAATTATGTAGGCGTATTGTAATTGACTTAGAAACAAAAGATATCTCTCGGGTTTTTCTGCTCTGTAATCTCCGAGTTGTGCCTGGACATTCCTGTCTTCATCTCTCCAAAACTTGTTCTTAAATATTCGCTGATACAGATTCTGCTCCTGCCAGTAACTTCAATACGCAGAAATGATCCAAAGACTGCATTTCTAAAAGAACGCACTTATAAAACCAGATTTTTATAGATTTTTCCGAGGCTGTGGTTCAGTAATTGTTTTTGTTTTGATTTGTTTGTGTCTCGCCTCCTGTTGTGTCTGGAGCTCGGTTGAAAAGCTCTGCCTGAAAAACTCAAAAAAAACAAACACATATCGACCAGACAGGGTTTCAAAGTAGGTTTGGATTCAGAAGTCTGGCTTTTTTTCTGCAATCAGAACAACTAAAGTGAATTTATTTATCATGTGAGGAAAGGTGTGATGAAGATGGTGCTGCTGTAAGTGGGGCAGCCTGAGAGGCAAAACTCAGGGAAGCGTATTCACTAACCACTCAGCGACGCTTCGAGGTTTAACGCTGGGAGCACAATGGAAACAACTGAAGGCAACTTAGATGACTGTTTGAAACTTTTAAAACGTGAATGTGCGTCGATCTGAATCCTTTATCTACATCTGGGAAGTGCAAAAATCCTGCAGTTGGTTGAGTGACGGTTTGATGATCGCTCCAAGAGTCCCGCTAGCTGTGTTGTTGTCAGAGCTGTGTTTGGCTCCTCCCCTTCAGTATAAAAGCTGTTTCAGACAGAGAAGAAGAAGAACATACTCACTGATTGTTTGGATGAAGAGTTTTTAGATCACGCTCACTCCGTTTGTCATGTGAAGCTACAAGCTAACTGAATAGCGCTAACGTTGGAGCGCTAACAACGAAAGGCACGGGGCGATTGCAGCTTGAGCCAAGGATCATTTTGTCCTCTGCGTGCGTTTAATGGTGCTTGAATGGGGTTTGATCCGTTATCCTTCGTTTGACCTCGAGGGAAGAGAAGTTGGAGGTGCGTCGAGGACAGCGGAGGAGTTTGTTTTGGTTTCATGCTAGTGCTAAATGAAAATCTCACTTTTAGGTTCTTCAAACTTATTTCGCAAATCAAGATCAGAAACAACAGAATACCGAAGCTGCACGACAGAAAGTGTTTTTGTTGACAGATTAACGAGAAAACAGCGACGTACCGTTCAGAACACAAGACGCCTTCTTTGTTTCTGTTCATTAATATGAATCCCTTCAGTAACACAGGCAGCAGCGTGTCTGTCTGTCTGTCAGTGCCTGTCTGTCTGCCTCTCTTGTATTAAATGTTAATCAGCCTCCTGCAGACTCAGCCGCTCTCTTTGGCTTTGTGTTTCTTAATTCAGCTCCAAATCTTCTCCTCGTTCTTTATGCGCAAAATCAGCCGCCAAAAACCCCAAAACGTTCAAAGTCAAAATCCTGCAGAGAGACACGCCACACTCTTTAAAGACCAGGCAGAAATACGGGCAGATATTAGATAACAGGAGAGTTCATCCTGGGGAGGGGGGGGGGGGGTCAAAAGGTCATCCTTAACCGTATACTCATTATTGTTAGATTTGATATTCCACAGGAAGTGCGGGAAACTTTTATGTAGTGAAGGGACCAAAGTTACAAGCTGAACTTCAACTGGTTTGAACTTGTCTTTGATTGGCTGTAATGAAGAAACAAGACCATTGGAGTGGAGTTGCCCCCCCCCCCCGAGAAACTTATCCAGTGAGGTCGCTTCACTTTTTTGTCTGGGTTCTGGTGCATGTAATATGTAGTTTATTTACTTTAAGACAGCTGGAGATTAAAAAAAAAGTTTCGATGGGATTAAACATATTTTTATATTTAGCACAAACAAAGAAAAAGCTCGAAGAGACGGGAACACTTGTGTAGAGCTGCAGAGTTCCCTGAGGTTTTAAAGCCGACTTATTCTGCTAAACCTCATTTAAATACTCACATATGGTCTCACAATGAACCAAAAGTCAACAAAATTTCAGATCATGAGGTAAACACAAAATATGTCGGAGTAATCCCATGACGAGTCTGCAGGGGGCGCTAAATGGCTTGTTCTGCAAATTACACCATTATGAAACCAAGAATTTCAGCTTCAGACCTCGTTGTGACCTGGAGAGCAGCCCTCCACTGGCAGCCCTGCAGCGTTCTGCCAACCTGGACCAATCACAAGCAAGTAGGCGTGTGGGGCGGGTCCTTAAAGAGACAGTAGCTAAAACGAATCATTCCAGGCAGAGCATCAGATAAATCCACATTTTAAGGTGCGAATCCTGCAGAGCTACTCGATGGGTTTCACAGACTGACAACATGAAAGGCCAAATAAAAATAATATGGGATCATTAAATAGGCTTAAAGATATTTAAAAGCTGCAGGTGTAATATTTTGGTACTCGTAGGGTTAAGTGACCTCTGTTGGTTCATATTTAACTTTGCTGTATTTTCTGTCTTTAATCTGCGACATATCTGAAGGAGCAAATCTGTTCCCCAGAGAGATTATCTCGATTCATCTTCCCACCTTCTGATTGGCGTTGACGGAGATATTCAAGAGAACCTGGAAGTATGTGCGTAGAGGAGAGAGAGAGAGAGAGAGAGAGAGAGCGAGCGAGCGAGCGAGACAGAGCCCTCTCTCTGCAGCTCTGATCAGGGTTCCCGTCACCGCAGGGGGAACCACAGCTTGATTGATAGCAGCCGTATTCACGCCATCAGCTCCCCTGTGAGAATCTAAAATGGCTGCCTGTTTCCACGGAGACACCAGACAGCTCCCCTGACAAGTCCATGAATGGAAAACATTGTCATTGTCTTTATCCGTAAGAGACACAAACAGGTTAAGAATCAACAGTAATTCATAAGAGATCATTTAGAAGCGTCGCCCCCTGGTGGTCACCTGCGTTCTCTGCGTCACATAAATCGTGATCTTCACGAAGCAAAATAATTATAATTTTTAACAACAAAAGTTTGATGCATCATCAGCGTACTCAAGAGTTAGAGACTAAAAGTGTCTTTTTGTTGTTTTTGTGCGTTGTAATCCGTTGGCGTGGTTGTGGCGATGTTCTCTCTGACATCACATTTTCTTAATGGACGCTTGTTGGTTTTGATTGACACGTCTTTTTAAACAACACACTTTACAAAGGTATTCTTTGATACAACATCAAAACATCTGGTTTATTTTCAGAATTGATGTAAAAAAAAAAAAAAAAGCAGAAGTAGCGAAATAAGCGACAGACTCCTCTCTATGATGTTATAATGAAAATATTTGCATATCACAGTATAAAAAAACAAAAGCCCCTCCCCCTCCTATTGGCTTGAGGTGAATTCTCCGGAGAATATCCTGCGGCGTTCTCACATCAGCATCGAAGGAAGCTTCGTCCTGTCAGCGTGAACACAGAGCTGAGAACAGCAAACCCAGAGGGAGTCTGACTTCATATTCATGTATCGCATATTTAGCCTTCAACAGTGGAAACGTGCAAAGTATTACTGCGAACACCTTCGACGTTACCGCTACACCTTTACCTGGACTCCAGGTGAGGTCACCGTCTTTCACGGAGGCGTTCGTCCCTCTGAGGAAAACAAAGACCCACGACCTCTTCTTCCAGTCACGTGTTCGTCTCAGATTGGCGATTCATCAGCCGGTCGCCTCGCTTCAACAACTCTCTCTCTCCTCCAGTGCCGAGGCCGTGCGAGATAGGAAGTGACCTACATAGCGTGGCGGCTCCCTCGCCTCGGCTGTCGTTTGCATTTCAAGGGGCGATGAATAATTTACGTGCACACGACTCCCAAATCTCCTCATCCCGAACATCGAACGTACAGCCCACCGCAACATGACAGGCCTCAATAACGTCAGATAACGGAATTCAAATATGGATCCCTGTGTGTGTGTGTGTGTGTGTGTGTGTGTGTGTGTAGTAGTAGGAGGTGAAAGTCTTTGAGGAGGTGTAGGGAGGAGATCTTTGTACCCTAGGCGCCAACTTTGAGAAACCACAGGTAAAACTTTCTGTCTCGAGGAAGGGTGGGAGAAGAAGAGAGGAGTTAAAAGAAGAGGACAAGAAGGAGAGGAGGAGGAGGAGGAAAGGAAACAAGATGAGCATCATCAAAAGGCGAGGGAGGAAAGAACCGAGGAAACAAGGAAGGGAGGAGAGGAGAGGAGAGCATGAATCAAGTGGAGAGGAGGAAACAGGAAGTGAGAGAAGTAAAAGGAAGCAGAGGCTGAAAGAAGAGGTGAGAAGAAGAGAGCAGGAAGGAAGGAAGGAGGAAGAGGAGGTGAAACAAGAGGGTTAGAAGACGGCAGGAGGAGAGAGGAAGGAGGAGACGAGGACAGAATCGGAGGAGACAAAAAGACGAAGGGGAGATGAGGAGGAGGAAGCAGAGAGCAGAATAAGAGGTCGGTAGGCGGTGGAAAAAAGATGAACGGGTTCGCTCGCTTGTTCAGCCAGATGTGTTCTTTACCCATGATGCACTGCTGCATGAAAAAATCCAGAGTGTTTGCAGAGCGTGTGTGTGTGTGTGTGTGTGTGTTGTTTGGCGGGCAGAGGTGTCCTTCTGTAGGTCATTCAGCTGGCACACACACACACACACACACACACACACACACACACACAATCACACACACACACACCTGCTGTTCCCACTGATCTGATGGAGTTCTAGCTGATAACCAAACCTCCTCCAGGAGCAGAGCGGCTCGGTGCACCGAGGCGACGGATCGAACATCACTTGACCTTGTTTGACTTAAATTGTTGTTTTTTTCTCCCCGTACACAGAAAGGACCAAAACGGTTTTTTTACTAAGTGATAAAAAATATATCTATAAGTGAACCTCTGTACCAAACAGATGTGTTCGATTCATGCAGAAAAGTCACGTTTTCAGTCTGGTAAAAAAAAAACAACACAGCTGGGATTAGTTATTGTCCTCACACGCACGCACGCCGCATGGACGACGCCGCCTCAGCTCCAGCTCCCGGCCTGTCGTTAGCTCGACTCAGAGAGGTGTCACATGACTTGTAGTGAGTTGCACCTTTCACACGTCTCTCACAGGAGGGGGGGAGAACAAAACTCGAAGAAAGAAAGTCCCAGAAAGGTTTTGAATAAAATGTTGATGAGTGGAGCGATAACGAGCTGATTAACCCTCAAAAAAAAAAAAAAAAAAAAAAAATGTCATTATAGCTGCAGTAAAAGTATTGACAGGTGACACGATGTGCTCCACCTGTACAGGAGGAGGAAACTGCTGCTTAAACATTAATGCAGGAGGGTGACAGCTGCACGTTCAGAGCAGTGTGTACCAGCCCGAGGAAGGAGAGAGGGATGAAGGAACAAAGGAAGGAAAGACACCGAGGAAAGATGAAGAGGACAGAAGGATGGATCCTTTTGTAGCTCTCCTTCCTCCTCTCTCTCTCTCTCTCTCTCTCTCTCTCTCTCTCTCTCTCTCTCTCTCTGTCGTTCTCTCTCCTCTCCATCCATCCCGAGAGCGTCAGCGTGTGTGAAAGTGAGAGTGAGCAGCAGAATATAAAGCAGGGGAGCAGAGACACTCGGGATACGCAGTCTGTCCCAGCACACACACACACACACACACACACACACACACACACACACACACACACACACACACAGAACAGGAGGCGGCGGGCGAACAATGAGGAGAAGATTCAACAGCTCAGGCTCCACAATCTGCACGAAAGTATGAAAAAACAAAACAAAAAAAATAACGTCACAACTATGCTGTTTGTTTTTAAAAGTTTAGTCAATCAGAGCCTGTTTGTACCGAGCGGTCCGTACATCTGCTTGTAAACCGGCTGGAGAGAGCAGCTCGGTGCAGCCCGCCGATAAGTTAACACAGTTTACACAGTGCAGGACGTCCAGCAGAGGGCTGCACCTCCGAGCGGCGCCCTGATGGTGACGAGTCAACAGGCTGCCGCGTGTCTCGCTCCACCGTTTAGGGTCGGATCGTGACGCCTGGCTTCCTGTAGCAGCACGCCGTTCACACCAACGATCCACAGGAACCTTCGAGGCGAGAGCGCCCAGGAGCTCCCTGAGAGGTGTGTGCAAACGGCCAGCTCGCCGTTTTTCAAACCAATGTGTATCCAGCCGTCTATGGAGCCGATTGAGAGGCGGGGCTTACACTCCTGGAGTGTTCGCCAGCCAATCACAGAGCTGACATGTAGAGACAGACAACCAGCAGGTAAGCTAACCAGCGTGTGTTTGGACTGAGGGAGGCACGCCATGCACGGGGAGACTCCACACAGAGAGGCTCCTGACAGACGGGGATTCAAACCAGCAACCTCCTCACTGTGAGGGGGACAGAGGAAACCACTGAGCGTCGAATCCATCTTCTTCCTCTCTCAGCTTCCTCCAGTCACAGCCCTCCTCCATGCATCAGCATCACACAGCTAACCGGCTGCTTCTCTTAGCACACGGCTGCTGTGTTAACTGCTGTAGTGCTGTGAAGCTGGACACACCTGCAGCGAGAGAGCCGCTGCCAAAGTGTAGACAAGGGGCGACCTGTGGACACGAGAGAGAGAGAGAGAGAGAGAGACGCCATCGTCCCTGCACGAAAACATCAGATGTGTAAGAAGCGTGATTTGGCTGTAAGGGACCAGCACGCTGCGTGATGATGTGAATGCTTCTCACATGACTGATGAATTTATTTAGAAGTCTTTTCATATAAGTAGATTGTTGTGTTTCTGGTTGTCACGGTTTAATCTTCCCTGTGTGCGCGGCTGCGTCTCGTTCTCGTGTGAGAATGTGTCGTGGTGCTTTAGAAAAAACGTCACGCTTTTACTCGTTATCTTCAAGGCCAGACGAGGCTGCACGTCAGCTGAAGATAAACACAGCTCATATTTAAGGATAAGGCTGGCAACGCTTTTTATTTTTATTTTTTTTATTATTTCGTTATTGTCGACAAATCCCGTGTGAAGACCGAAACCGACGTGAGTGTTTGTGACGTACGTGCACGCAGAGGAGTGTGTGGCGTGTCGACACCTTGATGCAGGTCTCTGATTGCGCTTACATCGCGGCTGAGATGGTGATAATTCGGTACATGCAGCTGCACACAGACGATAAGAAAGCTTCATGTAATCAGTGATAAAAAATAACCCGCTTCCTCATGTTCCATGTGAACATCATAGAACCAAATAATCCAGATCGGCTGCACGTGTGAATGCTGAGTCCTCCTCCTTCTGCACGAAGACCAAACAACAAGCAGCCAGTATGTCCTCCTTCTAACTTTAGATTCTGCTCCTGAATGCTCTGGATTTGATTGGACCAGAGAAGGTAGGCGGGGCTTTAAAAGGCCGTTTTGGACGCCCCTGGGTTTTCCAGATATGAGAGCAGTTATCAGGTCAACAGGTGTTGCAGCGATGGAAGCGGGCAGTGGAACTGCTTCAGATAGAAGTGATTGTACCCGAGCTAAAAAGCCTCTGCATGTTTCTAATAAGCTCCAGCAGCAGAAAGCTGCTCAAACTAGGATCAATGTTGGAGATGAAACATGGAGAGAGGTTAGAACGCAGAAAGCTTTACAGACCCATGCAGAGCTGGCTAAACACTGAAGCTACAGTGTCCACCATATGCAGAGCTGGCTAAACACTGAAGCTACAGTGTCCACCACATGCAGAGCTGACTAAACACTGAAGCTACAGTGTCCACCACATGCAGAGCTGGCTAAACACTGAAGCTACAGTGTCCACCACATGCTGAGCTGGCTAAACACTGAAGCTACAGTGTTATATTCAGGTTATAAACGTCTCAGAATTTAAGTCAGAAAATACTGAAAAGTGAACTCACAGTGAGAACGAGCATGTGAGAAGCATAGTTATCATTTTGATGAGATGCCTATTTTAGGTTATTGACGGGATTTGACTCGTTTTTCAGACGACAGTGGAGCTCAGCGGCACGAAGAAAGGATCTTAATGGACGTGCGATAATGTTTTTACGTTTTGCATATCGAGAAAGTAATAGAACATCATCTGATCTCAAGTTCGGCTGCCCGATGAGACGGAGCGGAGACAGAAAGAAAAGAAGCTTCTTCTTCTTCTGATAGGTCAGTGTGTGAGCGTGCATGATGACATAACAGGCTCCAGAAATAACCCGGGGTTATACGGGCACGCTGGGATGTATGGCGGGGTGACGTCAGGTGAGGAGGTACAGTATGCTGCAGGAGTGTACGGGTGTGTTGGGAGGTGAATGTGGGTATATGAGATATAATGCTGTAATCAGCTCTCTGCAGGAGGAGAACCAGCCGAGCTTATTAGCTTCTGCACAGAAAGAGAGAGAGAGAGAGCAAGCGAGAGAGAGAGAGAGAGAGAGAGAGAGAGCCAGGCTGACAGTCGCTCTCTCTGTTTGAAACGCAAGACTGCTAATCCTGTGCAGCCAGAAGCTTTGGGCTTTTGAAACACACACACACACACACACACACACACACACACACACACACACACACAGCAATACACACACACACGTTGCTGTTTTTCTGTCCTTGTGAGGACTCTTAACTGATGTAATCCATTTATTCGTCCCTAACCTTTGAATAAAACCTAATTCTGACATCAGTCCTAACCTTCAGTGAGCCCAGAGGAAGCAGCGAGGACCACACGAGACGTTCTTCTTTTAATGCGCCTTTAATAGATTTTTTTTTTCTTTCACATTAGCTAAAACGACAATATTAAAACCAGTGTGTTAAAGCATGATTATCAGCTGACTCTGCAGCTCTGCTCTGCTTTGTGGTGAGTTTCAGTCCGCCTCGGTCGCTCTCGATCTCCCTGCAGAATTTTTTGGAAAAAGCAAGTGGCGAGTCTGTTGTCTTCCAGAAGCTCTCTTAGCGTCTTTAGCTCCATTAAATACAAACGACTGAGTACTATTCAGTGTTTTATTACGTTGGGAAACATTACGTACTGTACTGTGTGAGTCCTGCACACGTTCAGAGTCTAGAAGGTGAAAAACAGTTTTTTATCCTTCAGGAGTTTTCAGAGACGAGAAACAGCTGAGATGCTACGAGTGTAAATCATTTTCCTGCTAATGAAGGCTAAAGAGCTAGCAGCAGGCTAGGTTCATACTGAACCTATTAAAAGGTGTGATATTGTTAAACCTGTTTGATCATGACGTTATGATCAGATGTGCAAGCTTGTCATCGACTTAATTCATTGTTTTGTATCGCTGTATCTTCTTCTACAAGATAGCATGTTAGCATGTTAGCATGGACTAAAGTTACGCTTAAGAACAAGAGGGGTCATTCGCAATGGATTGTGGGAAATGCAGTCCATTGACTGCATGCGGATAATAAATGATATACACACAGTCTTGCACCTTTGCCTTTTTTTTTTCTTTCTCTGTTTCCAACCGTATGTTTTAGTGCCAAATCGAATGCCGTGTAGTCACAGATATTTGGGTGGCTGGTTGTCATGGTTACAGGCTTCGACGTCTTGATATAAAGATTTTTTTTTTGAAAATTTTGTCAAATGGAGGATTTGAACGGATTTGAAATTTACTTTCTGAACCAGAGTCGTCAGAAAAGTGGGCGCTCTGTAATAAACACACACACACACACACACACACACACACACACACACACACACACCTGGCAGGAGGTTGCTCTGCCGCTGCTTACGCTGGGAAGGAAAGAACTAGACCACACACACACCAGCTGAAAGCCTCTCTCATTGTCTCCACAGAGTGTGTGTGTGTGTGTGTGTGTGTGTGTGTGTGAGGAGGTGATGATTTGCTTGTGTACAGGTTCTGACCTCCTCCTCGTCCGTGTGCGGCTCATGACGGCGACAAGCAGTAACCACGAAGCCTCCGCTTGTCTGTCGTCTGAGCCGAGGATTTACAGCTTCCTGTTTTTACCGTTATCCGCTCTTTTCACTTCCTGTCGGTCCCCTCGGTGCGGACCGAGTCTGGGTACTGGTCTGGTGTCAGTTCACTTCCTGAGCACTGCAGAGGTGCATCATCAGTGCATGTCCATAGGATCCTGTTTGGTTATGTGTGTGTGTGTGAAAGTTACGTCTTCTTGCGGGATTAATGAAGGAATATCTTCTTCTTCTTCTCAGTCAGTTTGGATGGTCTCATGAAGCTGCTGCAGGCCTGGAGTCCTGTTACCTCGTCCTGTTAGAAGCCGGGAAAACTTCCGATCCAACACGTTTAAAGACGGTCGGACTGAGACGTCTTTGGACCTTTCAATCCTCCACTGGGAGCGTTTAAACACAGTCAGCGACTCAAACTGTCAGCAGGGTTTACACACTGACTTCTCGCTTCGACTTGGACCTGATGATGTTCTGAGCTGAAGTTCACCTCACGGCGCTCCGATGCAAACTTACACAAAACTCCTCCTGAAGTTTGCCGGTGTGGGAACGCAGCCGGAAATAAATACGGGGGGAAAATGTTCTGGGAAGAAGTGGAGATCGTTTATTCAGCTCGGACTCATCGACGCTCTTTTCACACCGCAGATCACACGGACACGTTCAGCCCCCCCACCACACACACACACACTCGCATGTCGTACCTGCAAAATAAATCTCTAACCATCAGATGTGTCGTGTGAACGTTTATCACCTTGGCGTCCGTTGTCTTTCATCTCATCCCACTGTGTGTGTTTTTATTTATTTTTTTGGACGTGCTGGATTTCTCGAGTACGACGTTCACACATCAGATCTCAGCACCGAGTCGCTGCAGCAGCGAGCGTGCGAGTCACAAACATCGGCTGGTTTAAACGCCACTTATAATTAAAGTTCACGCTCTGCTAACGTTTTGAGGTCGCGCACCAGCTGAGATAGTTCCCCACGTCAAACTTAAACCTTACACCTGTAGATCAGAGCGGTTGTCATGGCGATCCCTTTGAAAAGGCGGGGTCAATTTGGAGGAGGTGCGGGGTAGCGTTTGGCGTTTTAGCTTGCAACGTCCTCCATGACATGACGCACCTCCTCGCCGCTGAGGTGGAGGTCGGAGCAGGAAGTGCAGGAATGAGGAGGACGAGCCCGATCGCCTCGCTGACGGGGTCGGGGGAAGCTCCGCCTACTCGAGGGCCCGGCCTCTGCTGCAGAGTAACATTAAACCAAGTCATGGAGTAGAAGACGATCTGACCAAGCGACGTGTCACTGTTGTTATTTTACGTTAAAGGAAGACGGAGCGACTCGTTGGGACGATAAAGCAGAACAAAAACAAAACGTCTAAAACAGATTAAAAAAAAACTGTAGATTAGAAACTTGCAGGTGAAAATAAATAAAAATCACAATCAGTCACATTTCCCTCCTGTGGCTCCGTCCTCCTCCTCCTCCTCCTCCTCCTGCTGCTGCTGCAGCTCTCCGGCTCTGTGTCTGGAATTCTGCAGCAGGAGGGCAAAGTGCAGCGCTCGCCGCCCATGCATTGCAGCCGGGGGAGCGTTCGGCGGCGACCATCTTTACGTTCTTATCTCCCTCCCATACGCCCCCCCGCAGGCCAGGCTCAGCCCTGCTGTAATTGACTTTCTCCCACTGAGCCTGGCGGAGGCTTCAGGCTGCAGAGCTGCACCGAAAAACCTATTACACACTGCTGCACACCTACACACTGCAGACCTATAGAGAGAGAGAGGGCGAGCGAGAGAGAGAGAGAGCGAGCGAGAGAGAGAGAGAGAGGGAGTCTCTGTATTCATCCAGAGAAGTCGACAGCTTGTGTCTGTTGATTCAGATCCAAACAGGTAGGAGCGGCAGAAATCTGATTAACAAGCTTAGATCAGTGTGAGGACGACAGATTTGTGTGTGTGTGTGTGTGTGTGTGTGTGTGTGTGTGTGTGTGTGTGTGTGTGAATGTAAAGGTGTGAATGTGATGCGACAAAACCAACCTGCAGAGGCTTGAGACCTGCTGAAGTTTCTTTCGCAGTAAACATCACGGCTGCGCTCGTGCTCTGAGCCGTGAGAGGAGTTTGAGCCCTGCAGCCGGCAGAGAGGCGGCGGCGACGAGGTCATCGTCCGCCGCCGCCGCTGCTCACCATAACCTCTCGTTTCAGAGCCGCTGATCAATACGGAGCCAAACGAACAATATTGATTCGTCCGCGGCTAATTCAGCATGAAGTGAACTTCTAGACGATAAAGTCATTTAAAACTCAACATTCCTTCTCCGAGGCGCCGTGTGCACGAGAGCGGCAGGAAACCTCAAAAAGTAAAGTGTGTTTTGAAAAACTTCGCCGAGGTTTGGCGTGGATGTCCAACACGGTAACATCTGAATGTAAATGTGGAGTCGGCAGCATTTCTTCTTTCAAACGTGGCCCCTCCCTCCTGGGCTCACACGCCCCGCAGAATGTAGCGTGTACATTTACACCGAAGGCTACCGCACGCTAGCACAAGCTAACCGCCAGTGTTTAGCGTCTTCCTGTCCAACAGGAAGTAGACCAAACACAAGGTTCACCCTCGTTGCAGAACAAGCTTGTTTTCTCTTCCAAAGTCGCTGATTTGAACGCCGTCCATCCACGCATCAGCCCGGAAACGTCGTAAATCACCAAAACAAACCAGAACGGTAAGATCACGTCAGAGGACAGACACCAGCACACATCTACGGAGGCCCAGAAGGGACAAATAAAAACCTCTTTTTATTTTTTAAAGGAAAAATCTCCTGACTGCATCTTAAACTTGGGAATAAGATCTGCTTACTTCCTCTTCTTCTTCTTCTTCCTCTTCTTCTTCTTCCTCTTCTTCTTCTTCTTCCTCTTCTTCTTCTTCCTCTTCTTCTTCCTCTTCTTCTTCTTCTTCTTCCTCTTCTTCTTCTTCTTCCTCTTCTTCTTCTTCTTCTTCTTCTTCCTCTTCTTCTTCTTCTTCCTCTTCTTCTTCTTATTCTTCTTCCTCTTCTTCTTCTTCTTCCTCTTCTTCTTCTTCTTCCTCTTCTTCTTCCTCTTCTTCTTCTTCTTCTTCTTCTTCTTCTTCCTCTTCTTCTTCTTCTTCCTCTTCTTCTTCTTCTTCTTCTTCCTCTTCTTCTTCCTCTTCTTCTTCCTCTTCTTCTTCTTCCTCTTCTTCTTCCTCTTCTTCTTCTTCTTCTTCTTCTTCTTCTTCCGTATGCCGATTGAAAAAGAATCCGAACATTTTCTTTGCATAGATTAAAAACAAAAACCAAAAGTACACATGAATCTTTCATGCTGCGACACGTTCCTGCAAAGATTTACATCAAAATGTCAAAACTCATGTTCCAGTTTACGTCCAACACATTTATATTTCATGTTTATTGGAGTTATCCGCTTAGCTGGAAAGTGATGGGAATCTTTCTGGACTTAAACCTTGAACTCTCCGAAGAAGCAGATATGGAAGAGGAGAGAGAGAGAGAGAGAGAGGGGGAGGGAGAGAGAGAGAGAGAGAGAGAGAGAGAGAGAGAGAGAGAGAGAGAGAGACCTGTGTGTTTCTTCTCTTCCTCTCCTATATTTTATTGAAGCAAGAGTCTAACTAGGTCACCGTGTTCAAACCAAGCTCGCTCCACCGCCCTCTCTCTCTCTCTCTCTCTCTCTCTCTCTGTGTCTCTGTGTCCTCGGCTCACACCGGTCTGCTGTCAGAGCAGAGAGACGGAGAGGAGGAAGGAAGGAGAAGAAGAGATGGAGGACTGAGAGGAGGGGAGACAGATGAATGGAGGGATGTAATCAGTCAGGAGGGATGGAGCGATAGGAGGAGGATGATTGGAGGAGGAGGAGGAGGAGGAGGTAATCTGAGGAAGACGGGAGGAAGGTGAGGGACCGGAGAAGAAGGAAGTCAACATGAAGAAATGAACAGAGAGAAAAACCTGAGGATGAAATAAAGAACTACAGAAGAAGATGGAATTAAACATTGAAGATAAATGGAGGGATTGATGACAGATGTGCAGAAAAAAACGACAATATTTTTACACAAAATGTCAAAATGTATCAAAAGTAATGAGATAAATCTTCTGCACACTTTAAGAGTCTTGTTCGTCCTCACAGGTTGGAAGTTTTTATGTCGAGCTTCCAGGAAATAAATGAAGTCTGCAGTCTGAACCCACCATGTCAAAACTCCTTCTTCAGATTAATTTAGCACACACTTATAAAGCATCATCATCACTGCTGCATGCACACACACACACACACACACACACACACACACCAGGTTCATTTACAGTCACGTGTTTTTTCAATGCATTTTCACTTTTGCACCAAAAAAACAAAAAACAAACAAAAACTTAAACGAAAGAAAAAAATCAAAATATTTTTGGAGATTTTAAACTCGGCTGAGTTGTAAAAAGTTGAACGTGTCAGTAAAGAACGGGACAAAAAAAAGTGCCGTCTCGTCCGTGCCGTCTCCATGACAACAGTCTGTATGAGCGACACTGCTGCGTTACTATTGACCGCACGTTTTATATTTCAGATCGTTTATTTTTCAGACTCGGAGCGAAGACGATGTGGGGAAAGGAGACCATCTGAAGGCGGCAAAACTATAATATCTTACATCAGAGCGTCCGACAAGTTCTTCTTCTCGATCGTGTGTCGTATCCTTTTATAAACTTCAAAACAAATCGACCGAGGCTGTTTGCTCGTTTTTTTGGTCTTTATTCCCGCGTGATCTTGTAGTTCTCCCGTAATCTTGTAGTTCTCCCGTAATCTTGTAGTTCTCCCGTGATCTTGTAGTTCTCCCCTGATCTTGTAGTTCTCCCGTGATCTTGTAGTTCTCCCGTGATCTTGTAGTTCTCCCGTGATCTTGTAGTTCTCCTGTGATCTTGTAGTTCTCCCATGATCTTGTAGTTCTCCCGTAATCTTGTAGTTCTCCCGTGATCTTGTAGTTCTCCCGTGATCTTGTAGTTCTCCCCTGATCTTGTAGTTCTCCTGTGATCTTGTAGTTCTCCCGTGATCTTGTAGTTCTCCCGTGATCTTGTAGTTCTCCCGTGATCTTGTAGTTCTCCTGTGATCTTGTAGTTCTCCCATGATCTTGTAGTTCTCCCGTAATCTTGTAGTTCTCCCCTGATCTTGTAGTTCTCCTGTGATCTTGTAGTTCTCCCGTGATCTTGTAGTTCTCCCGTGATCTTGTAGTTCTCCCGTGATCTTGTAGTTCTCCCGTGATCTTGTAGTTCTCCCGTGATCTTGTAGTTCTCCCGTGATCTTGTAGATCTCCCGTGATCTTGTAGTTCTCCCGTGATCTTGTAGTTCTCCCGTGATCTTGTAGTTCTCCCGTGATCTTGTGAGCGGCGACGGTGGCGCTGAAAGGTTTCTTTAAAAACAACTGATGCTGGTGTCTCTGCTTGAAGCTGAGGGAGAGAGCCGGAGTGGATGCAGGCTGTGATCCTGTCTGTCACATCACACACAGACGAGGGATGGATTTAAAAAAAAAGGACAATATCATATATATTTAACACGACAAACAAAACTACTCACAAAAAGCCTCCAAAACAAAGTTCATCCAAAACCAACAGACGAGGAAAGACGATGAACCGACACCGAGTGGAAGAAACACCAGCTGCGGTTACACGGACATGAAAGCCTGATGCGAATAAAAACGCTGAGCCTGCTTACCATACACATTATATACATATATTATACACATATATAATACATAGATAATATACATATATTATGTTTATGCAGCTTACAGTCTCTCTCTCTCCTCTCTCTCTGTCTCTGTCTCACTCTCATCATTTGGATCATATTTGTATCGTATTAAAGCCTTTCATACGATTTCATACAACCTTGTTTTATACAAATATTACATTGTGGTAAAAAAAAAAAATCCACTTTGGAGCGATAGCTAGCGAGCTACAGTAACATCAGATTCATTGTAAACTGTTCATTCATAGATCAACGTTAGCGTGCTAGCATTAAAACTGATTAGGCTCTATCACTTTTACCGTCAGTTAAAAGTGAACTAATACAGCCTGATTTTAAAGAAGCAGCAGAATGTTTGTTTACAGTTGATCATGAATGTTTAATTAATCTGACCAATAAGATCAGAGAACATCAACTATGACAAGTTAAACAACGCTGCTGGAAATGTTTCAAATGTCTGAAAGGTGAATATATTACAAAGTTTACTTCATTTTTAAACTACTACTGCAGAGTTTATTAGTGAACACAGGCTGACATGTCACTTCTTCTTCTTCTGATGTTTCCAGCAGATATGACAGCAGGTAGGAGCAGTCTGCACACTGATTAAATGCTGATGCATGAACACACACAGCATAATCTGCTCATGTTATTCAGCCTCCATGTAAACAGACTGAAGATCAGGTTGAAGACACTCTGCACATGTGACTGCAGACCCAGGTGAGACTGATCAGGGTCATCAGGACAGGAGCACACTGCACACGCTCACACGGGGAGAGCCCCGGCCCATTCCCCAAATTCTGGATTTCTTCTTCTTGACGGCACAAACTTACAGACAGCATCCGAAATCACCGTGGCAACCGCAGGCAGGACGGTTTGATCAGTCTCCCCAGCTCCCATCATGAACGCAACGTCGGCAGGCAACATCTGCAGGCCTCCCCGAACGTTAGCGAGCTAGCTTGTGTTTGTTGGTGGAGCAGAGTGTGTGTGTGTGTGTGTGTGTGTGTCCCTGCTCTGTGAGAGTCTGTTTCCATTTCAGGGAGGACGTTTATAAAAGGTTGCACACTTTGTCCCCGACTTCAGACTGAACCGAAGTTACATGGCGTAAGAACAACCTTTGAGACTTTGTTGAGTAAATTAGGTTGAAAACAGAATGATTTGGTCGTCGAAGACTTCAAACTTTTTTTATGACAACTTTCTTTAACTCTGTCTCCGTCCCGTCCGTGTAAACACAGCTCCGACAACAACACAGCGAGCGGGACTCGAGCTTCTCCCTCACTGGAGACAGTCAGGATGACTCGGAGAGGATTCCTCACTTATTCATGTGTAAAAAATGTCTGTTTATATTTGCACAGATGTTTCACTTAGAGCACAGGGGGAGTGTTTGAAAAGGTCAAAACTCATTCAAGTTTGTCAGCCGTCTGAACGCCCCCCCCCCCCCCCCATACTGGTCTGGGGTCCCAAACAGGGTCTGGTCCGGGTCCTTCACAGCCCTGCAGTCGAACAGGGGAGCAAGAGTGGAAGGAGGTGAGACTCTTAACACCGCAACAACCACAGAAGTGATTTCAATGAACAGCTTGTTAATAATCAGGGAACACTTCAGAACATTATCAGTATAAATAGGCGACAACTAATAAAGTTTAAGTCTCAATTACAGTCAAACTACTTTGTTACACTGAGCTGAACAAAGGAAATGACTGTCTGATGCAGCGCCTATAGAGACTGTGTGTGTGTGTGTGTGTGTGTGTGTGTGTGTGTGTGTGTGTGGACCCTGCAGTCAGTCTCTGGCTGTTATATTGACACACACGCGCACACACACTGTACATTCCTTGAATGTTACAGACAGAGGAGAGAGAGAGAGAGAGAGAGAGAGAGAGAGAGAGAGAGAGAGAGAGAGAGGAGAGAGAGAGAGAGAGAGAGAGAGAGAGAGAGAGAGAGAGAGAGAGAGAGAGAGAGAGAGAGAGAGAGAGGGAGGCTTCGCGTTGCCATATCCTTGGAGAGCCTTTGTGCGCGCGCCCGCCAACTCGCCCGCGCTGGCTCTCTCTATCGCACGCGTGCCCGCCTGTTTGCGTGCGCGCGCCCGGGAAATAAAGAAAGATAGGTAAAAAGAAAGAAGAGGAGAGAGAGGGAGTGATAGAGGTATACCCACCGTCTTCTTCTTCTTCTTCTTCTCCTACTCTCTCCTGCTGCTGCAGTGTCTGATTCTCCCTCCACCATCTTCATCATCCTCTTCTCTCCCTCCTGTCTGTGTGTCTGGGCCCCCCCCCCCCCCCCCCCCCCTCCTCCTCCTCCATCCCGCTCTCCGCCAGTGAAGGCACGGCCAGATTATCACGGTGACAAAAGAGAGAGAGAGAGGTAGAGAGACCTTGAGAGAGACCGAGAGAGAAAGAGAGTGTGAACGAGAGAGAGAGAGAGAGAGAGAGAGAGAGAGAGAGAGAGAGAGAGAGAGAGAGAGAGTGAAGGAGGCTGCAGACTTTCCGCGCACAGAGGAAGAGGAGAGGAGGACGAAGAGACAGAGATAGAGGAGTCTCCATCTTCGCCATTTCAGTATGTTTCTCTTTCTTCTTTTTTATATATTTCCCTGTGATGACGCGCGTGACGCTCTTTGTGCGCCTGTTTCACGCGCTCCGGTCACCTTTAGCACCTTCCCTTAGTGCTCCTGTGGTGTGTCAGTCATGCTCCTGTTGTTCCAGCGCTCACTTTTGTTGACAGCCTTCTTCTTATGTTCCTATTTTTACATCCCCGAGCTGTGACAGTGTGTGTTTATGCGCTGTTATGGGGACAATCTCTGCTTAAACATGTTCTGAGTGTCAGTCACGCTTTTTTTTTTTTTTGGTCCTTTTCAAGACGTGAAATGTCTAAAATCTCTTGATATGTTTGTGTCTTCTTTGCACTGCTTTCTGCACGCCTTTGTATTGCCCCACTCTGAGCTGTCCTGTCTGCACTGTGAGTGACCTCAAACCACCTTTCGGATTGTTTATTCTCATGTTTTCATTATCATATATAATGTGCCGTGTTATTACTCCGAGGCTCCCGGCGCTCCATCACGTCCTGCTAATATTTCCGTAATGTTCCTGCAGGGTGCTGTGAAGCCTGTATTGTTCTGTATACGGCAGCTATAGGATGGAGACTAATAGGATATGATAATCCAGGCTGGGACCATTGTGGGGAGTATTTAGTATTCCTGCAGGGTGTCACGCAGCGTCACTGTTCCTCTAATATCGCCATAATGCCTCCACAGTGACGGAAAGTGCGCCTGTGCCACCAATTAGAGAGTCTGCAGTGACCTTATGGCACCTTTTTATATATTCACTCCATCCCTCCTGTTGTCACTGAGTGCCTTTTATTACATGAGGCTTTGTGATCGCTGTCTTTTAGGGCTTTAACATGTGATAAATGTTGGATTTATTTGCTCGTTTTTTTTCCGTCCTGGTGCGATGAAACGTTGCTCGACATGCAGAAGTTTTGAAGTTTTGAAACAGAACTTCAACACGGCGTTAATGTGGCATGAAGCCGAATGGGGGGGGTAAATTCCCTTCACCTGCAGGTTTCACACCTGAACGGGGCAAAAGCAAGCTGGTTTCTGCAGGTCGGGGGTTTTCCTGCAGGATGAGGGATCTCTCTACGACGGGGGTAGCCAACCCTGGTCCTCGAGGGCCTCTATCCTGCATGTTTTAGACGTCTCCCTCTTCCAACACACCTGATTCAAATGATTATCTCGTCATCAAGTTCTGCAGAAGCCTGACAACAATCCTGATCATTTGAATCAGGTGTGTTGGAAGAGGGAGACATCTAAAACATGCAGGATAGTGGCCCTCGAGGACCAGGGTTGGCTACCCCTGCTCTACGACCACGAGAAGACGCGTGATAGTGCTTCACATGAAACGTCTTTAAGTTTATTTTTGAGTCTTGAACAACCTACTCAGTCCGCCTCTGTCAGAGCTGGAAGTCTTCACAGAGAAGCACGACGCTGCTAGGAGACGAGTGTCGTGGCTCTTTTATTGGATGTTTATCGTAGATAAACTCCTCTTGAATCTGCAGACGATAAGCAGTCGGAGTCGAGAGTGTAGAAAATGTCAAGTGAGGACAAAAAGGTTCCAAAGGTTCCAAACTCAGGCCGATAGAGAAGAAGAGGATTGTGTAAACACGTCAGGACGTCTGAAGGAAGTTTAAAGCTGTGCATTCTGGGTACTCATGCCAGAGAGTCTGCAGTTTTGTTGTAGTCCAGACTGACTGAGACCAGGCCGGACCAAGACCGAGGCAGGGAGAGTCCAAGAACCAGGAATATAAAAATCACGTGCTCGTGTGCAGCAGGCACGTCACTGTTTAGAGTTCGACTGTAACACAAGTCAGAAAGTGTTTTTTCCTGTCAGTCGTGGTCGAGGACAGATGCTGTGAGTTCTGAGACCTTCAGAAAGTGGGTTTGACGAGCGAGCGTGCGTCTGAAAGAGCAGCTGCTACACCGATCTGTCCACGCGTGTCGCCCCCGACCCCCCCAAAAAACCAAAACTGTTGTAGTAGAAGCCTTTAAAATGGATTCAGACGCACGTCTTCACAGAGCGGTTAGTTTGACCAAAAAGTTGACGACACAGAGAGACGACATAAAGAAGCACGAGGGGGTTTTCATGCACGCTCCGGAGACTTCTGGAAGAGGATCGACTCGGCTCCTGAGAACCAGTCCGAGCACCACGGGGGGGGGGGGACGTGATGCTCGGAGAGTACCGACTCTGAAGCAACGTCTTGAACTTGGAGGATATTTTCATATTGCATATTTCCCTTCCGGACCTCAGCTGAGTATTTGGATCTGGAGCAGGCCCGGTTTCCCCCCCTTAAATATCTAATGCAGCTCAACCCGGGCCTGAGGAGTCAAACTTTACTGCACACGTCTTTTTAAACTTTCGAGCTGTGGAGAGTCAGAGAAGGAAGCTGAAGAGCCGGCCGTCATTCAGCGTGCATGAAAAGATGGAAGTGATTTCTGCTCGCTGACGTTGAAGCCGCGCTCGGCTGATTGTTCGGAGAGACTTCTGAAGAGACTCGTGTCCTTTCCAGGGTTTCTTCTCGAACAATAGCTGCCTGTTTAATTCTTTATTTTTTTCGTCCCAAATATCATTTTCAGGAATGTTATTATGTGATCGGTGCAAAGACGTGTTTTTGTCCAAAGCCTCATAGAAAAGAGAAAATCAAAGACTCGGCAGAAGTAGCAGAAAAATGCCCCGACGTGTTCGTTTAATTATCACCCAAAATAGAAAATATTCAAGGCAAAATAGTGAAGTTCTTTTATGAAAAGAGTTTCTCAAATCCATAGAAATACACAACACAGAACATTTCTCGGTTCCTGCGGCTCCACGCGACGTTTGAGCCGAAGACACCCGGATGAATCCTTAACCCGGTTCAGTTGGACCCGCTTCTCGTCTCCCCGTGGCGGCTCAGGTAGACGGGTAAACGCTGAGACCAGGTGAAGTCGTCTGAACAAGTAATGAGAAAAAAAAAAAAACCTGCTTTTATTTCCTGTGTGCTCTCAGCGGGGTCCGAGGCGGAGCTGGAGATCGTTCATAACTGCAGAACAAAATAAAGCCTGTGTGTGACGGAGCAGATTAAACACACACACACACACACACACACACACAGGACAGGTACACCTGCCTGCTGCTGGTCACGGATAAACCCGACCCAGCTGGAGGTCTGCTCACATCACAGCCTGACCTGCTGCAGTCACGTTAATTCTCCGACGTGAGTTCAATAAAGAACGATCGCAGCGTCATCGGCCTCATGCAGGACAACGATTGGACAAACTTATTCTGGTACCAGTCTCCACTTTAACAGAGGAAACACAGATTAATGCCCATCATACCAAACCGGACCGGACCGAACCGAACCAAGCTAAACTTAACCAAACCAAACTAAACCAAACCAAACCGGACCAAACTGATCTGAACCGAACCAAGCTAAACCGGACCAAACCAAACCGAATCAAACCGGACCGAACCGAACCAAACTCGACCGGATGAACCAAACTAAACCGGACCAAACTGAACCAAACCAAACCGGACCAAACTAAACCGGACCGAACCGAACCGCTTGGTGTTAACGAGGCTTTAAAGAGACAGCAGCTGAAACTCACAGAGTTTTTCCACTTAAATCAATAAGGAGCTTTAATAAGGAGCACAGACAGTCCTAGTGAACTGGAACTTCTCTCATTAATGGTAAAACTTTTTTGGCTTCCCAGCTCGTCTGATTCATCCAGGTGTGAACGTCTGCCATGAAACACTTTATGATATATCTCAAGTCTCAGTCCATCTGGTCAAAGAGAGAGAGAGAGAGAGCAGTGATTGGCCGCCCATGCAGAAGTGAAGGAACGTGTTCACGTGTTCAGTTAAGTTTCCCTGTCGTTGGCAGGTCATTGGCCAAGGACACGTTGGGCCAGAGCCGCACCCCCCCCCCCCCCCCCCCCCCCCCCCCGAATAAGGCCAAAACTGAATCTATGATTTTCCAGAGATCCATTGGGTTACCTCGGTGCCACTGAGTCGAATCACAACCGCTGTGGCACGAATTCATCCTCGTTCTAAAATTAGTCCGGGGGCGAGCGAATATTCCGGGCCGAAATCCAAATTTGCCTTTTCCTTAAAGAGCCGGAAAAAAGTAACGTGAGCTCTCGTGAGACGCGAGACTGTCACAGGAAATCAGCGTCACGTTAACGTGGCGAGGTGCGTGAAGGCTGCCAGCAGTTCAACAGAGCGGCGTCACGCCACCGTCCACCCAGGACGAGCTGGTGACTGTCACAACCAATAACTGAGACTTCTGTCCGTCCGTCCGCCCCCCCGCCCGTCTGTCCACCCGTCCGTCCGTCTGTCCACCCGTCCGCCCGTCTGTCCACCCGTCCGTCCGTCCGTCTGCACTTTATGAAATCTGAGCTGCTGCCAAGACAACCATCAATCTGATTAACTCATTCTGATCAATGGAGGAGCACATGCAAACACGCATCATCCACTTTCTATTCTCGAGCTCCGAATGACTCATACTGTAAAAACCACACACACACACACACACACACACACTCTGTACTACACACACACACACACACACACACACACACACTCTGTACTACACACACAGTGGTTATGGCCACACACATTTTTAATGATTCATCGTGGGTAGATCCTGCTCGCCATGAGGTGTGTGTGTGTGTGTGTGTGTGTGTGTGTGTGTATAATCATTCATGTGAATGGCAGACAGGCAGCTGCTCTCGGTGGAATCCAATTTAGAGGCGTGATTAATGCAGAACTTTTTTAATTTGCTCCGTACTCTGTGACCTCTGACCTTTTCCCCCCTTTATTTATAAAGCACTTTAAACAGCCACAGCTGGGACAGAGTGCTGTACATACATGAGAATAAAGAACGTAAAGCATAAACAATTACAAAATTAAAACAATAAAACACTAAAACGGGAACAGAGTGTCATGCAGGGTTGAAAGCTAACGAATAAAAATGGGTTTTAAGTTGAGTTTTGGACAGAGAGGGGGCGTGTCTTATGTGCAGTGGGAGGTCGTTCCATAGTTTGAGACGGGCAGTAGAAGCATCTCTCATCTCCCAGCGGAGGGGTTTTCTACTTCCGCTGTGACTGAGAGAGAGAGAGAGAGAGAGAGAGAGAGAGAGAGAGAGAGTCCGCCTGGATGATGAAAAAGAAAGTCAAACAGCCACCTTTGTCCGGGCTGTGCAGCCATGAAAGGAGACAAATTATCCTCCGATTCATCCGAGTCCTTTTCCGCCCGCACAGTGATTCCAGGAGGAGTAACGATCGAGGGGTCTCGGTTGCCCGCCTCATCTGCTTGTAACACATCATTAAAGCTTCACTCACTGACCACATCTACTCGCTGAACTGTCAATCACAAAGCCCCGCCCCCCCTTTGCTCTGGAGTAGAAAAGAGATGGGGACGACGACACCGGACTACAAAGATGTCAGCTTGATTGAAAATGGGCTTTTGAGTGTTCGAAATAAAATGACCATCAAAAAAAAAAAAGTATACTTGAAGTTGAGCTAAACTAGCTGACAGCTTAGCATGCTAATATCAGGGATGGTTTTTCACGAACTTCCAAGCCTACGTAGAGCGTGAGAGGCTGGAAGAGTTTCAACTTATTGTGTGAAGATCAACTTTATTAACTTTGTAAGAAAGATGAGTTTCAGCTTGTGGCCTTCATCAGGTTCACTCAGAATGCGTCGGTCTAAAACACTTAGCATGTATGCTAAAACGCTTAGCATGCTAGCCAGCTGAGAATAAGTAAAAATAGCCTCCAAGCTTCTTTCTCTTTCGTCCTTTTGGTTCCGTTTTTCTCCCCCAAACCAGGATTTCTCTTCTGGGGCGGGGAGAGAGAGGGCGTGGCCTGATTCCAGGATTGTCGCAAGTGATTATTTGTTCAAATGTTCCTCCGGTGTGAGACATTGATACGGTTGTTTTACTGCAGTCGGAGCCTCCCTGATGTTGAATTGTGGGATTCCAGATAGTGCTGCCGAAGAAGAAGAAGATGAAGAAGAACCTTTGTAGTGTCGACTGCTGGTCAGACAACAAGAGGTCCGACGAGGACCGCCAGCTGACGAGGTCAACCATCCTCCATACTTGTTTTTCTTCTGAAGATCATGGAAGTTTCATGAGTACAAAGAGCAGGACTCGTCTGATGTGCATTCGGAGGATTATAATGTTAGAAGTCGGTCCCTTCTGTTATTAAAATAAGTTCAGACTTGAAAATGGCCTTGTGTGTTAGCTCGCTTTAGCGTTTGACATGCTGTTGTTCTCACCCCTTCATCATCTGTTATGATTATTAAAATCATCTTTGAGGGCTTGACCCGTCATCAAGCTGAGACATTCGAGCAGGCGACGTCTCTGGATGTCAGTCAGGTGACGTCTGAGAACAGAAACAGACGCTTTTGGTCATCATGAAAGCATAAAAACAAACCTTCAGACCAGTTTTTGTGCGGCTCCTCGCTCCTGCTTTGAGGTGAACCTGCTCTGACAGAAGATCGTCCGAGGGCTGAAGAGGACTTTATCTCTTCTGAAGTGCCGACACGACACCAGCGGACCCGGTCATCACAGGGAGAGCAAGTCCAGCCGTGTGTTTTTGTGTCCGGGCAGGAAAATCTGCAGCGTGGCCCCTTTCACATTTTCGACATTTACAAGGTTTTAGAGGGTGAAACATGAAGTGTGGCAGGGTTCATTACGGCCGGTTCATGTGTGGAGTGGGAACATGAAAGGATAAAAATGAGAATCTCAAAAAGACCAAATGAAAAAAAAAAAAAAAAAGAGAAGGGAAGAGTTAGTTTCTAATTTTGGTTTAATTAAACTGGCGACGTCGAGATGAAACCAACAAATACAAAAAAACTTAATTCATAATTAAGTTTTCCATTTTCCAGATTAAAGAGACAATAAAAAGGGAAAACAAACAAATGCTGAAAATGACTCCATGGAATAAATACGAGAGAAAAAAACCCAACATGTGCAGGAATGTAATTGACTATGCTAATGTATAATTCCCACATGCATTCATTATTATTTAGCATGCGGCGTTCAGACTTTGGACTCTAGCTGTGATCATATCTGCAGATCACAGTCAGCTGCTGCCGCTCGGGCGCTCTCCGTGATTGGTCAGAGGTTAATTGACGCGGCTAATCACCCGATCAGTCCAGTCTCCATGGAAACCAGGAGTGGGGCTGATGTACAGGAGGGAGTCGCACCAGACCTAGCTGCTGCAGATTTATTTCTTTAACTTTGTGTGTGTGTGTGTGTGTGTGTGGGTGTGTGTGTGTTTACGCCACCGACTGTGCAGGAGCTGCAGCAGAGCGGTTCGCACATCGATCTGTCAGGGCGGCGTTCATTAAGCATCTGTTTCTTTTCATTTTTAATTAGCAGCTGTTAAAACTAACATGCTGCCTTGCTACACTGTTTTGATATCAATTCATTAGTCGCTCTCTAAAAATAGAGTCGAATATCCTGCACGGCACGAGAAGCAAAACAGTGCAACACTGTGACGTGCAAAAATAGATAGAAAAAAAAGCTGCGTGAAATTTGGAGTTTATGTATTTATTATTTTAAACAGAATCAGCTTTTTGTAAAATGTGCAACTGATTTTTTTTTTTCAGTCCACATATCAGCAGGGATGTTAATCGTAGAAATGATACCAGTAAAAACCAGACTAACAGTTTCGTTACCACGGCAACAAAATACAAAGTCCTGGCCACCAGATTTGAGGTAATTTCTTGTTTTGAATTGTGCAAAAAAGAAAAGAAAACTGTAGACAAACTGCAGCAAGGCGCAGAAATACGTTGGAATTGTTTTGTTGTGAAAATGTTGCCGACTTATTTGTGACATTTAGACGACGCTTTCTGCAGAGCTGCAGTCTGATACACGACTGGTGATCTGATGTCTTTGCTCGGACGTTGTAGTTTCGAAGGTTGCGACTGTTTTTGACGCTTTAATCATTTTAGTTTGCACGTGTTTGAAGACGATGCATTCTCTTAATTTAGTGATTGAAAGGTACTTAAGTTATAAAAAAACGTTTTCTAACTAGAAGCTGCTGCAAGCAAAGTCAGCGAGCCCTGTTTAAATCACATGAATGCATATTTTAAAACAGTGCTCTTCAACAGTGTGCAGGAGTCGGCCTGACATTTTTGGAAATTAAAAAAAACAAGAAAGGAGCCTCGTATTGGACGCCTGAGACTCGCTGTGGAATATAAACAGCTTTTTGTTTCATTCTTAGCAGAATCGTGTCAAAGTGAAAAAAGACCTCAGAACTGCTTCGACGTCTTTCCCCACCTCGGAGTCGTCACGGTGGCAGAATTCAATTTGGATATGAAGTATTAAAAATCTAACTCCACCTGTTTTGATTCCATGGCAACAAAAATGGAAATCATTTGTCGTCTTTAGGAATTGCAGGTAAACTCCTGCACACACTGTCCACATTTCAAACAATCATTGCCGAGGTTTCTTTGCTGAGACAACGCCGACTTGTTTGCACATTTTCGACAGTGCAAGTGAAAGAACAAGTAACTTCTTCATGTTTCATACATTCTGCTTAGAACATAATGTTCTTTCTATGTTGGCAACAGACCACATTGTGAATATGACCTCTGCTGGGTTTGCCCTGGGTTCTGCCTGTCAGGCAGCCGATCCTGTCAGGAGTAGGGTTAGGTTGTCACTGTATTATTAAACACATATGGGTCATCGTGCTGCAGCACACTCGACCTACAGGATAGTATTTATTTTTTTTTTTTTTTTTTTGGACACTGGTCCGACTCCATCGAAGGCTTTCTGTACGTGGTCATTTTGACCCGCAGTTGACGCTAAATGAAGAGTCAGTAGTGCAGAGTCTTTTTCCTTACAGACTACATCTACAGTGACTCTGATGAAAACACTTAGTGAGATATTTGAGTTTAAACCAAAATGGTTGAACAACAAACCAGTCAACATGGCTAGTTTCAAAAAGTGGCTTAAAGCAGGAGCTTCCTGTCCAGACGAAGATAACCGTCTGTTCATGAGCAGACAGACTGAAGCAGCGCTGCACCTCTCTCTCTCTCTCTCTCTCTCTGTTCACTTGTGTTGTTTGGTTTGTGCACTGCAGCGTCACATCACACACCAGGTGTTTCTGTTTGTTGGGTTTGATAAAAGTGCTCTGCTGTAATAAAGCACTGAGCTGCTGTCTGGCTCTGCCGCAAACACACACATCTCACCTGTCTGCTGCATGTGTGTGTGTGTGTGTGTGTGTGTGCTTAGTTTGAACTCACAAACATTTGCCTGGGACTGTTTGTGTTTGTGTGAAGCCTGAGAGCTGAACATTTGCAGGGAATAGTGACATGTGAATAAAAAGCATTGTGTTCCCTAATTGGCTGGGAGGACTTTTAAGACTTCCTGTGTCCATTAGATCCCGTAGACTCTGCTCCTGTCCTCTCAGACTTTTCACCCAGTTTTTTTTTTAATGGATCCTGAGACGTCTTCTCCTCCTGCTAGCAGCTTAACGAGCTGCTCCAACCATTAAGATCCCCCCGAAATCTCTGCACCATGAAGTCATTTGCATTTTAATTCATCCGGCACCAAATCTCCGTCCAAAACCGCACGCCAGCATCTCGCCTCAAAGTTGCAAAACAACGTTTGACGTCTCTTTTTTTAAATATATTTCCAGCATTCGTTTGATGATGTAAATAATACACATATTAAAAAAAAAAAACATGCATGATAAATGTATTGCTTTATCACTAATTCAAACATTTGCAAATTCTGAAGAGTGATGATAACTGACGTGTTAAATACAAGGCACTAGTTTGATTTATTCCAAAGCCTTGACAAAACCTATTTTATAGGACTTGCATAAGTCTGCTGGAAAAGCTCAGGATCTTTCCCGGAGGAGCTCTATATGTGAATGCAAACAGCCAAATTTTTTGCTCCGACTTCAGCCGGAGTGTCTCCTGCCAGAGCGCCGCAGGGTGTCTCCACTACGATCTCCGTGCATGTAATTAAATGGCTGCTTTAAGCTTTCACTTTTAGACAGGATGAAATAAGCTAAGATTTTTTTTTTTTTTATCACCTCGAGGGGAGATTGATTGAATTCATTGAACTTGAATTTCCCTCGGGATCAATAAAGTATCTATCTATCTATCTATCTATCTATCTATCTATCTATCTATCTATCTATCTATCTATCTATCTATCTGATGAAAAAAATAGAATGAGCAAAATGTACACAGAGAAAATGGCCATTGTTGCACGACGACTTCCTGCTTGTTTTTAGGGAGTCTCCTCCTGCCACACTCATCGTAGACGGTTTGGAGTTGTGTTTCAGGCGCGGCGCCACACCGCCATGTTCGACAAAGCACAAGACTTCTCCTGGGTTGAACTGCGTGGCTGTCATCTCTCAAATTATAGTCTTCAGAAACCTGCAGATATAAGTTCGCTAACAAGCCAAGCACTAGTCTTAATGGGTTCTGAAGCTATATTAAACTATGGGTAACCATAGCAGCAGCACGTATGCTTGTCAGCAGTAAAGTGAGTGGTGAAACTTCCCTTATTACTGAAGGATTGCTTAGAAACAGCATCTCTTTGTTCCTTGACAGTAAAAAAAAAAAAAAATGCAGGAACAGATGAAGCCAAAATCTTCCACAGTTTCCTGAACGGGACCCGGACCTCACCGTGCTGGATCCGTGCGAGGACCGTGCAGGGTCCGTGTCTGTAATGAGATGCAGTGCTCTCCATTGGACCGCAATGCTCTTTTAGTAGCAAACCATTAATATGTTGTAGCTTTTAAATAGTCAGGTAGATAATAAAGAAAAGATGAACGCCAGGCGCAGGTGTAGTGATGGCCTCGACATACAGAGGGCGCTGCAGCCAACAATGATGCGTTCATGAGGGAAAAATCCAACAAGTACAGAGTGTACGTTTCTATACTTCAATGGCAAAGAGGGTGAACCCTCTGTGCTATTCTGTGCAGTCTACATGCCTGTGTGTGTGTGTGTGTGTGTGTGTGTGTGTGTGTGTGTGTGTGTGTGTGTCTGAGTATAGGGCTCTGCATCATATTGTACCAGACAGGCAGAGTGTCGGGCTGAATACTAAGCAGCAGGAAACTCCTCTTCACACAGCGCCAATCCAGCCATATAGGACACTGTGACACACACACACACACACACACACACACACACAGGGAATGCTTTTTTTTTCTTTCTGCATCAAAATGTAAGGTTAGGCTTCTCTTCCTACAAAATAAAATCGTCACTTTTAATAACCTTCAAATACTCGTCTTGTTCGACTTCGCTCACAGAGCCGTGCTTTAACACTAGACAGTGTTACCTTCATACAATAGATGGCCTCCCTTTAGAAGCCCAGTTTTATCTCATCGACACGTAAAAATACGACAAGATTTTTCCAATTTTGAAAATATTTTTTCTGAACTCATTGAAAAATAATTCCTGACTTTTTTAGTAATTTCAAGAATGTGTGAAGACTTCTGAACAATGTCCCCACTTTGTTCGACGTCCTCGCTGCGTCACGTCATGTCAACATTTCACATGTACAGAATGTCCTCACCTCCTGGAAAACATCCTCCTTTACATAGTAACCTTTTTTTTTTTTTTTGTCATTCTTACTGAACAAAAATGTCCACACAATCCAAAATGTCCTCGCTTTACCTGCTAGTCCTCGTTATCAAGGTCTAAATCTGACAATGGTCCCCACAAAGATAGCAGAAGAAGAACCCACTCACACACACACACACACACACACACACACACATGCAGAGGCAGAACAAGGACACAGCCTATGGAAACACACGGCACACATACACACGTCTGAGGTCAGTACAGACTGCACACACACACAGATGCACACACACATGCACACACACACAGATGCACACACACACATGCACACACACATGCACACACGCACACACATGCCCATTAAGTGTGCAGCCCACTCAGTTGTATAGTTTCCAGGGAGGCAGAGGTTTTTTTTTTTTTTTCAGCGGCTGAGCTCTTCAGGGCGGGCGGGGGGGGGGCTGTATTTGATGTAGGGTGCGTTGGAGCACGCTCAGTGGAGTGGCGGCCTCAGATGCACCCGGCCTTGGTTCGCTGTGGCACCATAATGGGAGCAGACTGGGAGCTCAGGCGAGGCTGTCCAGAATTTACATTTATATTAACGCCGCAAACCCCCCCGGAGCTGCACTGCGGCTGAAGAGAGCGGGGCGTTCGAGGGCTGCTGTGTTCGCGTCTTCATCCTCAAAGTGTTGTTTCACTGTTGTCTTGCTCTCTTTTATGTTGCTGTTTGCGTTGAAAGAATCCCCGCAGCATTTCGTGGTTGTAATTGCAGACGCTAAAAGTGAGATCTTGCATTATTCACATTATTTTGGAGGGAAAATACTGCTGAAGTTTTTTTTTTTTCTTGTTGAAGGTTTGCTTTGACAACAGAAATGACGATAGTAAACCTTAATCCTCCCCACTCGCGTGTCCCCCCCCGCTGCCTTCAAAGGTGTGCGATTCCATCTTTGCTATTTTTAAGGATCTTGTCTGTTCATTCATTGAAAGATTTTATGGGTTCTTTGGGCACATTTTGAAGGACACACATGCAGATTCCCTCACAAATTTCTCCACAGTTTGTTTAGTTGTCCTCGAAACATGAAGAGCTAAAGACAAGATTGTGCAGATTCCGCACGTACCATCAACGTCAAAATTACAGATTTCTCTGACTGTCGCACCTGTTTAAAATGTTTGAATATTTTTATACAAACAGACGTTTTGTACTTTTTTTTTTTTTTTTATGAATTTAGACATTTTGAATGTAAACAGCTAGCGCAGCGAGAAACACAGAGGCGGTGTAGGGCAGGCGTTGACTTCGTAGCATTTCTTCCGTATAAGTATTTTCAAAGTAAAAGCCATCAAGCGCTTCATACAATGAAAAAAAATCAAAGAGAATCGTTTTTGTACTGTTAAACACGAGCTAACGGTGCACAACCTTGATGCTAACGGACCGCAGCATGCATGGAGTATGTTGGGATTTGGCGTCAGGCTTCCTCTTTGTTTATTATTACAGTCTATGGTGGGTTTAGTTGGTCTTGAGCTCCAACAATAACCTTGAGCTGACAGAATCCTAATCAAATCTGAAGTTTCATGCTGGTGGTCGTGATCAAAACATCTCGTCAGAGTCGTCACATTCGCCGAGAAAATGACCCAGAATCTGAAACGTTGCTGATTCAATCTGCTGAATGTTTTATCAGCTTTCTACAAAGTGCATTTTTTAGCTTCTGCCCACCAGATTAGATTTCAGTTCAACGTGTAAAAAAAACCAAAGTGCTTTACATAATGAATTAAAAAACATTAGGGCAGAAATATAGCATTAAACATTTAAATGCTAATTAAAAAGTGCACAAAACAAAAGTAAAAATAATTAAAACATGAAATAAATATAAGGGCAGCATTAAGTGCAAGGTGGAATATAATGAGTGTTTATGATGAAGCTGAAAGGCTGCAGAGAACATAAAAGTTTAAAGTCGTATATCTTCTCAAACTTTGCTTCAGGTTGGTGTTTTTTTAAGCTCTGCTTGTTTTCCTGACATGAATTAAATTCAGGATAACTCCTGAAAAAAATAAAAGCCGTTCGATTGGGTACAAGATCACGTCTGTCGTCTTTAAAGCAACTCATCCGACACAAAGGACTTTTTTATGCGTGTGCGATTTTGACCTTGTTGTTGGGTCATTTTCTGAAGGTTACTGAATCGTTCTCATTAACGGGTGTTGAAATGTTTCCATAGAAACAGATGACTGAATGATCTTTAGTGGATCGTGTGAAAGTGTGTTGACGGTATTCTGATCGAGTCCTTCGGGTGTTGGTTTGCAGGCCAGCGTTAGCGGTCACAGTCAAGCAAACAAACTTCAGCAGAACGGCTTTATTATTATTTTTTATTCATAAAAGGAAACGTTCAGGAAAACTAATAAATCAATGTGTTTTGTTTTTGCAGATCATGACTCTTGAGGACGGCCTCTGAAATTCAGTTTGGTATAAAGACTCTTCAGCTACATGACCAGTGCTACACCGACTTCTGACCAGGTAGGAACCCGCTCACGACGAGCGAAGAATAAAGAAAAGTAAAAGCACTAAGCGGATGTGAATCAGTGCATTTAAAGGAGCAGTATGTAGCTCTGACCCCTAGTGTTTAAAATTGGTACTGCAGTTTAAACTCTAATCATCACAGAGAGCTGTCTCCCCCCCCCTCCTCTCACACAGGTCAGCATGTGGTGGACACTGTAGCTTCAGTGTTTAGCCAGCTCTGCATGTGGTGGACACTGTAGCTTCAGTGTTTAGCCAGCTCTGCATGTAGAGACACTGTAGCTTCAGTGTTTAGCCAGCTCTGCATGTGGTGGACACAGTAGCTTCAGTGTTTAGCCAGCTCTGCATGTGGTGGACACTGTAGCTTCAGTGTTTAGCCAGCTCTGCATGTGGTGGACACTGTAGCTTCAGTGTTTAGCCAGCTCTGCATGTGGTGGACACAGTAGCTTCAGTGTTTAGCCAGCTCTGCATGTGGTGGACACTGTAGCTTCAGTGTTTAGCCAGCTCTGCATGTGGTGGACACTGTAGCTTCAGTGTTTAGCCAGCTCTGCATGTGGTGGACACTGTAGCTTCAGTGTTTAGCCAGCTCTGCATGGGTCTGTAAAGCTTTCTGCGTTCTAACCTCTCTCCATGTTTCATCTCCAACATTGATCCTAGTTTGAGCAGCTTTCTGCTGCTGGAGCTTATTAGAAACATGCAGAGGCTTTTTAGCTCGGGTACAATCACTTCTATCTGAAGCAGTTCCACTGCCCGCTTCCATCGCTGCAACACCTGTTCACCTGATAACTGCTCTCATATCTGGCAAACCCAGGGGCGTCCAAAACGGCCTTCAAAGCCCCGCCTACCTTCTCTGGTCCAATCAAATCCAGAGCATTCAGGAGCAGAATCTAAAGTTAGAAGGAGGACATACTGGCTGCTGCATTGTTGTCAGAGAAGCTTCAACACAGCAGGTTTCCTTCATGATCACAGAGGAAGATGAGTTTGTCCATTTTCCGGTGATAACGGGTTTTCTGCTTGTTCTAACAAGATATCCTCAGAGTTTCAAAAGCACACAAACAAACAGTTTAAGTCACCTTATTATTCACGGCAGCGTGGACATTATCCTGTTATCATGTGAAAACAAGCTCCGTGACACACAATATTCTGTTGTGATCTGGAAACACGTTTCGTTCTCCCAGGTTAAAGTGAGCAATATTTCAGGTTCCCAACAAAACCACGTCAATGAACTTGAACAAGAAAACGAGGTCAACTGAAATGCCTGGAATCATGTCCGCTTTGGGCTTCCGTAGTTCCGTGTTTGCATGTAGCCATAGTTAGTTGTTATGATGCTGCTGGCCGGTTATCAGGTTGCTGACCTGTTTTCAAGGGATTCCTACTGTGATTGTGTTTTTTTTCAGGTTTTTGTCGGGCCGGTTAGTTTCAGAGTGTGACTTGTGTTTCCTTTTTTTTTTTTTTTCTTTCAGATGGAGGTGAATGCGGTTAAAAAACGCCATCGCACAAGATCCAAAGGTGTCAGAGGTATGCACCCGTCCTGTTCGCTGGGCAGTCATAATAGTCTGCATGTTTGGCAAGCTAGTCAAGCTAGTAAACATATTAGCATTTGGAAGAGTATCTGCATCCCGATGTTTAGGTTCCTGTTAAAGGGTGCAGCAAACTTGAACACCTTCCCCCGCCCCCCCCCCCCACGATCAATGAGGATGGAAAAAAAGAAAAGACGGCCTCCAGTTCTGACCTCGCCAACTTCCACTGTTAGCTCCATGCCATGACTCGAACCCTAGACCCTCTGATTCCCAACCCGAGTCCCCTACAGACTCAACTACTGCCGCCACTTGGTCTCTATGTGAAGTTTTAACATGACTCTTTTTCTTCTGTGTGTCTTCAGCCGCCGTGGAGGCAGTAACACAGGAGTTATTCAGGTAGGTCAACCTCTGCTTCCTCCCACTTCCCTTCCATGCAGGACGCAGGCCATGCTCTGAAGGGTGTGCTCAATTATGGGTGCGTTGTAGCTCGTAACTGTGTGTGAACGCGAGTGGAGGGCGGAGGCTTCTGTATGGAGGAGGCGTGGCCAATCAGCAGTGTGTTTTGGTTTCATGCCGGAGTTCAAGGGCGACACCTACAGGATCAAAAAGGTCGCTCGTTTCATTAAGAGAATATAACGGCATGAAAGAACGAGTTTCCAGCAACATGTCAGGAGGGAAAAACTAAAGAAGAGCAACCAAAACAGCTCAAATAAAAACAACCTAAGGAGTGTTTGTTCTTGTCAGCTCATTATCGGACCTGGGATTCTCACAGCGCTCCGGCCTTCAGTCCTGGTTATGGATCCGTGAAGCTCCTCTTCACACTTGCGTGGGGGGAGTGAGGGGAAGTTTATCATTTGCTACGCGTCGTGTCGTTTGATCGAGTCGCCCCGGGGAATAAGTGTAAGAGCTCCTCAAAGACCTTGGCGTGACGTTTAAACGATGACGCTACACCGGCGGGGTTTTAATAACATGTAGAGGACGAAAGCCGCCCCCCACCCCCTGCCCCCCCCCTCCCTGCCCCCCCGCGCCCGCTCTGAACGCAGCACCGGTGCAACAGAAAACACAGAAAACACTGCGGCGTGTAACTTTGACCATGTCAGCTGAGTGCACAGAGAGCTTTAAAACATGGCGCTGTAACGTGATTGGATGACACACAGTGATGGATCTGTGGAGGAGCACGTTCATGTTACCCTGCTGTTTTATTACTCAACATGTTCAATCTAATTCCACTAATAATTCAGTTCATTTTGCAGCACGACTGCAGAAACACACAGCAGCTGCTGGCTGTAAATGCTGAATCTGACTTTTACCTGTGTGTGTGTGTGTGTGTGTGTGTGTGTGTGTGTGTGTGTGTGTGGGTGTGTGTGTGTGTAGGGAGGTAGTTTCTGCTTCACTTAATCCCATTTAGTAAAACTGACAAATATTGGTGTGTGCAGCAGATTACAGTTGAACTCGGTTTGATCCAGGTCATCGCCTTACTGTAAACAACGTGTCCTGTCGGCGCCGTGCGAGCCCCCGAGCAGACGAGCAGAGAAACCCAGCGTGATTCGCCCAGAATTTAAATCTGATGGGTGCTGCTAGACGAGAGAGACTTTGAAGTTACAGACGTGTGGAGTTAAAAAAAAAAAAAAAAAAAAAACCGTGAATATTTTTCATTAATTGAATTTTCACCGTCACAGTCCCGGACTAATCGGACTAATCTGCCGGGATAAACATATACAAATGAATTTGTCATTGTGCGGTGGCAGACTGGAGAGGGAGGGGAAGACATGTGGCTGTGATATTAAACGTCTTTCATGACTTCATGCTAATTACTAAATAAATACATCACATCTGTTAGCTCAGTGGGAGGCAGAGCTGCGTCACAGCGCTGAGTTCTTACAGTTTCAGGCGGCCTGCTGACCTTTCCTCGACGGCCGACATGTTCTCATTCCAACGTAAGAAAACCTCCTCCGAGCTGGAATATTGTTTCTTCTCGGAGTCATTTTTACTCGGATTTTAAATCAACACCACCTCTGAGAGGCTGCTTTTCCAGATCATTCCCGTGATTAGAAGGAAGACGCCGCTTCCTGTCGATTTATTTGTTGTTTGATTTTCAGCCCCTGATTACGACCACGACCTTCCCGGTCCCGTGATGATTCTTCAGTGATGTTTTGGGTCTTGACTCGGTCTCGATCCCTCGGTCTTGTCTCTCGGAGCACTCTGGTCTGGAGTGTGTCTTGTCTTGGTATCAGTCAGCAGGACGCAGTTTGAACAGCTGAGGACGCCCAGATCAGCTGAAAAGGCAAAAGGAAAAAAAAAAAAAAAAACTTTGCACATGAACGTGGAGTTCTGTTTCTTGTCTTCAATTAGTCTGACGGACCGAGGAAACGAGAGCGGGGTCGTCCAACTTCCAGAAAGAAACATCTGGTTGCTTTGGAAACAAAGTTTTTCTCCACAGAGGAAAAAAAAAAAAGAAAAAAAAGTATTTTGTAGTTTTAAGAAAAAGGAGGATTTTTAAGACTTGGTGCAAACAGCTCGTTAAGGTTAAGGTTGCACTGAGGCATTCTGGGTATTTTGTCATGATTGGAAAACGTGTTTGACACTGTATTGGAAAATTTGAGGAGCACACACACACACACACACACACACACAGACACACACACACACACATGCGCAGAGCTGTGGTGGGATCAATAAGTCAACTCTATCAGTCTTTGCTCCCACACAGATTGATGAGCCGCCTCACCTTGAACGCAGCGCCTCCTCTTCCTCCTTCTCTCCTCTTTTCTCCTTCTTCAGATTTTTCCTCTCATTCTCACATTCTCTGCTATCTCTTCTCCCTTTCTTTTGTCTTTTTTAATCTATGCCTTCTTCTTTCTCTTCCTTTTTAACCTCCTTCCTCCTCTTCATCCCTTTGCCTCTCTTCCTCTCTTCCTCTCCTTCCTCCTTTCCTGCCTCCATCCTTGCTTCCTTGACTTCGCTGTGCTCCTCTGCCTCTCCAAGCTCGTGATGTTAAACCTTCACCTTCATCTTCGTGCTGCTCTCATTTTAGCCCGCCAGTTGCAGAGTGTATAGATCAGGTGATGTTGGGTGGAGGGGTGGGTGGAGCTCTGCAAGCGGCGGGGTCAGATGCCGCGGGTGTGGAGTCCCTGAAGCCTGTCGGCGTGCGTTGGCTGGCGGTCTGCGTGTCTTCGGGGCAGTGAAGCCTGTGAGCTGCAGAGGAGTGACTCAGAGCTCCTGAGAAATCTGCTGCTGACTGCAACCACGATGCAAGAAAGAAAAAAAAAGAAGCGAGCAGACAGAAACACTTAAACCTGCTGCCGAGGGAGAGACACGCTGAATGAGATGTGTTGGCGTGCTGAGACATTAACGCCACGAGAAAATAATGTTCAACTTTTTAAAAGAGCACTTTTTTTTACACAAAACCTCCTACTGTACATCTCTTCTCCCGTGATAATCTTTACGCTGGACTCCAGGAAACACTGAAGACTTGAACCTTGTTTTATTTATTATTCCGAGGTGATCAGTACGTTTGGATGTTTGGCGTTTGCGGTGTTTCATTCTGATGGCAACATACAATCCAGTAAGGCCAGTTTGAATTATAGATCAATGACTTCGGTATCTTTTCCAGGAGCTGAAACGCAGCACAACACCGTTCCTTCAAGCTACCTACACACAACACGACTCCATGTTTTTTTTTAAACTGCGTTCAGTGCACATGCCAAAGTGCAGATTTGTGTGTAGATACTTTCTATGTACAGATTCTATGTAAAGATGTAGACTCTGCACTCAGAGGACTGGGTTGGAAGTTTTCGTGTTTTTGATTTTAGCACGCTTGTAGTGCTTAATTGTTGTCCAATCACGAATCAGCATGCTTTGATGTATGCAGGAAAAACAGTCTGTATGGAGAGCAACCGCTCGGCCATCTGCTGCAATCTGATTCATTTATCTCTATAAGCAGATATCTGCATGCAAGTACAGCAAACAAGCCGTTCTAGATCTAAACGTTTGCCTGGAGCAACAAATCGACCTCGCACTGTGTCGAAAGGTCAATCAGTCCTGACTGGGATGTGTCAGAAATGATCGATCCGACCGCTGTTCAGCAAACAAACATTTTAAAAGTACATTTCTTCTCCCCATGACGACGGACCTGACAGCGCTCAACCTTCAGCTTTTTACAAATCTGCTTGATGAGGATTTCATTTTCTGCAAATTGAAAACCTGTTAAGGGAAAAATGTGCGACGTCGGTGTTGCCCTTGAGCTCCAGCATTAAACCAAAACGAACTGCTGTTTAAGCCACGCCTCCTCCATACTGAAGCCTCCGCCCTCCTCCAGAGACACACCTCCAACCCACCTCTCCACTCGCCTTCACAGGAAGGAGTTATCAATTAACTAAATCGAGCTGCGATCACCTGTGTGTCCTGCATTGTAGTGTTAGCATGCTAATGTTAGCGCTCTGTAGTTAGCTAGTAGCTTTAATCACCTGTGTGTCCTGCATTGTTCTGTTAGCATGCTAATGTTAGCGCTCTGTAGTTAGCTGGTAGCTTTAATCACCTGTGTTTCCTGCATTGTTCTGTTAGCATGCTAATGTTAGCGCTCTGTAGTTAGCTGGTAGCTTTAATCACCTGTGTTTCCTGCATTGTTCTGTTAGCATGCTAATGTTAGCGCTCTGTAGTTAACTGGTAGCTTCAATCACCTGTTTCCTGCGTTGTTGTGTTAGCATGCTAATGTTAGCGAGACTCACCAGAATCTGTTTGCTGGCGCTGCTGATGTTCATGCTGACTCAGGTTTTTGTGTGTTTGCTCCTCAGCTGTCCCACTCCAGGCTGTGATGGCAGCGGTCACGTCAGCGGGAAGTACGCCAGACACCGCAGGTAGGATCACGTCACGACTTATTTAGACGATTCTATCAAGAAGTCCATATCGTTGGACGGATGGAAGCTTTGTATTGTCTCACCTAACGTTAAGACTTTCACTTCACTTTTTTCCAGTTCCAACAGTATTTTAAGGTGGAAAAGTTACATGTTGATGCTTTAAAGTGGAAATCCCCCTGTAATAAAGGTTAGGTTTAGGGTTAGGTATTGTGACAGTAGTGTAACGTATGCAGAATATATCACTGAAGACATTTGTAAATGACTTGAGACAAGTAGATTGTGTAAAAATGAGAACATCACATCATCATGCAGACTTTTTAAATATATTAAGGGGGCGGGTTTGGCTGCAGCCCTTCCTGTTGGCTTCAAAAGTCTCACCATGCAGCTCCAAATGTTCCCACAATTATTCATGTCGCAGTTTGAACATTTCCTGGATCAGCGTGGTTTGCAGGTTTTGCAGCCTCCGGCTCTGTGAATCTGCCGCTCTGTCACGGGGCTGCGGATAGAAAAGCAATCAAGCAGAGGAGGGAGCTGTGAAGTGCTCGGGTCACACAGACCCATGGCTGTCCGTCCTGCAGCCTGAGGGGTCAGAGTGCTTCAGATCTCGGACGCTTTCGGAAATAGTGAATTACCCGCAAACGCAGGGGGGGCCGCTTCAAATGTGACGCTCTCTGTGAGTCATTTAAGCTTGTGTCCAGTGGAGAAATCTTCAGTCGTAAACCTGCAGGCAGAGCGAGGAAAAAGTACTCCCACAGCAACAACAGGCATCTAAAACAACGAAATCAGCAAGGGCTCAAGTCTTACTCAAAGTTAAAGAGCCATTGTGTAAAATGATCTTCCTCTGTGATCATGAAGGAAACATGCTGTGTTGAAGCTTCTCTGACAACAATGCAGCAGCCAGTATGTCCTCCTTCTAACTTTAGATTCTGCTCCTGAATGCTCTGGATCTGATTGGACCAGAGAAGGTAGGCGGGGCTTTGAAGGCCGTTTTGGACGCCCCTGGGTTTGCCAGATATGAGAGCAGTTATCAGGTCAAAGCAGCAGGTGTTGATCAGAGACAGATCTCTGCAATGACTTTAATTTGGACTGCATTTGTGATTCCATTTTTAAAGAAAATGGACAATATTTCTGAAAAACAACAAAAAACATTCCTCCGCTCAAATCCTGGTCAAAACATCGTAAATGTGAAATATATCTCAGGTCTGCATTAGAGAAGAAATAACAAAATCTGAGTCCTGAGTATCAACCTGCGGAGGTGGACCGTTAGGTGTATTTCATTTTTCTAGGCATATTTATTTCAAACAAAACATCTGTTATGAAATTAGAGCACTCGTTGATTTGTTTTCAGGTCATTTTGTAGTATCTGTGGGGTTGTTTTTCAGAGTAGCAGCTTGTGTGTGTGTGTGTGTGTGTGTGTGTGTGTGTGTGAGTGTGTGTGTGTGTGTGAGTGTGTGTGTGTGTGTGTGTGTGTGTGTGTGTGTGTGTGTGTGTGTGTGGAGGCTGGCATAAAGAGGTTGCAATGCTCAGGACAGCGGTGGTTTGGCGCCTGAGGTAACAGAGAGATAATGAGAAGGGCAGGATGGCGAATCGCTGGCAGAGCAGACCGATGGTGCTTTGAAGGGCATAGAGAAAATCAGGAAAGCCCAGCACCACACACACAGAGCCAAACAATCAAGAGAACAATAATGTACTCATAGAATCATATATTTTATGTTTGTGACAAAACGGGAGAAAAGACCTCTTAAAATCTGCAAGATTCTCAAGCAATAATTAGTTTCTGTGGACTTTCTCTGATTTGCTGCAGGAAATATGTTGTTGTGTTGAGGTACAACTTTCATGGACTTCAACACTGACTAATAAAACACACGCCTTAACTTGGAGGAAACAGAGATCACGAGAGTCCAAATCAGACGAAGCGAACAATGTTTACACACCTCGGGCCTGATTTACTAAATGTTAGCTAAAGCAAGCCTCTCCGATGGCAGATAAAGCGCTCCTCAGATGAGTTATGGTTAATAGCCAGTCGAGAGACAGGAGTCTGTTAAATAAACTGTGGGAAGTTGATTTCCAATTAACTGTCATGCTAACGAGCTTGCGTCTGGAGAGTGTTTCTCTCTTTGTCTTTAATAACTTAATGAAATAATTTACTGTCATGAGGACAGAACACATGTTGTCATTCAACGTAGGGAGAGAACGCACAAAGAATACGGAGAATTAATTATAAAGTACTTGAACCAATCAAGCAGCAACCTGGGAAGAGCAAAAATGAAGCCAATGCAGAAGGGCAACAAAAACTGCAGTTCCTTGAACGTCCACTTGAGGCTTGTTGCAAAAGACAACGTCTCTCCATCAGGCCTCATATTAAAATGTGCAGCAGAAATGAACATGTTTACAGCTTGGCTAATATCAAAGTTGACTCTATACCTAAATTTCCTTGAGGGAGTCATCCCAAAAGGATCAATAAAGTTCAGTCTAAGTCTATTGAGTCTAAAAAGATCACCAACTTTCATAATTAGGCCCATAGCTGGCTGACATGTTGGCACGTTGCACCAGAAGGCTTAACTCCACCTCTTTGCCTGCTCCTACATCTATTGAAAGTCAGGTAGAGTCAGCATCTTTGGTGACAGCCATCATCCGCCTTGAGCTGCATTAGCGCTCTGCCTCACAGCAAGAAGTGTGGAGTTTGCATGATCTCCTCCCTGTGTACATGGGTTCTCTCTGGGTACTCCAGCTTCCTCCCACAGTCCAAAGACATGCTTGAAATGTTAATTAGTGACATAGTCAGTAATTGTGCACGTGGTTGGTTGTCAGTCGCTGTGTGTCAACCCTGCGATCGACTGGCGAACGGTTTAGGTTGTAACCGTCTCTCGCCCAAGGACAGCTGGGGTCGGCTTCAACCCTCTGCTGCAGTGGGATAAGCAGTATAGATTGTGGACGGATTGATGAATGGTTGGATGGATGAATGTTGGATGGATAAAACACTGGATGGATGAAAGACTGGGTCGTTGGATAGATGGATCATTGGATTGTTTGGATTGTGAATGTTGGATGGATGAATGAATGGATTGATGGATGGATGGTTGGATGGATCATTGGATGGATGGATGGATGGATGGATCATTGGATGGCTGGATGGATGGATGGATGGTTGGATGGATCATTGGATGGATGGATGGTTGGATGGATTGATGGATGAACGCTTGGATGGATGGATTGATGGATGGATGGATCATTGGATGGATGGATGGTTGGATCATTGGATGGATGGATCATTGGATGGATGGATCATTGGATGGATGGATGGATGGATGGATGGATGGATGGATGGACGCTTGGATGGTTGGTTGGATCATTGGATGGATGGATGGATGGATGGATGAATGGTTGGATGGATCATTGGATGGTTGGATGGATCATTGGATGAATGGATGGATGGATGGTTGAATGGATGAATGAACGCTTGGATGGATGGTTGGATGGATGGATGGATTGTTGGATGGTTGGATGGATGGATGGATTGTTGGATGGATGAATGAACGCTTGGATGGATGGATGGATGGATGGATGAACGCTTGGATGGATGGTTGGGCTTTAAAACAGCTCTTCAGAACCTCATCAATGACATCACTTCAACAACATTTATCTTTTCTACAGTCTTTGGTTTTTACCTGCATCCTTTTGTTGTGACTCTGAAGAGCTGAGGACCAAAGTGCAGAACTGTTTCTCCTGTTCTGATAAATAATCATGCCAACTTTTACTGTGAGAGCAAAAAGGGCCAGTGAATGAAAGACAGATATAACCAGACACTGTCTGAGTAAAAAAAAAACAAACAACAACAGAGAAGTAGGTCGTCTGATGAGCCCTCTCCGGGGAAATGATGGCTGAATCACTTCATCAGTTAATCATCTGCTGATCACGGTCGACTACAGTACACAAACATGTCATATTTTTACAGCCAGCAGAGCGCTCAGTCCGTCCTTTTCTATTAGTTCAACCTGTCTCATGTCTCAGGTCAGAAAGTGTCCTCCAACTTGACCAAACATAACTCAACCATTTTTAACTTCCTGTCACACATCACATTTGGAGTCATTCTGCTCAGGAGTGGAGAGTGAAAGTTCATTTTTAGAGTTCTTAACTTGAGTTTTATTTTTTGGGGAAAAGTTTGACTCTGGCTCGACAAATATCGTACTTTTGACTCCGCTTCATTTCTATGAATGATCACGTTATTCGCCACTGTTTCTCTGAAGTCAGCACATGAATGTACCTTTTTTTTTTTTTTTTTTTTTTTTGAGTTTGTTATGTGGAAACCTCCAGCGTTGAAAAATGAAGCAAATGCAGAAGTGCAAAATCCTGCAGTACGTCATGTGTCCACTTGAGGCAGGCTGCAGAATGTCACTCAGACCAGGCAGTTCATTTAGTGGGAGTAATGATGGCTAAGGTGGAGAAGGAGGATTATCCTCCACCTGACCTTCTCTGAAGCCAATGTTTGAATATTTCCTCTCTGTGTAACTCTCGGCTGACATGGCGTTTGGCTCACCAGGCGTCTTGTGTTGTTTCTTGTGTTTCTGAGCTGCAGATCTGTAAATCTGTCGCATGAGATGAGTTGAAAGAATGTTTGAAAAATAAAAGTTCAGCAGCAGAATGAACACCCATGACTGCACTCGTGAAAACTTGAAGGCGGTTGGATGGATGTTTGGAGAGAATAAGTAATACTTCAGTCTTTTGAGTCCTCCAGAAGTTCAACTTGAAGTAAAAAGTTGAGTGAGCAGCGTTCACAGGTATCGCAGTCACGTTTGAGTCCTCAAAGTCTGAGGATGTTTGTCAAGACCTTTACACAAAGAAATGATGTTAAAAAGTGTCTGTTGATTATTTGTTAGTGTTTCACATTGTTAACATTTATAAAGATCTCGACGGAGGATATAATGCACTTTTGGTTTTCAGCTTTACGGTTTGAAGGTTTTTTTTTGAGCTGAAGAGAGACAGGAAATGTCGGGATCAGAAAGCAGGTGATGACATGCAGCAAAGGATTCAAACCCACTATCGCTATCTCTGTACACGTCTGTGCACGACATAACCGCTAAGCCACCGGCGCTCCAGTTTTGGCACCGTCAAACACGTTCTTTTATAATGTTCATAGCAGTTGAAGGACAGGTTTAATATGCAGTATTGATTTAAAACAACACCTGTGCATGCAGTCGTTATCCCCATGCATCAGATGTCGACTCTGCAGGCTCTTTTCCTGCATGTGTAGAGAACGACACCTTTGTGTTCTCTGAACCCGATCCTATTCTCAGCACCAAACCTTCAGGTTTAGAGCCACAACATTTCACCACATCTTTTCCTCCCTCCTGCTGGGATCTACAACTTCCTGAAGCCGAGACGTAGCTCCTGCTGTTCATTGTGCATGAGTCGGCGGAGGGGGGGGGGGGGGGGGGGGGGGGCGAGCCGGGTTCAAAGTCACTGCCTCTCCCCCTCTCTCTCTTTCCCCTCTCTGTTTTCTTTCTTCCTCCCCTACCTTTCTTTGTCTCTCTCTCCCTCACTCTCTCTCTCTCTCTCTCTGGAGGATGTCACCATGGCGACAGCACCGTTCGGATGCTGCAGTATGAAGACCAGGAGGGATGCAGCCTGTCTCCCATGGCAACCCCTAGTATAGGATGTGAACATCATGTCGCCCCCCCACCCTCCCACTGCACCCCTCTAGTCTTCATCTAACAGCATCTACCCAATCTCCTATATTCTCCCCTCACCTCCTCCGTCTCCCCCCCCTTCCTCCATTGGTGCCAAGCGTTGCCACAGCGATGAGTGTTGGCATGTGGCATTGCCGGCGGCAGGATTTTTCCTAACCACACATACCTAGGTGTAATTATCACACTGCGGCTGATATTTCTGTCGCCTGACTCACTCTCCTCATTGACGATTTTTTATTTAAACGTGATACTATGAAGTCACCTTCTTCCAACTTTAATCAACACTTAAAGCACTAAGCTCAGCTCCAGTGGTTGATAAGGATAAATTAATCTCCATTCTCACAGTTTGTTTTTAGCCTTGAGGTTTTGAAACATTTCGATGAAAATGTGGAGTCTGTATTTGGAGCTCTGGATTATTGCATTTGTACCTTTGTAATTGGGCAATGTTGACCAATCAGTTATAACCCTTTACAGGGCAAGTGGCTATTTTTGGTAATTTCTGCAAACATTACATATAGCCAGCCTTCTGCACCTCAGTAAGGTGGAGAAGCATGTGATCCTCACTCAGCCAATCAGAAGAGATCACCCTATGTCACTGTTCCTGCTATTGTGATCTTAACCAAATATGGTAACTTTGTCAATGTTACAATTTTTGACCTTATTTATAACAGAAATAAAGTTCTGTTATGTCCCTGAGTGACACTATGATGGAGTATTTCAATGAGCGCCCTGTAAAGGGTTAAAAATGTCCAGACAGCAAAAGCAGGCCGAACTGAATCGTCATCAGCAGTAAATTGGAAAAGATTTATTTATCAGTATAAACAGCAAAAAAAATCAAAACAACAACAACAACAACAACTGACAAATCTGCTTGATGCCGTGTCGACCTGAGTAGTCAGCTGAAGTCCATTCATCATTTACATTTTCAAATTTGCATCATGACGTCGTGTCAACAAACTTTAAGTTTTCTAAATGCAAATAAATCAGCAACAGATGGACTTGTTTTCAGATCCATGAAGAAAGGGGAGGAGCCTCTTTACAGTCCAACTGAGTCTCAGCAGAAACAGATGAACGGCTGCTCTTCTTTGGGCTGGAATTACAGAAGAAGAAGAAGAAGAAGAAGAAAAAAAAAGAGGGTTTTCCGTCTGACGGCTTCTCGGGAGCAAAAGCACACACTCCTTTCTCAAGGAGTGCTGCAAGTCATTATTCCCTGAAGGTCGTTCATCGCTAACCGCTAGCTACACCAGAGCGCTCGAGAAGTTCGCCGTCATCAGACGAGACGAGTCTGATGATGATCACCAAGTGACTGACCTCTGGTTAAACTGACTATAAAACCCTTTCACAACATCAAGGTGTCTTCATTTGTTGCTTTGTTAACTTAACACGGTGTTGGAGATGATAACAGACCTCCAGGCGTCCTCGTAGAGACAACAATGGAATCCCAGGTGTCCAATTAGAGAGCCATGGATTTCCACTTGTCCTTGTAGATAAAAGAATTTCGCCCAAGGCAATAATTGGACTCCAGGTGTCCCCATAAAGATGGCGTCGGTATCTAGCTCCCAGAGAGGAAGTGGACTCCAGCTGTTCATGCTCGGACAGTAAAGTACACCGTGTTTAAAGATGCTGCGTAGACCCAAAGAAGGACTTCAGGTGTCCACGTTGACACAGTGTTGAGCTGTCGTGATGTTCACACGGAGACGTTACAGTGGACTCCTGGTGACCACGGTTGACTGCAGGTGACCTTTTAGAGGTCAAGGTCAGAACGATTCCAACCAATCACCAATCAATCCATTCAACACACCGCCTGAACACAGCAGACTGCAGCAGATCAGATTAGTAAGAGGAGAAAATGTGATGTGAACCCCCCCCCCCCCCACCCCCCCCACACACACACACACACTCTCTCACTGCACATAATTACCATGCATCGTCTCTCGCCCTTGTCTGCAGCATTCCCTCGTTTCTGATCTGCTTTAATTACCACCGGAATTTTAATTGGCGGGAGACAGCAAGGTGGCCGAGGTCACACATATACCCCCCCCCCCCCCCCCACCACACACACACACACACACACACACACACACACTCTCAAACACAGGCAGCCTGACAGCCTATAAGGTGAAAGACGGAGGGATCATTTGAGGAGAAGTGAATCTGGGGGGATTTGTGTCGCAGTATGTGGAGAATTGATTAAATCTCTTATCTTCCTGTCTCACATCACTTTAAAGTTTTTCTGACCGTTTCGACACGCTGACTGTTTCAAAATCGAGAACATATTAATCTTAAACATGTTATTAAGACAGATGAAGAAAACACACAGACTGTAGGTATGAAAGGACGAAGCCTGACTGACGTCAGCCGTGTGTCCCTGCAGGGGGCGCTGGAGTCCCCTGTGTGTTCCTGCAGGGGGGCGCTGGAGTCCCCTGTGTGTTCCTGCAGGGGGCGCTGGAGTCCCCCGTGTGTTCCTGCAGGGGGCGCTGGAGTCCCCCGTGTGTTCCTGCAGGGGGCGCTGGAGTCCCCCGTGTGTCCCTGCAGGGGGGCGCTGGAGTCCCCTGTGTGTTCCTGCAGGGGGGCGCTGGAGTCCCCTGTGTGTCCCTGCAGGGGGCGCTGGAGTCCCCCGTGTGTCCCTGCAGGGGGCGCTGGAGTCCCATGGATGGCGGTCTCCGTGCTGGAAATGCTGTCTCAGCCTAACTTTGAGTCAAGCTGAGAGCTGAGGCGGGTTTGAAGCTTCTTGACGGATCATTATCGATCATTAAATCTGTATTTATTTATTTAAGTGTTACATCAAGACACTTTACAAAAAGTAGGTAAAAGACCTCACTTAATGTTATATTACAAGGACGTCATGGCGTGGCAAGAAAAAAAAAACAACATCCCTTTAACAGGCAGAAATCTTCAGCAGATTTGGGCTCCTGATGGAACAGCCGTCTGCTAAAGCTGAGCTGGGCTTGAAAATGGGACAGGAGGAGATGGGACAAGATGCAGAAAGAAGGATAGGAGGAGGAGGAGGGGGAGGGGGATTGGTTGTTTGGGCAGGCCTAACTATGGATAACACATGTCGTTTTCAATATCAAAACAGCAGTAACTAATGTGTGTGTGTGTGTGTTCCTGGAGCCACCCTCAAGTGGACACTCAAAGAACTGCAGGATTTTGCAACCTCCACATTGGCTTCATATTTTAAGACCTGAGGACGCCCCCCCCCCTCTCTCTCTCTCCCTCTCTCTTCTTTTCCCTGATCTTCACTCTTATCACTGAATAAAGACATGAAAAGCCGCCCCCCCAAAAAAACCTTAAAAAACCCCCCAATAATAACGACAGCAGCAGCAACAAAAAACAGGCTTAGCTTAGCTTAGCTTAGCAAGATGTTTGTTGTTGTTGTTGTTTTTAATCTTCAGGTACCAAAGCGACTCGGCTAGGTTAAGAAAAAGAAGGTCATGGTTTGGGTTTAAACAAGTTCTCAGACTGGTTCGAGTCAGGGTTAAGATCTGACCAATGCACTTCCATTATAATCATAACATGCATAACTTTGAATCTGTTTGAAATGGTTGCACATGACAGTTAATCTCTGGTAGAATCTTTATAAGCTGTATTAATGTTTTTATTTTTGTCAGCTGTGATATTTAATATTATGCTCGATAAATAAACTGAAAGTGACTAAAAAGACGTCTTTTTGTAGCATTAGCTTGTTGGGTGTGTTAGCGCTTCAGCTAGCTTTTGTCCTTTTGTCTCGTGGTGCTTTTCAACTTTGGTAGTTTATGAGAGAAAACGCAGTCGAGCCTCTTTCTTCACTCTGACTGAGCGCGTGTCACGTTGACACTTTGAGACAGACAAATAAAGACGTGGTGAAAACCTTTCCTTTAGCAGGTTCGTTTGACAAACGCACACCGCTTTCAGTCAGTTAAATATCGTCGCCTCCTCCAACTCGCCCTCCAAACACAAAATACGCTCTTTCATATGGAAATGCACTAATTGATTTCCTAAAATCCACATTAAAGCCCTGTATAATTGTGCTTGCTGTTTTGGAGCAATTAAAGCAGAATTCTCCCAACAGTTAATGACTATAATGGGATTTGCGTAATTGAGGCCCCGGTTGAATAAGCTTTGGAGGTTTTTTTTTTTTTCTTTGGAGGCTGATTCTCCTCCTCGGTGATGGCGGGTGGAAATCCACTGCTGGCTCTGAACAAACGGAGCACAGCAGAAGGAGGACCAGCAGTTTGACCTCTGACCTTTACACACAAAGACGATCCCTCTGATGACCCCTCTTGTTTCTGGCTGTACAGATGACGACATCAAACTGGAGCCTTTTTGACAGATCACATCTACAACTGCAAAAACACACGAGACCATTTTATTTTTTTTGTCCTACCTTTTTATTGAATTATAATTACCTTTAAGGACCAATCAGAGCGAATAAAGAAGCTCCATGTGGAAGGGAAGCCTCTCTGTGGATCGACGCTGATGCTTCCTTTTTAAAAGCAAAGACAAATGTCTGATATGTGGACGCTGTTCGGCTCTCATGTTTGACCAGTGTTGTAAAGTTCTCTCATTGTAAGCCACTCTGGGCTTGTTTTTCTGCACAGATTTTGTCGGTCACAAGTTCAGGTTTTTTTTCTTTCTTAAGTGCTGTCCGTCTTTTTCTTCGACCTGGTTGCTTCATTCTCTTTGGAGAATCATCCGCCCTTTTGCTACCGTAGCCGTTAAGCGTCCACGCAGCGGAGGAAGCTGGTGGGAAAAAGTTCCATTTGAGCCACTCAGACCTGTCGCATAAGGCTGAATACGAACGCAAAGGACATTTTAATTTACACTTCAAGCTTTCAAATGTTTTATTTTTTGAAAGATTTTCGTGAACTTTGGAATTCTGTGCAGTTTTAATGAAAAGCCTTCTGGTTTTGGGAGGTTGATTTTTGTAAGCATCCTTCAGTATAAAAGTGTTAAGAAGTCAAGTCGACATGTTAAAGACACGATGAGAAGAAGATGAGCCCCCATTGGCAGATAGTGGGGGGGGGGAATAGATGACCCAAAGGTTTTCAGTATGCTAAGAAGTGTTGGCGCTGTGTTCTGGATCAGAAGTGAGTCTGCTCCCGCCCTGCGAGCGTCTGACTGATGTGGCTCAGTTTGTTTGACCCGAGAATGAGCTTCAGTTAGCGTCGGAACGAGACGCTTTAAGTTGCTGAAGTTGAGGAGAAAAAAAAAAAAAGCAGAATAGTTCAAACGGTAAACAGGAAATGAAATATGTGCTGCTGACATGTGTGTGCCCTCTGTCTCACCTCAGCGTCTACGGCTGCCCGCTGGCCAAGAAGAGGAAGGCTCTGGAAAAACAACCACTGGAGCCAGCTGCCAAGAGGAGACCCTTCCTCACCTCCTGCCCGGGGGAGGAGGAGGAGGAGGAGGAGGAGGAAGAGGATGCTTACACCAGCTACCAAAACAAAGCCATGGAGGTCAGGCCAGAGGGGAAGGAGCAAGGGGAGGTAGTGGAGGAGGACGAGGAGGAAGAGGACGGGGAGAGAGAGGGTGATGAAGAAGACGACGGGGACGTGGAGGACGAGTTCTCCGAGGAGGAGGAGGAGGAAGAGGAGGAGTACGAGGAGGAGGAGGAGATAGAGGTGGAGCGAGTCGTTACAACCGTGGGAGGAGAGGAGGAGGAGGAGGATGAAGAGGAAGAGGAAGATGTCGAGGATGGTGATGATGAAGAGGAGCAGGATGATGAGGAGGAGGAAGAGGAGGAGGAGCAGAATCGTCAGCACGGTGAGTTTACAAACATGCTTCTTATTTCTGAGAGTTTTGAATCCTCGCAGATCGACATAAAAAATAAAAACATGCATAAAGGGTTAAAAGCTCCTTAAACGGCGTCTCTGTGCGTCGGGTTCGATTCCTCACATGTTCAGATGGGAGTCGGCCCTCTCGCTCGGCTCACGGAGGAAGCGTTGTTTTAAAACGTGAACTTCATTTCACATCGAAATAAACCCCAGAAAGGTTTTCACCCGCCGCCGCTCTCAGCTCGTCATCGTCACGTAGATGAAACGTGGAGAGCTCACCTCGCCGTCTCGTTCACACTGAGCATGAGCAAAGTGCACGGAGCACGCCGACTCTCCGGCCATGTTTAGAGACTCCGTCATCCTTTCTTTACTTATTTTATTATGTGTTTTATAGAAGTCACAAACCAACCTGAACACTTAACAATGCAAACAAGCTGCAGGACTCCGTCGTTTGCATAATCCTCTTTATTAAAATCCACAGTAGAAAGATTTCTGACATCCTGGAGCTTCTGGAAGACAAAGGTCGGACGGGTTTGAATCCCAAGCAGCAGGCGAAACCACTTTGACCATATTTATGACCACGCTGTGATTCAAAGTGCAACCACAGACTCCTGTTCCATCCACTGTTGGGTCATTTCAACTTAAACATACAGAGCTTTTATTTTGAAGTTGTGAAGTTCCTTCTTTCTGTTTCCTGCTTCAGAAAAGAAAAAAAAACAAAGCATAAACATTACTGTGTCGATGTTTACGAAATATTTATAGATATAAGAATCTTCGATATCAAAGCTTAACTTCCTGCATTTAACAAAATAAAAGTCTTTATTTACTGTGAAGATAACTCACAGGAAGAGGAAGATGGCGAGCTGGATCTGTTGGCCGAACAGATGCTCTCTCTCTCTCTCTCTCTCTCTCTAAAAACAAAATTTCCCTCGATCGACTCCCCTCAACACCCCGCGTGTCCTCAATCGCTTCTGACAGCGCCTCACGAATAATCAGTAGAGGAGCTCTGCTGAGTTATTACCCCCCCCCCCCCTCGTCTCGGCGGACTTGTCACGCGCGCTCCTCCTCGGCTGCTCCTCCTCGGCTGCTCCTCCTCGGCTGCTCCTCCTCGGCTGCTCCTCCAGAGAATATTTATGGCTCCTGAATGGGAACACCTCACACGCCATCCTTTTCTTAATTCCCCCGCTCTCGTTCGCCAGCTCTGCCCCCCCCCAAATAAATTAACTACCGGAGTGAGCGCGGCGCCGCTCAGCTTTGGCTCGTGCGTTTAACGTCTGATCATAATTATGGGCTGGTGGGTGTGTCCGAGTGATGTTTCCTTTCATCTGCAGGATTCTGATTGGATAAACGAACAGATGGTTTATCGTCTACACAATGAGATGACTGAGGTTTGAGACGTGTTCCGCGTTGTTTCGTGGCGCCTGACACTTTTGTTTCCCTTCAGTAGAGAACCACTACAAACCCGGTGGACAGTCGAAGCTCCTCCCCATCCAGAAGGACGACAACAACAACAACAACAGCTGCAACATCGGCGCCGGGAACGGCACGGGAGAGGACTACGAGAACTACGACGAGCTGGTGGCCAAGTCGCTCCTCAACCTGGGGAAGATCGCAGAAGACGCCGCCTACCAGGCCATGACGGAGTCGGAGATGAACAGCAACTCTTCCAACAGCGCGGGAGAAGACGAGGACGACGACGAGGACGAGGACGGCAGCGAGCAGGGCGACAGGAAGGGCGAGCTGAGCGTGGATCTGGACAGCGACGTCGTCAGAGAGACGGTGGATTCCCTGAAGCTCCTGGCGCAGGGTCACGGCGCCATGCTGCCCGAGGACGGTTACCCCGAGGGGGCCATGGTGGGCGACGGCTGCCACGCGGCCAACGGGAGGGTCAGGCTTCAGGCGGACGAGAGCGAGGAGGAGGTGTGTCTCAGCAGTCTGGAGTGTTTGAGGAACCAGTGCTTCGATCTGGCTCGGAAACTGAGCGAGACGCAGCCGTCCGATCGGCCCGCCCTGCACGCCCTCCACCACCAACTCCACAACCCGACGGACCAGCAGCTGATGCATCACCTGAACAGGTTCATGTCGCTTCTTTAACCATTTATATCAATAAAGTTCGGCTCCGTTATCACATTTTTTGGGACGCGTCTGTAAGCGGACAGTTTCCCTTTTTACGTTTGAGAATTCACAGCTTTCAGTCGCCTGATTGGCTCAGGGCTCGGAGGGAAAGAAGGCTAGCCTATTGGTCATCATGTGCGCCCCTCACTCTCTCCTTTAGCTGTCCTATCAAATAAAAACAGAAGACCCCAAAATAGATCTTTAAAGAAGTGACAGTAGAGCGTTTAACAGCGCTAATCTAATCTATCATATTTAACAACAACAGTTTATTACTCCTTTTCGAACATGTTACTTTTTTTATATATATTTTGTTGATTTTTTAAAATTCTTATTATTTTGTTGTTGTCTTCCCATGTTCGACATGAAACAATAAATAAATAATGAATAAGCTCTTTTTTAAAAACATTAGATAATAGAGCTAGCTTAAACACATCACATAGCGTGCGGCGACAGGAAGCTTCACTTGTCCGCCAGTTGCACCTTCGTAAGTTTGTGAAAACTGAATCGTTGTGTCTGAGGTTATTAACGCTCCACTGAGAGATGAATGAGATGAAGAGAGGAAATGAATATGTATTTTTATGAGCTGCAAAATGAAACAACATCATCAGCGTAAAGATGAACTTTTCTTTGTTTTCATGGCCTGAAAGCACTCTACTATTTAACAGCACGTTGCAGAAACAGCTTTTCTTTCCCATGATTCAAATGTGACGTTTCTAACAATTATTTATCTTTTAGTTTCTTTTTTTCTGCAAAAAAAACAAAAAACATATTCTCAGTATTGTGCATATAGTCAGAGGTCATTTGTCGCCCTGCTCACCTCTCAGGTACGACAGCTGTCAGCAGGGTGCACAGGGCGAGCCCAGGTCTCTGGAGCGCAGCTACTCCGACATGGTGAACCTGATGAAGCTGGAGGAGCAGCTGAGCCCGGCGTCCAGAGGATACCCGACCAGCTGCAGCCAGGAGGGCGACGAGGACACCACGTCGGTGGCTTCCGACCGCTCGGACGAGACCTTCGACATGGCCAAAGGAAATCTGTCGCTGCTGGAGAAGGCCATCGCTCTGGAGTCAGAGAGGGCCAAGGTGATGAGGGACCGCATGGCCTCGGAGCACGCCTTTCCTCGCCGGGATCACCACCACCATCACCGTGGCCATGGCGAGCACAGCCCGAGGCTGAGCAGCTCTGCCGAAGAACGCAAGTCCAGGATGCACCACGACGGGTTGAAGAGGGCGTACTACCCTAAAGGTAAGCCCACGCACCGACACACCACGCTGTGTCACCATCGATCCGTGTCAGATTATAAATCTGTGAAGTCTCCGTATCGCTTCGTTATGAATCTTCTGGAATATTAACGACAACCGAGCGATGAAGCACGAACAGTCAGACACCTCTGTTCTCACCTCAGCGGGTTGTTGAGCTTCCAACTTCAGCAAAACATCTAAAAATGAGAGTTTTTCCCACTTTTGTTCTTCATCCAAGTGATTTCACTCTCACATATTTTCACCTCTGGGAAGCAGAAAAGTGTCTGAGAAGTATTTTCATGCCAGGACTATTTTCATCCCGACTCCACTTCTAAAGATAACCATTCAGGCTGTGTGTAGCTTTACATCATCCAGCAACAACAACAACAACAACACAGCCGAACGCTGCACACACTCAACATCACACCAAGTGTGTTAGTGTCATGTCCAATCAAAAAGAAGCTCGTTACACTTTTTTAATAAGACAAGATCGGACCAGACAAACATCTTACTCAAAGATATAAACGCACAACATCAGGACTGTGTTGTGCCAATGCAGAGAGCACATATTCAAATGAGATAAACAAATTAACTTAGATGGTCCGTCTCATTTTAAGAGTTTTTTTTTCTTCTTTAAATTAGAAAGTATAAAAATTACGTTTGCATAGATTTGAGTTTTTGCAGTAGTTTTGTGATACAGTAAAACTTAAATGAATAACCTGGGCTTTGATTTACTTCGATCTATGAAATGACTCTGCGGAAACTTTGGTCAGTGCTGGGATGTCATTAAAGTGATCCTATGATGCTGATCCCCACTGTTAAATGTCCAAACTAAACGTGTAAAGTTTTAAATCATGAGGTAAATGTATTTTGGATTAATCCTCAGATAAGTCTGCAGAGGGCGTTAATCGACTTGTTTGGCAGATCACATGCTAAGACCTTCACGAAACGTCTAAGCCTCACGGTTAGCCGTTGAGACCTCTTCGGTACTCCGCCGTTATTTTCTCAAAAGTGTTTCACAACTAAGCTCAGCCGTCATCACATATTTGTACTTTCACGTTGATTCCACATACACACACAGTTAGATATGCACACACACACACACACACACACGGAACATTTAGATCAAAGGAGACATGTCAAATTCCTTTTTTCTCCTCTTCAACAAGTATTAGAGATTTTATCTGCTTCTACAAATGTGTCATGTGATGATGTTTTTTCACCACTTTCTGCCAACTTTACATCACCTCTCTGCCTTACATTTGACCTGAATCAGCTTTAACCTCCAAAAACCTGACCCCAGGTCAGCAGGGAGCAGGTTCATCACGCCTGCCTGACTTACCCTAACCCTCAACATTTCAGCAGCCGGAGGCTAAAAGCGCTGTAGAAGCAAAAAAAAAAAAAAAAACCCAAACTTTAACTTGACAGTCCGCCTCTTCCTCCCGGATTGAAACGTTTCTGTGCACGTTGTTGGGCTCTTAAAACGTGTTTAAATCCCGATGTGTAATTTCAGAGATGCTCTACATGTCTGCAGCTGAGATAATGGCCTCTCATTTTCTGCATTCAGGACCAGCACCGTTTTTATTTTCTGCAGAAGCATGGTTTTTCACTGACAGCAGCTTATGTTGTTAAAATAGGCCGGTGTGGGAACATCAGACGGCCGGCTTGTCAGGCATGAGTAATGGCAATCTGCACGGCCTGTTAGGAGAGCAAATCCATCTGTAGGACGCTTTCTGCGGCCTACTTCTCCAGCTCCACTCCAGAAACAACCCCGACCAACGCCGCAGAGAGGGAGTCATCAGACACACACAGCAGACTCACATCACCTTCATTAGTGCAGAAGGTGCATTCATAAGTCAACAGGAAAGTTTTTTATTACCGTCAAGAGTCTGCACATAGACAGCAAAGCCAGGTGTAAATGTCAGATCTAAGAGCTTTTAACTGGAGCGGATTCTCTGCTCCGTCCGTCCACAGAGAGAGAGGCTTTAATGTCAGCCATGGTTGATTTTCAGAAATGTAGCGAGCGTTCGAGCTGCTGTTTGGCGTTTGAAACTCTGATTATTTAATGTTTCTTGATCAAGCGAGACCTATTTGACTTGCTAAACAAATCTGGTTGGCAGGGATAAAGAGCTAGGCTAACGGCCCAGTTTGGCGCCATGTGTGGGCCACTAGCCGATGACATTTGGTCACAAGCAACAGTGTCCACACTCCCCCCCCCCCACCCCACCCACCTCCCTCTCATCCTCTCTGTCTCTTCTCTCTGTTCTTTCCAGACTCTTCCAGGGGAGATAAGAAGGAGAGTAAGTGTCCGACGCCGGGTTGTGACGGGACTGGGCATGTTACGGGTCTATACCCGCACCATCGCAGTCTGTCCGGGTGTCCTCACAAAGACAGAGTCCCTCCTGAGAGTAGGTCCCACTGCCTGGTGACATGCTGCACAGTTTTAAGAGCAGTCTGACAAGTCATTTAAGATAGCGTAGCATCAATATCCATCTTCAAATCCCAATTGGTAACTGACTTGAACCATTGAGGTCACCTGAGAATACAAGGCCACGTTTACACGAGAACGCTCCTCCGAAAAACGGAATGGTTTTTTGTTTTCCTGTTCGAAAAAGTTCGGCATTGCGACAAAGTTTGGATGCACATGGATCTGCAAAAACTACAAAAATGCTGTAGTATACATGCCAGACCAGTAGTTGGCGATGTGACTTTTACTTGAATCAACACACTTGCACACATTTCAAGTGAATGTCCACTGGGATTCAATGCCAGACAAAATTCTCACTAACAAGACGCGGGAGTCAGCCATTGTTTATCGTAGTCCTTTTTTTGAAGCGTTCCTTTTAAAAAGTTTACACACTGGAATAATACAGTTTATAAAACTCCTGATTTTTAAGCACTAAACCAAAGGATTCTGTTCTCATCTGAAAAACGTTGTTGTGTAAACGTGGCCTTCAGTTAGCTTACGCTATGACCAATTAGCTTAAATATGGTGATGCAACATTGCTACGCTAACTTAGTAGCTCTTAGTTTATCTGGTGTGACAACAAGTCTATCTGCAGAGGTGTCGACTATTCACCAAACTATCCATCCAGCGTAATTGTCTTAACATCAAAACCACTTCAAATTAGAAAAGTATTTAGCCCAGATGCAGGAATGTCGCGTTGGTGCGCCAAATCTATGATTTTTGCATTAAACTATCCCCCCCAAAAAATGGAAAGTCTTAGCCAAATATGAGGCTTTATTATCACTTCATTTAAAGTCCGACAACAGTTAAAGCAGGAAAAATCTAGTTCCCAATGCTTCAATTTTGCATATTCAACAGACCAGCAAGGCTAACGCAGGAGCTAGCATCAAGGCTATCAGAATCAGATGGTGGAGCTGACGCTGTGACGTTACGGCAACGTTTCAAAAGTCCTCGAAGAAAAATGTCAATAAGCAAAAACAGGATAATCCTAAAAATAACATGTTTGCTGAAATAAAAATAGTCATAATAAGAAACTCATTCAGACCTGAAATGACTTGTTCGATGGACTGTGCAGTTGTGAATCTTGAACGATGTGTTGCATGTCAGTTGTCCCAAATCATGCATCGTCCTGCACGACTTATCTTTGTTTTTATTGGAGGTTTTCTTAATGATTTGGTAAAAGCTACTGATGGCTGAGGATTTATCACCTAAATGGTTTAATAGAGAGTTCAGGACAATAGCCAGCTTTTACCTGAAGTGTGTTTAAAAAAAGGAGAAGAAGATAGAGGCTGGTTTTCATGACTGGGAAACACAACGCTGGGTTAGCTTACCTGCATGCCTGTAGGCCATCGGTGTTATATCGAATAATGCCTCCCATCCAGCTGTGCTACCACGTGGCTTTGCGCAGTACAGGAAGCATTTTTTGATCTGTGATTATCGTCCATCGAGATTCACTTCCCCTGAAACCTTGAATAACCAAAAACCAAAGCGTGCTGCCTGTACTCCAATAACCGATTTGGATCAAGTAGTGAATTAAATAAAGTCTTTTTTGGTAGCATTATTTGATAAGAGGTCCTGCTGTCGTTTTGGTAGCATCTTTTGAAAAGGCAGCACGTGTCGACAGAACACTGGACAGCGTTTCCGTGAGCGACGAGCCACGACCTCTTTTGAGTTTCGGGTTTTTACGTTGGGCGGATCTCAACTGAATGAACTACTGTTTTCACCGAAGTTCAAAGGGTGTAAGTTCTTCTGCTAGTCGACCTCACCTGAGTCTACAGACGTCCTTTAAAGGTGACCCGGCACATGGTGTGTTTGAGGCTGCCGGACAACACAGCTTAAAACTGTTCCCCTCGTGAAAACCACTGCAAAGAAATTGACACAGCAGAAACAGATGAGACAAAAAGAAGAAGAAGAGAAACAGTCTAGTTGACTTTAGTTCATAACCAAACGTTGAATCCTGGTGGTTGTAAGGAGAATTACAGGCTGCAAAGTAGTCATCAACTCTAAAATGGTCTTAAGAAGTAAAGACTGAAGACAGATCCTTTCTGTCCTGTGCAAATCAACTCGTCTTAGTTTCTCATAATGTAAATGAAGAGACAAGCCGTCGTTACGCTGTCTTCACAGAACAAACGCACTTAAAGTCGGCCGTCTCATGTTTGCTCTGGAACAAAAAACAGAAGTTTCTTTTTTTGTCTGTGCTCGAGTGTTTGTGTCCTCCTTTGCTTTCATTTTTTTCTTTTTTTTTTTGTCGTCATCACACCTGCCTGGCGTCTGGTTTTCGGTATCTGTGCTGCTGATGTAACATGAAGAGCATGAAAAAAATCTGATGCATTCACCTGCTTTGCTGCAAGAAACGTTCGAAAGGACGTGCATGAGAAAACCTGCAAAACATCGGATCATTCGCTTTGATCGCTGCAGTCAAACATTACATGTGACCCAAGATATAAGTGAAACATACACGCATTAAGAAGAGTTTTTAAAGGTTTATTTGGGGGACTTTTATGCCTTTATTTCAAAGACAGGAAAGTAGATAGAGTTAGAAATCAGGGAGAAAGGAGAGGAACGGTAGTTGTAGTTAAAACATCTTTAAAATAAAACTTTTTTTACAAAAGGTCCCTGAAGGACGATAAATGACGGAACTTTTCTGTCAGCTTTTTTATACTTTTACGCTAACTTTTTTTTTTTTTTTTTCAACATTCAATTCTTCTCATGCAAACGTGTTCACTCATCACCTCACACGTTGTTCCTGCACCATCTGCAGATTCATCGGCCGATCTTAACAATGCATGACAAACTTTTTTGCTTCCAGTATGTTCTCGTCTCATGAAATTTCATGAAATGAGCGCGCTGATCAAAATGCAGATGAGACTTGTGTTTCCCCCAGCAGGAAAGGATTACACGGAGCAGACGTAGACGAGAAACACGGAGTTCTTTGTGATGGCAGGATGCCTTACTTTCAAAACTTCAATTCATTTTCTGTTGCAACTAGGGTTGCAAAGGTTTGGATAGTTTCCGGTATATTTCCAGTAAATTCCGGGAAACTTTCCATTGGAACTTAAGCTTGGGAATTTTTTTAGATATTTCAAATCTGAAACTTTTTGTAGGAATTTATGAGCATGAACTGTATCATATGCAAGCATAAATATAAACATTTTATTTTTTCCTAATACAATTTGAAAAAAACATTTAAGCATATTTACCTCACATTTTTTAAATATATTACCCCATAATATCATCCAGGGTTCTAGAAACCATCTGTGCATGTGATGGAGGAGTGCACAGTGCATGCAGGGGGCGTGGCCCTGCAGAAAGCAGTGTGCTATGTGCATGTGATTGAGGAATAGCATATTTAAGTGGACTTGCATGAAACCTTGTTTAAATCACAATTATGCTAAAATACATTTTCCCCAACTATATTTAAGTTCCCTGTTCAGGATCAACCTTCAGTTTTTTTTGTCCCATGAAAATTTTCCCACCTTGAAAATTCACTTGAGTTTTGCAACCCGAGTTACGGCTCAAACTTTCCGACCGTTACGATCCTCTTACTTTATGAGCTGCGTCATAGGTTGATGTCTGTTTCTTCTTCCTGCTACTGACACATAATCCTTTCACGCTGTGGACGTTATCGTAACACTGATTTGTCGCAGTGGTCTTTACGTTCTCTTTTCTGAAATGATGTGGCCCGTATTCTCGTCTGTGCATGCCTAACCGCCGTAGCTGAACGCCTGGTAACTCTCCTGTCTTGCTCCTAACCCTCGCTGTCTTTCTCACCTTTTTCCTGTCTGTCAAAGTCCTTGCCATGTATGAAAATGTTTTAAAGTGCCCCACTCCTGGCTGCTCTGGACGGGGTCATGTCAATAGCAACAGGAACTCGCATCGCAGGTGAGTGGGCGTCCTTCAGCCGGGCCGCTAAAACAGCAGCATAAACCTGGAGCAATGCACAGCACAAACACTGTATTCATCTTTATTCGCCTTTAAAGGTGTCATTTAAATGTTCTGAACACTTCAGCGTCCTCATATTTGCATGAATTAGCCCCAACTTTAAACGTTGATGATGCTAACGATCCCTACGTCTTCAAGGGTCAAGTCCCGAATCTTCTTGAGAAATTTTGAGTTAAATTGCGGGTCATTCTGACCGTAAGCTAACGTAGCAGCGGGACTTTTTCCTTTCAAAGCTTTTGAGATTGTTTTGTTTACAGCTAAGGACAGAGCGTGACCCAAGTCAAAGCTCGACATGTCCCAGAGATCTCACGTGATCTGCTCGTTGCACCTGGACTCTCAGATTTGAGGTCTTTGTTGTTTTTCTGCCCACTCGCGAGGCCACATTTGGTCTCTCAGAGAGCCGTTGACCAACATGTTATAAAGGTTGTTGTCAGCCCTCATGACAGACGCTGCTGCACTGTCAAAACGGCTCTCTGATTCTGCTGCAAAAACAGAAAAAAAAGCGAGAACATCCCCGGGTTTAGACGCATGTGGGAAAAGAAGGCTTTGATTAAAACGTCGTCACGTTTGAACTGAAGGTGTGTCTGCATCACTTCAACACTTCAGCTGTTTCACACACAGAGATGAGCGTCACATGTGGGAAACACACACAAACACACACAAACACACAAAGGCATATTTTTGAATTACGTAACGTGATTAGGATTTGCACTCGTTTTTCTCACACACGTAGAGCCTCCGATCGCAGGCGTACCCACAATCCTGCAGGAAAACATATTCACACATGAGCTCTCTCACACACACACTCAGCAAGACACTCACAGTTAGCTCACAGACAGCAGCACACATGCGCTGGCAGACAGAGAAGCACACACACACACACACACACACACACACTCGCCCAGACGTGGCTGCAGGGTGTGTTATGTAGCACAGCTCCGTTGGGAGAGGGAAAAAAAAAAAAGCACCAGCAAGCTAGCTCGTGCTACTGTTAGCTACCAGCTCACACAGCTTTCATGTGTGGCAGTCACCATGGAAACGCCTTCGAAGCCGCTGCCGATGTGTCACACGCTCCTCTCATGCCTTCAGAATCAGTCTGTGTGTTTCTAATAATGTCGCTTCCCGCTGCGTTTAAGGTGATTAGGAGTTTCCCTGATTCCACAGACGCTGGGAAAGACGGTCTCGGTTCATTTGTTTCAGTTTACCCAAAAATACACCAACAACAACCTGGCCAGAGACTTTCAAAACCTTCCTTTACCCCCCCCCCCCCTTCGTCCAATCAACAATAGCTTTATTAAGATCCTGAGGCCGACGAACGTAAGGACGACATTCACCCGAAATATCTTGAAAATATTGATCCGTCTGACGCACCAAAGAGCAACGTGTCCCACGTGTTTTTACAGTTTTTAATCGAGTCAAAACTTGTTGGGACAGTCACTCAATCAATCAGGAAAGCAGCCACACAGTCTTCATAAAGTAGGCCATTTTGAATCCATAATTCATTCTGAACTTCTGTTACTGACAGCTGAGCTACTCTTTATTCAGAGCCAGATGCTGTGTTCTGTGTGTGTGTGTGTGTGTGTGTGTGTGTGTTTGAAAAGTACAGTATGTAACCAGGTCGTGTGCTGTCTCCCCCCTCCTTCTCCCCCCTCCCCCTCCCCCTCCTCCAGTCTGTCCGGCTGTCCCATCGCTGCAGCAGAGAAGATGGCGAAGGTCCACGAGAAGAGCCACTTGACCGACACCGGCAGCAAGACCAATCAGACGTCAGATCGCGTCCTCAGGTACCGCCCTCTCAGATCTCAGATCAGTTTTGCTTTCAGTTTCGTGTTCTGGCATCTTTCACTGTCGTCATATTTTTGTTTGGAGTTTTGAATCTTTATTACTGCCTTCTGAACTTTGGCTGACAGCGTGTCGTGTTCAAACTGGGATGAAATCCTTATAATGGTTTCGACGCTTCGTGTGTGCCGAGAGGATCTGCAGGAAGCTTTATAGTGAAGGACAACTTTTTTTTTTAAGTCACACAAGGAAAGACGGCTTCAAACATTTTAAATTTTAATTTGTCTCGAAGTCAAAGATGCCAAATGGCGCAGTGACTCGTTGGCGTGTAAACACAGGATATCTGCCTTTGCTAGGTTTATCAAAAACGCCGTCGTCTTTGAATGATCCGTGTTACGTTTTGGATGTAGCGAGATAATCCAAAGAGGTCACAGATCATAGGATCATAAGGGGGTTCTCCAGGCCAGTAGGGCCCCTCCCCAAAGCATCGCCTCAAAATGTGCAAATTCTGCAATGACAGTCGGAAACCTCCCTGATGGGGCCCCATCTGACAGCAGTCACATAATTGACGCTGGTTGGAGGGGCAATGCAGGCAACTGCTTGGGGTCCCAGGCCAGTAGGGCCCCCCCCCGACAGCATTGCCTCAAAATGTGCAAATTTTGCAACGACAGTCGGAAACCTCCCTGATGGGGCCCCATCTGACAGCAGTCACATAAATGACGCTGGTTGGAGGGGCCCCTCAGTGAGTGTTTGCGAGGGCCCCAACAGACCCAAGAAGCGCCCCTGTTCTTAAACAGTCTTTGGCCTGTCGGGAAACACGGGGGCTTTTAACGGTGCATGTTGGCGGTAAACTCTTCGATGATTCTGATTGGTGCAGATAAAATGCATTAAAAAAAAAAACGGTCTTTTGTTTTCCCTCCAGGCCGATGTGCTTCGTCAAGCAGCTGGAGATTCCTCAGTACGGCTACAAAAACAACGTTCCCACCAGCACGCCGCGGTCCAACCTGGCGAAGGAGCTGGAAAAATACTCCAAGACCAGCTACGACTACACGGGCTACGACGGCCAGCACGGCGGCTACGGGAAGAGAGGCCCGACAACCAAGTCCCACCACGGACGAGACACGTCACCGAAGGGATACGACGGTAAAATCAATGATTCTCTTTTTGTCTTTGAAGGAGTTGTGATGTTCAAACCATAAGAACACCATGCATCCGTTATGTTTGCCTCATCCGGGCTCGGGATGTCCAGCTGCTCCTGAAGGACTCCGAGGGGAACCCGGGTCAGACGGGAGACACCCTCGGGTCCCCTCCCAGTGTGGGCGTGACCTCCAGAGTCAGGAGGCGTCCTGTGTTTATTACGGATAAACACTTGGAAGAAAACCCTCTATAGGGGACTTGTGTTCATTATCCTATTCTAGGCAGAACATTTTGTGCTTGAAGATAAAAGCACACACACACACGCATGCAAAAAACACACACACACACACACACACACACACACACTCTTTTGCACATGCTCAGCACTCAGTGTATTCTCTTTGTTAGGGAGCTGAAAGCGCCGGCGTTTTCCGCCTCTCCACATGGCTGGAGTGAGAGCCGAGCAGAGTTATGGAAATGCCGAGCTGAGAGCCTGCCTCCTCTGAGCAGAGGACGGAGGGATGGAGCGAGCGAGCGAGCGAGAGAGGGAGGGAGAGGAGAGGAGAGGAGGTGCAGATGGAGGGATTGTGAAAACGGGAGAGAGATAATGGAGGCGAGCCCTGCTTCTTTGGCTGGGAGCCATTAGTGAGACGCAGGCAAGAGGGAGGTTTTTTAGACGAGGTGTCTGCGCTCCCCTTCATCACGACTCCCTCCCTCCATCAGCTTCACTGCCGAGCCTCGATTCACCGCCGCCGCTGCAGCCGCTGCAGCAAGCGTACAATCATCCCCACCTTCTCCCTCTCTCTCTTTTTTTGAACCGGTCTTATTTTCGCTTCGACTCTTTCGGTTCTCCTTTGTTTCATATTTTTCTTATTCCGGCGTCTCGTGAAGAGACGCCTCGACTCTACTCGGCGTGCCGTTCAACGTGTCGACGCAGCGGCCGAGTTTCTGACGTCACGACGCTCAGTGCAGGCGCTTTAAGAAGACGAAGATTCACTTTATTGATGCATGATGGGGAGATGAGGTTTTTACCCTGTGTGAATCATGCAACACACACACACACACACACACACACACACACACACACACACACACGCACAAAGAGGTTCCTGTGGACACGCACTGACTTGCACCGCACGGGACTTGAACCGGCAACCTTCCGAGTCCCGATGGACTGAGTCACTGCCGCCTCAAAGGAAGCGAAAAGATAACCAGGCGTCTCTTTTGTTCCATGTCGCAGGTGACATCAATGAACGAATGAAATGAAAGGATGTATTTTTCCCACTTTGGGATTCATGGAAGGTCGGGGGTTCGATCCCCGGCTCCTTCAGCCACATGTCCGATGTGCCCTTGGACGAGACACTACCATCAGTGTGGTCATGTGGAGGTGCTTTGAGTAGTAGTCCAGTCTCCAAAGCCCATTAGCTACCACTGGCATGGGGGCCTAGTGGTTGGTGCGTGTGCCCCATGTACAGAGGCGGGCGGCCCAGGATTGAATCCGACCTGTGGCTCCTTTCCCAAATGTTGTCCCGCCCTCGCTCGCTCCTCTGAGCGAGTCTCTCTCTCTCCTAACATCAACATTTAGCGACTTTGGCTAGCATTTATTGCATTTACTGGGGACTATTTTGAGCGGCGGATGAATCCCTGATTAGTGCTGTGTGTGTGTGTGTGATTAGGTCAGAATAAGAAGTGTGTGTTCATGGTATATAAATGAATGGATCAGACTCCGATGATGTGTCGGCTCTTGCAGACGACCGTATTTGTTCATTAAGTTGATTAATTTTTTTTTTTTCGTTAATTCAGAGAGTCGCCGCTCTTTCACTTCCTGTCACTCTTTGTTGCTCCTCGTCAGTCTGACTGCTCTTTGCACATTTTTAACTTCTCTTTGTATTTTTGATCCTCTGTAACAATCCATCTGCTGCGCCGTTTGGCCAAACGCCAGCATCAATCTAATAAATCAAACACGCGTGTGTGTGTGTGTGTGTGTGTGTGTTTCCCACAGCCAAGCGCTACTGTAAGACGTCGAGCCCGGCCAGCAGTACGACCAGCAGCTACGCTCCCAGCAGCAGCAGCAGCCTGAGCTGTGGAGGAGGAGGAGGAGGAGGGGGAGGAGGAGGAGGAGGAGGAGGGAGCAGCGCCAGCAGCACCTGCAGTAAGAGCAGCTTCGACTACACCCACGACATGGAGGCGGCGCACATGGCTGCCACGGCCATCCTGAACCTGTCGACGAGGTGCAGGGAGCTCCCGCACGCTCTGGGAGGGAAACCCCAGGACCTGCTGACACAGGTAGACTGAGGCGGCGTGCACCAACACACCTGCTGGGACACACTTCACACACTGATGGTAGGAGGGAGGAAACAGGGCGCTCTCTATCAGCTCGTTATTGGGATTTGTAAATGACATACTGTAAGAAACTTAAAGCTGTTGACCTCCTCGATGGAGGATTCGAACCTTCATCCTGTGATCAGCTCGTCAACATGTTTGATATATTTCCAATATCACCTTTTAGATCCAAAGCTTAGTCACATGTTCAGATCTCGAGTCACGTCAACGAGAAGCGAGAAAGAGAACGCACAGACACGTTGGCGGCGTTTCATTTCTGGAACATGGCCGACAACATAGAATTGAATAGAATAGAATTTATTGTCATTATGCAAATTGTACAACGAGATTACTCGGCTTCACCTTGCAGTGCACACAGCTAAAAACAAAAACAACAAGAAGAATATAAAAAGTGATTTTAGTTAATGTCAGCTGGGATGTGTGTGGTAGGACTCATTTACAGTTAGCAGCATAATACATTTGAATGGATGTAGCACAAATATCAGATTAGTTATTGCACTGTACGAAACATAAACTATAGCAGGGTGTAAAATTATATAAATATTTGCACAGTATGAAATGTAATTTTAGCAGGAAAATTTTTTTAAAAATATAAAATATTTGCACAGTTTAAAATTTAATTTTAGCAGGAAATAAAATGTAAAAATATAAAATATTTGCACAGTTTAAAATTTAATTTTAGCTGGAAATAAAATGTAAAAATATAAAATATTTGCACAGTTTAAAATTTAATTTTAGCTGGAAATAAAATGTAAAAATATAAAATATTTGCACAGTTTAAAATTTAATTTTAGCTGGAAATAAAATGTAAAAATATAAAATATTTGCACAGTTTAAAATTTAATTTTAGCAGGAAAAAAATTTAAAAATATAAAATATTTGCACAGTTTAAAATTTAATTTTAGCAGGAAATAAAACGTAAAAATAGAAAATATTTGCACAGTATGAAATGTAATTTTAGCTGTACATAAAATGTGCTTTCAAGTAGTTTGAAATAAAACACAAGAAGTGACCAAATATTTGGTGCTGACGACTTTTTGTTTTTGATGTTATTGTATCAAAACACATAAATATATAGAGTTATAAATTTAAACTCACATGCACCGGTAGTGATTCTGATATGTGCTGGCATTATGTTCAGCTGGAGGAACACCTGTATTGTATTTCTTATTTACAAATATAATCAAGATGCATAAAAAGTCAAATGTGTCCGGCTCCATCGTACAAACAGGAAGTAGCAACAACTGCACAGTTTTCAAATTAAAGCTCAGAGACACGTTGTTTATATCAGTGATGATAAATTGTACCCATCGATGTAACTCTTGAGATCTGGGAACGTCGTGAAATCCCGAAAGAAACGCACGACACACGATCAGAAACGTTTTCACTGCGTGTTTGAAGCGCCGCTCACACTTTAACGAATCACTCGACTTGTTGCTCCGCCTCTAAACTCCAAATGTTTGAGATAATGTGAATAAACTACTCTTTTCCATGTTTCCAGATCTCAGCAGTCAACTTGGTGAGTACAAATTATTTTTTATAAAAAGACAAACTTCACGCTGGTAGTCCAGTCGAGTCTCGCAGAATCCACACAGACACACACGCTAAAAAAAACAGGAAGTGAGACGAGTCAAGTGCCCGGAGGAGACAGAAAACCTTCGTTAGCATACATGCTAGGCTGTATCCCTGCACCTGCTAACATCCCCCTGAATGTTACGACCATCAGAGTCCCGTGGGCGACATGGACGACAGCAGCGGCGTGGATGTTAACGGTCAGCCGGGGGGTCCGGAGGGCAGCGGGACGGTGTTGACCCCTCTGCAGCCGATGTCGCCCCAGCGTCAGGCTCTGCTCAGCAGCCGCTGCTACCAGCTGAGCGACACGGACTGCTGGGACCTGCCCGTCGACTACACCAAGATCAAACGCCTGGGGGACGAGCAGGACCCCAAAGAGGTACCCGGAAGCTCTATGTCACTTTTTTTTTTCTTTCCCCCGGTTTGCTGACGAGCAGGAGGCGATGTGTGGGGTCAGAAGTGTTCAGAAGTTCAGCAACATGGAGGCGGAGAGAGACTCTAAACCTTTAATTTATCATCTCATTTAGAAATGAAGGCATTAAAGCAGTGACATGAAAGGCAGGATTTAATCAGGTCTGAATGTTTACCACACTCTCATTAGGACTTTCAAACCACCTCGTTTCATATTTCCTCAGCGTGCCCCCCTCATTAACCCGAGTCAGCATAATTGGAAGCATGAAATTGAGAGATTTAAGGAAGCTTGAGTTCATATTTAAGGATTGGTGTTTGCACAGATTGAGACGTGATTCAGAAGCTGTTTCACGCAGCGCGAGGGGAAGTTGTGGACGTGTCTTTGCGAGGGCGTGTGACTGGCTGCCTGCACGCATGATTTTTTGCATCACTTTGCATTCATTGGAAGGCCGATGTGTGCGTTTAGTGTTTAGCTGGTGCTGCAGTGGTTATCTCTGCTCCCTCTCAGTGAGGAGGTTGCTGGTTTGAATCCCCGTCTGTCAGGAGCCTCTCTGTGTGCATGGCGTGCCTTCTCTCCGGCTTCCTCCCACAGTCCAAACACACGCTGGTTAGCTCACCTGCTGACTCTGAATCGTCCTCTGGTGTCTCTATGTCAGCTCTGTGATTGGCTGGTGAACAATCCAGTAACCTGGACTTTCGTCCAATGACGGCTGGGGTTGGCTCCAGCCCCCCCCCCCAAACGCTCATAAATCCAAGCTGGTTTTGTGATCACATGCTGGATTTCAACAAACTTTTTTGAAATTAGCCGCTGAGGTTGTTCGATACTTTGATCCTGTTTCACTCGCGGGTTTGATGGCGTGCTCTGGCGACCCGTTGGCTCGCACACTTAAGATATAAAAGACAGTTCTTGGTCTGCTGCCGACACTTTCTGTGTGTTTATATCACACAGAACAGAAGTGAAAGTAGACGCTCATCATCACTGAAACGTTTGGAGAAGCAAAGCGTCTCTTCAGCGGGACGCAATGCATTGTGGGAATGTTAGAGGAAGCGAGTGGACTCAACTTTATTTATTTATGTTGAAGACGTGTCGTGGGTCTTTTTGCCTTTATTAGATCGGACCGCTGAAGAGAGAGAGAGAGAGAGATGACGTGCAGCTAACAGCCGAGGTCAGATTCGAACCCACGACCACTCCCTCCGTACACGGGGGCACGCGTCAGCACCGCTAGGCCATCAGCGCACAGACTCGACTTTATTTCTACGGCACTTTTAATACGAAGACGCGGCCGAACGTTCGTCACAAAGACATGAAATAAAATCAGACAAACGTTTGAGGAAAAAGAAGCGAAAAAAGGAGACCTTCAAAAAAACGTCTTTTAAATCCCTTCACCAAAATGAATATTGATAATTAAACAAAACAAACAAAGAGAAAAAGGAGGAACATTGCAGTAAATATTAAAAGACAAACAGCTGTATTACACCTGCACATCTGTTCTTTAATGTAATTCCTCCTGACTGACTCAGTCATGTGATCTTCTGCACAAACAGGGTTTAAAATGTGTGACTGACTTGTTGGCAACAACCAGACAGGAGGAAGAAGACAATCGTTTTCACTGAAGTCGAGTTCGTACAGCAGATTTAAAAAGGCCTCAGCTGACCAAAGACAACAACAGGAAATATATATTAATATAGAGATGAACTGGAGTTGTTCTTATTTATTTCAAAGGACTGGAAAAAAAGTTGGAACTGAGGCGTGACCGTTCAGCGGACCTGTGAAATGAACGCTTATAAAAAAAGCTCCTGGACGTGGCGGACGGGCGGCTCGGACGTCTGCAGAGAGAGTTTAGTTCAGAGAATGTAAAGATGGAGACGAAACGTTTAAACAAAGTACAAATATGATGCAACTTTAAAAAAAAAAAAAAAAAAAGTGCACAAAAGATATATCTTTGATAAATACAGAGAAGGAGGAAGGAGAATCTCTCAGGTGTTAATGGCGCCCGTTCATTTTTGTTCTTTTTTTGTTTGTTTTTCTTAATAACTCCATTAAAGTTTTTTTTTTTTTTGTCCATTTCGTTTCATGTTTTGGATTTGGCGTTTGTTAATGGTAAAGAATGGGGGTCGGACTTGACTCGGCTTCTTCCTGTCCCTTTTTGAAGGAGTCAAATGTGTATGATATTGAAATTGGCTTTTTTATCTTTTAGAGATTTCTGAGTTTTTTTCAATTTTTTTTACTAATTTCAGTCGTTTGAATAAAGAATGAAGGGAAGTTAAAGAATCATTAACTTTCATGTCAGCTAAGTTTCTCTGAAGCTAAAAACGTCCCTCTGTCTGTTTGTTCATGTGACCCTGGTTGACAGAAGGCATGCAGCAGACTGAGTGCGCCCCCGTGTGGTCAGACGCAGCGCTGCGTCCAGCTCTCTTTAAGATGCTGAATCACAGCCCTGATGCATCAGTAAAACATGATGGATCATCTGCACGCTTTGAGCCCTCACAGATCTGATAGCACGCCGAGCGCTCCATGCAGCAAATTGCTACGTTTGCCTGGTTGGATTTAAGGCGCTGAAGTGAAAGGTTTTAATCAGGAGAGTAATTGCATTTGTTAATGAAGCACGACGTAGCGGAGGAGGAGGAGGAGGCCGGGGCCCGGAGCTCGCCGGCTGAACGATTTGTGTGATGTGAGGACTGCAGAGAGGACTGCAGCACACAAACACAAACACGTCTGCTGCAGGACAGGACACATGATCTTTTTAAGAAACGACCAACCTATTATCAAGAGTCCAGTCAATCAAATTGTCCAGAGGGGTCACACTGGGAGCAGCAGGAAGAGACAAACACAGATCAGTGTTTAGCAAAGCAGCCGCCTGCAGCTCATAATTCATTCTGGTCTTTTTGCATTTAGAATAACGTCAACATAATAAAGATTTTACAAGCTGAACTTAATGTGGTGAAACTTTAGTTTGTGTCAGATCAACAGAGAAAGGAGAGTGTCGTGCTGTGTACTGTCCGTACTGACGTGTCGTAGTCTGCTTATTTCTCGTCCTTACACCAGAGCGACGACATGGATCCCTTCCAGGAGCTGCTGGACGAGCAGCGCTACCCGACCGAGGTGTCCATGCCGAGCCCCAAACACCACCACAAGTACTCGCCGTGCAAGGAGGGCAAGAAGGAGCTCATCACGTAAGAGACCCTCCGAGCTTTTCAACACTGACACTGAAAAAACTGTGTCAGGAGGTCCAATAGATTGATTTCCTCACCATGAAAGATTTGAACCCGTCTGTCAGTATTAAAACACATGTGGGCGCCAGTCGCCTAGCGGTGAGTGTGAGCGTCTCTTTGAAGTTGTTCATGTAGATAAACTATATTTTGCTGACTTGCACCTCTGGGCCTGCGTACGAATGTCATCAAAGAAGCTAAACTTGGTCGATGAATTAAAATCCGTACCAGCTCATATACAGTCTTTTAACCACTTATTGTTTTTGCATGAGATAAATAAGGAGAGAGAAAACTTCTTCAGAGAGAACTACAGATGTGCTGCGTTTCTCTGTGTGTTTCAAGTCATCTCACTCGACTTCATCTGCATCGTGAAACCAGACAATAAGACAACAGCAAGAGGGGGAAACGTCAGTGATGCTCACTCTGTGTCTGTTTTCCTCCTGCAGGTTGTCGAGCTGCCAGCTGGCCGACAAGAACATCCGCGGGATGATGACGACCAACTCGCAAGAGCTCAAGTGAGTCTGCCTTTTCTGGCTGCAGGTGACACGACTTTAAAACAGACGACACGTCTGAGCGGTTTGGAGAGGAAACAAATTCAAACGAGGGTCGAGTCCAAGATTGAAACCACCAAACAGTGCTCTCAAACCTGTCTGGTACTGACATATTTGGACCTCGTCCCTGTCTGTCCCTCAGGTGTCCGACCCCAGGCTGTGATGGATCTGGACACATCACAGGAAACTACGCCTCCCACAGGAGGTACGGTGCACTGCAGCCGCACATAGGACACAAACTAAACGTCACAACACGTCGTGTTATGTGTCTTCTTGACGTTTGTCTTCTGTCCTGCAGTCTGTCTGGTTGTCCTCGAGCCAAAAAGAGTGGCATCAAAATCCTGCACAGCAAAGAGGACAAAGACGACCAGGAGCCAATCAAGTAAGACGAAACTTTCTTAGAACGCCTTTAAAGAACGGTCACATGATCTCCTCCTCTTCAGGTGAAATCAGTCTCAGAGCTCCTCTTCATCATGTGTGTGAAGTGTGTTGTTGTAAATCCACTCTGATCCTGTATTTGATCATGTCTATAAACCCCTCTATTTCAGCCCTGCTCAGAACAGGCTGTTTCTGTGTCTGTAGCTTTAAATATGTAAATGAGCTGTGTCTGACCACGCCCCCTCTCTGGAAGGGCTCGGGTGTACTCGGTGCTTTCTGGCTCCATGTCCTATTGTTTACGGTGAGAAGGCAGACTCAGAGGGCAGAACAAACACCTAGCTGTGGGAGGGTCACCCACCTGGGGGAGGGGCTACTGCCCTTTGTGATGTCATGAAGGGAACATCTCCACACGGCCTGTTTGAGCACACATTTTCTGAAAAGTGGAGCAGGCAGAAGACGGAGAGGACGGACTTTTCTCATTATTGGGGGGTTTTGTAAGAGTTTGAATAAAGAAGTTTTGTAAGACAGGATCCATATTAAGTGTGACCTAAATATAGAGCTGTCAGCAGGTCTGTGGAGGTAAAGGCCCCGTGTCGACGCTCTGGACGTATTCATACCCCCTCTGACTCTTAACAGCGCCTGTCTAAGGTGACCTTTGTAACTTTAGGAAAGAATATTTTAGAGAGGAGCTGTGGTCAGACCTCCACGCTCCCTGCAGGCCGAGAGCAGCAAAGGTTAGCAGGAGTGAGCGGCTGACATTTTGTTAAAGCAGAGCCGTAATGTTAAGCCAATACGACCTTGTGAATAATCTAAAGTTCAGCTGGTGTCACTCTGCAGCCAGCTGTTGCTGCCTACCGCTGCTCTTTCCACCATCATCATTAACAGAAAAAATATAATTAATCTTAACCTGAGCTCGTCTGGGGAACGGCCTGACGACGCTCGGCTCATTTTAATCAGCTCAAATGTCACAGGGAAGGTCGTTAAGGGACGCAGGAGGAGGATGGAGGAGGAGGGACGAGGAGTTGAGGAGGTGTTTTATCTGCTGAGTTAGCAGTTTTCACCCTGCTCAGGGTTACAACACTGAGACCTCGAGGCAGAGAGCATGGAGGGGAGGAAGGTGGATGAAGCCCTGTGCGTCCTCCCTCTCGACGAGTTTCTGTGCAATTAGCATCCCTCTATCTTTGTGTCCTCGCTGTCTCGTCACTTTCTCACCAAAAACTCAGAAACCGGTCAAATGATGATAGAAAAATCTCTTTCCTCGAGATTAAGAGAAAACAAAAGTTAAGTCAAGTTAAATAAATGTGGCGTTTCATGTCAGAACTGCCGTGAGTGTTGGTACATGAAAAGGCAGACAGAGTGAGACCTCTTTGTTTTGTCCGTCCTCTCAGGTGTCCGGTGCCCGGCTGTGACGGACAGGGTCATGTGACGGGGAAGTACGCCTCCCACCGCAGTGCGTCAGGCTGCCCTCTGGCGGCAAAGAGGCAGAAGGACAGCTACGTCAACGGCTCGCAGTTTGTCTGGAAATCTGGGAAGACTGACGGGATGACCTGCCCGACCCCGGGCTGTGACGGCTCGGGACACGTCAGCGGGAGCTTCCTGACCCATCGGAGGTGGGCGTGGCTCTGTGTCACCCTGTTTCAACAGTACCAAAGTTTAACTTTTGCATGTTGGGGAGACAGCTCTCTGTAATGTTTGAATTTAGACTGCAGTACCCATTTTAAACACTAGGGGCAGAGCTACATACTGCTCCTTTAAACTGTTTTAAAATGCAAAATAATGGCATCACAAACGTTCAAAATGTGATCAGAAATAAATATTGAAATTCTGTCTTAGGACTGTTATCACTAATTTCTGAAATATGAAATGAACTTTGCAGCAGACTTTATATCGTGTGTGTGTTTGGTTCCAGTCTCTCCGGGTGTCCCCGTGCTACCTCGGCTATGAAGAAGGCCAGAATGAGCAGCATGGACATGTTGACAATCAAGCAAAGAGCAAGCAAAGGTCAGAGCTGAAACCACCAAACCTTAAAAAAAAACAAAACACATATACTATACTAAATCATGTTTTCTGGTTTCAGGCATCGAAAACGATGAAGAAATCAAACAGCTGGATGAAGAAATCAAAGATTTGAACGAGTCCAACAATGAAGCGGAATCAGACATGATCAAGCTGAGGACACAAGTAAGAAAACAAACGCATTGGAGAATGTCTAAAAAATTTTAGAGAAGGCGCAGTGGAAGATGTGAGAAATGTTTTAAAGGAAGCCATTCAGCCCTCTCTGGGTTGAGTTTTAATCTGAAAATCTACAGGAAGTGTCCGTTCAATGATCAACTAGAAGGCGAAGTAGCAAATGTGAAACAAGTTACATAGAGAAAGGATTAACTGAGTACTCATTGAAGGCAAATCGTTACGTTAAATATTGACTTGACGGAAATGTGATGTGAAGTTGAGGACGTCTCTCCTCCAGAGACTTCTGCAGACCAAGACGTTTGAACCGTTAGCTTAACGTTAGCGAGCGCTGAGAGACAGCGAGGGGGCAGGAGAGGACGGGGGACGTCATGAAGATTTAAATGTTTGAACATTTCACAGAAAGACACTTACACGTAGTATTTATCGCGTTTGTTGACAAAATCAGCCAATAGAAAAATTCAGGATTGCAGTAGCCAGGTTCAGCCTGTAGGGGGTTAGGGTTAGTCTGTCTAACAGAATATATATGTGGAGCATACACAGAGGTCTGGGGGGGTTTTACTTACTACTTACTACTAAAGTCTGATGATATTTTGATTGATGTTTTGGATGAATAGATCACAACCATGGAGACCAACCTGAAGTCCATCGAGGAGGAGAACAAGGTGATCGAACAGCAGAACGACTCTCTGCTGCACGAGCTGGCCAACCTCAGCCAGTCGCTCATAAACAGCTTAGCAAATATCCAGCTTCCAACCATGGTAAGAAAAGGAGTCCACTGACCTTCATGAAAGAGACGTATAGGTTTAATGGTTTCAGCCTTCAGAGAGAACATCTCAAGCTAAAACGTAGAAACACAAGTTTTCAACCCGAAGCGTGTCTGATAGCAGCGACAGAAAGTCCTTTAATGTTTTTAGAATTGATCGTTTCTTTGGTTTGTTGTTTGATAATCTGAGCTCTACATCAGTACAATCCAGAAATCTTAGGTGTGCATGAAAGTGTTTTCAGCTGTAGATGTACGTTGACTTGTTTAGAAATCGTCGTGTTTAATTGTTGTTTCTTTGAATGTTTTGCAGGATTTTGGTTTTGGACTTTTTTTCACAACAAACTTGTGTGATTTATGGGCCTGTGTCCACTAAAGGCCCGATCACACAGACACAAGTCACCAGCAGAAGCGTTGATTTCCTCTGGCACAGCACGCTATTCTAGTGCTGTTTTGGATTGCCATTAAAGTTAAAGAATTTTCGACTCCAGCTCTGTACTCGTCTGCGTCACTTTTGGCAGTCAATGAAATCAGGTTCGGAGGTGGGCTTTACCACTTGATAGGTCCAGACGAAACTCACTGAAGCGATGGTCGAATTCATGCAATTTACAATTTTAAAATTCTATTTGATGCACCCCATAAAAAAACACCCTCAGATTTTTATGAATTTGTTAGCAGACATAAAGCATTGGCGAGCGCTCCGACCTCGACAGGTGCTCCGAGCGGGTTTTTTTTCATCCGTGTGTTTTTGGAGCGTCTGTGTGATCAAGGCCCGAAGTCGTGTTTTTGTGCTGGCAGTGCCAATTCCAATCCAAAACCAATGCAGCACAGATTTTCAGCACTTAACTTGTTGGGTGCTCGTAAATGTCACTTACCGACCAATAAAAATCCAGGAGGTGTGGGACTTTGTCAACAACACAAGACTGTGGAGAAACTAGTCAGACTTGGGAGCGTCGTTCAGATCCAGAGCTGCTGCTTTTACAAAGACACGACTCCTTTCCCATTAAGACTTTACTATTATTATTACTGTTATTGTTTTCATTTTTTTCATTGATAATCCCTTGAATAAAGGGAAATAGCTAACTCACGGCGCTAATGAAGCAGATCGAATGTTTTGTAACCTAGCAACCTGTGACGAGCACGAGGTCGCCGCCAGCTCAAAAAGCACCATGAATGGACACAGGCCGTATTTCTGTGTATATGGTTTTAGCAGTTTAAATTTTGGGGGCAGATGTCTGACTATTATTTAAATCTGTCTTTTCTTTGACTTTTAATCGTTCGAATCTCTTTGTGGGTTAATAAAAAGTTTACACAATCCCATGCCAGCTAACATCTGCCCACGATTTGAATCCAGAGCGGTGTTACCGTCGTCTCAAGCCTCGTCTGTAGGGACACTCAGGTTTTATTCTTCATCTGCTTCTTTCTGTTTGCCACCTTCTTTTTCTTTTTTTTTTTTTGCCAACGTGCTTCTTCTGTGCCTTACAATGCATCACCAATTTTCAAAGAAGGGAAAACAGCCCTGTCTTTTTTTTTTTTTTGGTTTCAGTTTGAGTGAAGTGCTCATTGGCTGTTTTTGGTATCATGTTGTCTCAGTGTAGAAAGAAGGCTGGGGCTAATTGGATAATCTCTCCTTGAACAGTTAAAAACACAAGTCGCTTGATAGCTGGAGTCTCGGCTTCCAATCGTTGCTTGTGGGATAACTTTATCATGCCAACAGAGAAATGTCCATTTTATCTGACTTCAATCTCATCAGAAACAAGCTCGATATTTTGTCTGACACAGTGAAAACAGTTTATGGGTAGAAAGCTTGTTAGCGGTAAAATACATAAAAGGCCTCAAGTTGTTTATTTCCAATTCGTGCCAACTTGAGGAAATTAGTTTGCATTTCTTATCGTTGTTTTTCCAACTTGGAAACGGCAGAGTCAGAGACGAACGTTGTTCCCTTCACTCCTGGGTGTACTTGTCCGAGCCTTGGGTACAACAACAGAGCTAATAGACTTCTCTGTACACCCTCTCCTGTAGAGACCGCCGCCCCAGAAAGAGGCCCCAGTAAAGCATAACTGCTGTTTACAGATGCCTCCCAGAGTAAGAGATCCATTTATCCTTTATCCAATTATCCTTCTTTTCTGCACTGTCATCCTCCCCCCTTCCTATATCTCCCCTTTAGCCCACTGTGGCGTCAGCACATCTCGACTACTTCAGTAGTAAAGAATTTAACTTAGACCTCAAAAAAAAAAACATTTAAAAGAAAGAATTACACTCAACTATTTTGCTGATGATGTTTTAGAAAGAAATCTATCTTTTGTTGTTTTCCCCAAAAAAGGTCAAAACCTTTAAGAAGCTAATGAGTCTAGTTTTCTATTCCTGCTATTGGCGAAATAGGCAGTAAAAAAACAAAAAAACATGATGGATCAGGACCAATCGTAGACTCAACTGAGGGCGAGATGAAAGACTTTGTTTTTATGTTAAAATAATTCCATCTGTGTTAATATACCTGGTTTCTCCAGGTGGAGTTTGTAGTCCTGTTAGCCAAAGTACTGAACCTGAAAGGGTTTTCTTTCGTACGAAAGGATATCCGAATAAACGTTTTTACCACAGCCAAATTTAATGTAGTCAATTAACGGCTTTCTTGGATTTGTTTACACTTTAACGTAACGTGAATAAAATGTTGTTTGTCGTATGCACAGAATTTTTAAGGTAACATCTGTTTTTAAAAAAAAAAAAAAAATGTAAACCAACAAGACTTGGAACTATTTAAAGAAATTAATTGAAAATACTTCAATTTCGCATTAGTCCTAAAAGTCCAACTTGTGTGTCCATACGCTGCACATAAAGCATTTCATCCATCCACAAGCTAACCATCCCTCTCCTGATTTTTTGCATGTTTAAAAGTTGCATCTTGTCGACTGTCACAGGCTGAAGTTAAGACGTTAATCATGATTTGAATGACCTAGAAAAGGTGTTCTCCTCTGAGCCTGATCCGGTGTTCCTCTCCTCCCTTGCTGCCCGCCTGTTTTCCAAACCTTTTCCCCCCCAATAGTGTTTTACAGATTTGTGACAAACTTTAATTTGCATACCGCTGATTGTGTGTGTCTTCATGGGTTTGTTTTCCCCTTACAGGAGCCAATGAATGAACAGAACTTTGACACGTACGTGAGTACATTGACAGACATGTACACCCACCAGGACCAGTACCAGAGCCCGGAGAACAAGGCGCTGCTGGAGAACATCAAACAGGCCGTTCAGGGTATCCAGGTGTAGCCGTGACTCGAGGCCAAAATCACAAATGCAAAGCAAAAACAACAAATCAAAGTCAAAAAGAGGGGAAAAGGTTGTTTTTTGCTGCTGTAATCTACCACATTTTTTTGTTTTGTCTGCTGTTATACGCTCTCGACTCCATGGGTATTTTTTTTTTTTTATTGTCGTTGCCTTGCTTTGAAAAAAAATTTAAATGAACATTCACATTTTGTACATTTTCATATGATCTTACATAATGTGATGTACTGTTTATAGCTGCTAATGTATGCACATTCTCGTGTGTATGTATTTATTTATTTATTTATTTATTGTAAGCTTGAATTATTATTATTTTTTTCCAATCTTAAACGTGATTAACGTAACATGAAACTGGACGTCACGGGTTAAACGGGGAGCAGAGCGGAAGCGAAGGCAAACGTGAAGAGCAATCATGTTTTCGAGCGGCGTTTCTCACGAGAGCGTTCGAATGGATGTGAAGTCGTTCATTTTTTTTGTCACCTTTTTAAAAAAGTGGACTGCGTTTGCCACTCTTTACTGTAAATTTTTAAAACTCAAATTATGAGAAGAATCAACGCTATTATAATGATCAAAGAAGATTTCAAACATCATGACACGGAAACTTAACTGGTGCAAATTCCGTCATCCCCTTTCAGAGTGTTTTCTTTTCGTGTCGCCTTTTACTTTGTTTCGTACGCGAAAATAAAAAAACAAAGCAGAAAGACCAATGGCTACTGAAAACGTAGGAGACAATCTGCCATTTCTAAGTTCTTTTAATCGTGAATCTCGACTAGCTAATAGGAAAAGTGTCAGCAATATTGGTATTATGATATAAAATTGTTTGTTTAGATATGGGATGCAATCTATATGAAACATATTTGGGTATATGCAATTTCTTATGAATAAAACTAGCGAAGAACAGATAGCTCTTTTTACTAACTATAAATGTATTGCGTTTTGTACAAACCTTTTACTACAATCATGTGTTAGGAATCTGACGCGGGTGAAAGGACTTTGGTTCTGTCATGTTCGTCTTTGCACAGGGACACCTTTGTTTCCATGTTTTGATGTTTTTATTGTCGATTTAAGAGGCACTTGGCGGGCGGAAGGATTTGTAGATATGATTTTTTTTCTTTCTAAAAAATGCTGATGGCTCCTCTGGACTTACAGGGTCAAAACGTCCCCCATCCGTCATTGTATATTGCACTCGTCCCGTTTTAAAAAAAAAAAAAGAGAGAGAGAAATGAAAACGTCTTTCCAATCATGCATCGAATTGTCTGAGCCACAAGGGTACATGATGCCAGACGACATGATGACCAAGCAGCACTTTTATTTTTTAATTCTCTTTGATTGTTATTGAAAAAGACGAATGAAAATCTGAGCCAGCCAGCAGCCGAAAAAAAAAAAACGCGATGTCTGTGCACTGAATTTTAACCGACTTGAGTATTTGATCTGAATCGGCCTTATGATGACATTCAGTTTGAAAATCACAGCACTGGTGGTGGAGTATGTTTTTTTCAGAACACCGTCGATCATGCATGCACTTTATTGGAGTTTGTCAAAAAGTATTACACGTGGTAAATGAAGCAAAAACTGTACAGCGAGTTTGTGGAAACTGTGACTTCGACAAAGACTTTGTGCTGGTGATTCCTGTTTGAAAGCAACTCGGAGCAAATGTCAAAGAGGTGATTCTTCTATTTAAAGGAAAACTCCCCCTCTGGACCCTTCGCTTTGTTCACCTCTTTCACGCCAGAACATTTTAAAGTCATGACAAACAGAATGGAAAACAACCTTGACGAGTTCACTTCTTTTAGTTTTTCAAAAATGATCTCTAACTTTTAAACACGTTATGTTGCGAACAATCAGAAAGTGTGTCCGTTGAAAGCGTACTTAAATTTCACGTCCTGCCTGCCCTAAATCCACTCCCCTTGTTCCAGATATGTACGTCAGCTGGGGTAATAAACCTCGATAGTTGGATGTCGGAGATAGGACGACAAACATGTTGACCAGATTGGGAATCATGCGTCACTATTGGAGATATAGGATAACAGCAACCCTGCACCTTATGCTAACTCTAGTTAGCTTGTGGCGATATTTACAACCTCCGAAATTATTTGTTTATAAAGTTTGGCCTTTGGATACTTTTAATCTGGTGTCAACCGTGGTAAATTCATTTTGGATTTTTAAGAATATGCAGCAGGAAAATTAACGTTGGGTACAAATGGTAAATTTTAAAATCATGTCTCACCAAATCTATGCGTAGCCTGCTATGCTAGCCCAGATGATCTTATAAGAAGTAGCTAACCAACCTAGCTGACAATGCAAAATAAAATGTTTGGACTTACATTGGAATTGAAATCTCTTAAAAAAGTGAAGTTACAGAATGTATTTTATCTGAATTGAGGGATCATTGTAATGTGTTTAAAAAAGCTGGAGTGCTTATCTGGACTAACAGAAGTTAGTCTGAAGTTAAAACAAGATTGACCCAAACATGATTTCTGCCTGTCTTCTGTTTTATTTAGTCTCTTTTCTTTCCTTCCTTTGTGCTGACTGGAACTTTTTCTCAGCCAAATTAAGTTTCCAAAACGGAAAAAGCAATTGCCTCACTGCCAAACGGGGGAGTTTTCCTTTAAAGATGTTTCTTTTTTTGGACTTTAACTGCGAAGCCTCATCCCCTGACTTTACGTCTCTGTCCACAGCTTTGTGTCTGCAGCTTCCTGACAGCTTGATACCGCTTTAGATAGACTGACAGCTTGTATTTTTTTTCTTAACCAAGTCAGTTATTCTTACTGATAACAAAGGAAAATGGGAGTAAAAGCACAATTCTGCCACTTAAAGAAAGTCAATAGACTAGATATTGTAATATGAGATGTAAAAGCTAAACTGTAACTATTTACATAGAGAATCTCAACACTAACATGTGACATGCTAGAATGCAAAATAAATCCATATAAATATTTGTGAAATCATTCGTTTATGAAAATGTTAGTTACTTTTCAGCAGTGCATTGAAAAGGGGTTTTTATACAACATTCATTTTTTTTCTCCTTTTACCCCTTTTTCTCTGTTACTCGCAAACTTTCAGCAACAGTTTTCTTACCACATGGCATGGGTTTTCGTTGGTACTTTTGCTGTATGTTTCAGGTCGCGGGTTGCTACGTGACACTTTTTAATTTGACTTGTGAAGTTTGTAGAATTTTTATCATGCTGGTGTTGGCATCTCTTGCTCTGAATAAATCTTGTGTTGCAACACTGCTTTAAGAGCTGTTCTTGTGTCGAATACAAACTTCTGAACAAAACATCCAGATCCCCATGAGGGGGCCACGGCGGCTGGATGCTGATCCCAGCTGTACGTTGAGCACAGACGGATGAGGTACACAACCACGGGGCGGTAGAGAGCCACACACCTGTGCAGGTATATGGGACTATGGGAGCTCCTGGAGGGAACCCATGCACGGTAAATCCACCAAGAACTGCCTCTGCTAGCCAGGACTTCAAACCTGGAGCCACCTGTATGTTGGGCAATAGAATTATCTCTGCACCTCCCTGGAGCTCTGAACTGAAAGTAATTGGGGGGAAAATAATTAAATGTAGGATGGGAGTGCTTATTGGTTGTAAACGTGATGCTTAGGGTTCGCTCTGCTCCTTGTTCAGCAGTGACATGGAGTAAGGAGTGAACACTTTACAGCTGCTCCGACAACAAAAACGAACTAAATAGCGACGGTAGGGGGCGCCAATGAGCCACTAGTTTCACTTTTAGCTCCATGTGTTTTGTTTCTGGTTGAAGACGCCACATGATATTCATTGTAAACAAACCAGCAAATGAACGGACATCAGTTTGAGTTTTACTTACTGCATTACCTTCATCTTTTAGAGCTGAATCGACTCTATGATGCGTAAATATCCTGAAGCAAACTCACGTTAGGAAAGGAGAAGACTTCCTCACAAAGTGTCGCGGCTGCTCATCAGTGAAAATCTTCTCCTTTACAACAGCACCGCCTGGTGGACAGACTGCGTCACTGTCTCTGCACCTGAAGAGGAGACGGTGTGTCACCTGATTCTTGTCCTGGAGATTTTAACACACAACGACGAGTGTGTGCATAATAATAATAAACTATGAATAGACAAACCGCCTTAAAGACTGCAACACAACAAACAAAAGGAACATGTGAACTCTCCTTTCTCCCGAGGCAGAGAAACAGTCTGCACTGTTTTCATTATTTAAGCATTTCTAAACCCTCCTCTAAAGCTTCACCTTCTCGTCTGAAAATCATCATCTGAGCGGATTCCCTCCGTTCTGTTCAACACCTTCGTTTTACTTTTACACACTTGCTTGTTTGTCTTCTTAATGTCTTATCTCTCTGATTTTACTTCCTTTACTGTCCTTTTTATTCTTTGTCTATTTATGTTGATATGCATACTTTTGATTATTATTATTATTACTCTTATTATTGACCTCTTAGTCTTTTTATACACACACACACACACACACACATATGTATATATAGATATGAAGCTTAGTGAAAGTTCAGTAAGGAAGACTTTAAGTGATCCACAATCAGGTTTCTCAGTCACCCTTTTCACGCTATCTCATATCCGCTGTCATTCTCGAGCTGTCAGTTTGGGCCGTCCGTGGGTTAATCAGCTGTTCTGTCACCGGACCTCATCTGACCAATGGTGCAGCGTTCCTCCTTTGTTTTCGGCCTATCATCGTTCAGCTCTCCTTTTAAATATGATCCTTTTTCTTCCCTAGTTCTTTCAAGCTGGCTTCGTGCGCCCCTCCACCTCCCCATCACCGCCATCTTCAGAAGCAGAGTCGACTCCCATCAATTCTTCTCCAACTCGGTCTCATCAAATCATCAGTCCTCCACCACCAGGGTCTGGACTCCATGGGGGGGTCTATCCTAATGACGAGCAGGACTTCATCACTAAATCTCATCTTCCACCCCGTAGAGTCCAAGCGCCAAAACATTCTGTCAAATCTCCTTCTGTCCATCACTCTGTCGCTGTAATAAATGCATTCTTAATATCACTCGTCTCTCCTGATTGAAATAGATATAATGAGCAACCTCAAGGTGGCTACATCCAGTTTTTCTACAGTACTTTCTGGAACGTCCATGTAAACACAGCTCTGACAACAACACAGGCAGCAGGACTCCAGCTTCTCCCTCACTGGAGACACTCAGGACTCACACACACATTCACACAGGACACACTCTGGATTTGAGAGCTTCATTAAATGATAAATGGACCAAACGTCCCAAAACATCAGAGACTTGAAAACCTTCCCACTGAGTGACCGTCCTGCCAAAGTGTTTCCAGTAAGCCTGGTTGAGCGTGACCACACATAAAATACGTTCTGAATGGGTTAAAATAACACCAACAATCAGAGGTTCAAACTCAGCTCCATGGTTTTTTCCTTCAGTGTGTTTTGAAGTCATAATTGCACCCAAACCAGAAAAACACTCGCCTCCTAAATTGCAACTCGCAGCAGTTTTACAGCGTTTCTTTTTTTTTTTTGGTTTGGTGACTCTGGGAGTTCCTGAGGTGACGCTTTGAAGTTTAGAAAACACGCTGAAAACATGTCGAGGAACACTTAAGGCTAAACCTCTCCGACCGAGCCGCCTGTAACACGGAGACGCTTTGGCACATTCAGGCCAACTTTTAGAGTTCCTCTGAAGTCAGAAAGAGAAGAGTCAAGATGGATGTAATCGTTCGATTGAGTCGTTTATTTGTTTTATTATTTCAGCGTGGATTTGAGTCGATGGTTCGCATCAAGCTTTATCATAATAAAACAAAAGTCAACGTGCTGAAACGATGACACAGACGTTTGGTGCTTTCACACAAGCCGTTCACTTTTTTAAAAAAAAAAGTCCCACGTGACGCAGGCGAGCCGACGTGTGAACGCATCAGAAGATACAGCGCAGCGCCAAACGCCATTTCTGCGTTTTGAATGCGTGATCTGAAAATGCACATTTCTTCCTCTGTGTGTTATTCCTTTATGTTGAAGCGGTTTGTTCTGGTCTCGTGTTTGCAGCACAGCTGACGGAGCTTCACGTGTTTAACACACACACACACACACGGTGACGGCTCGGCGTGTAGCTGGGCGTGGGCCATGAGGCGTGCTGATGGTTAACATGTTGCATCGCAGCGTGACTCTGAAACAGCAGTGGGCTGCTCGGCTGATGACGCCAGTGAGGACTATGAATAACACTCTCTCACACACACACACACACACACACACACACACACACACACACTCGTACAGAGGAGTCCACCTTGTGCGTCACTACGATTCTAAATGCCAGCAGCTTCTCTCTCCCACATTTCTCTCTCTCCTCTCTCTCTCGTCGATCGCCCTTCGTCAGAGCTGCAGAGGCATCTCACACAAAACACACTTTTCACTTCCCGCCCAGTTTTAAAGGGATTTGATCTTTTCTCATCGTTCGACAGGTGAAGACTTCAGACTGCCTAATCAACGATCACATCATGAAGCTGCGACCGGTGCGAGATCGTGCATCCACACATTTCCCTCGGCTCCGGCGTGGCGGGAGGCCGCTTCACGTTCCCCTCTCCAGGAAGCTGTGAGAGTCGATGTCTGCTCTCCTGCCTCTCACAGGGTCAGATTAATGTCCTGAATCATTCTGCTGGATCAGCTATAAATACCTCCAACACTTGCGTAACGAAGCTGCTAACAAAATGCCAGTTGTCTGACATATCAACTTTGAGGCTTATGCAGCCTGTTAAAGTCGGAGATTGTAAGAGGATTCAGACGGCGAGCGCGCACGGCGAGGTGAATTTAACGGACAGGAGAGATGTTAAGAAGCCAGCTCGGCACCACGAGGATAAACATCAGACACGCAGTGCTGGCTAAACACTGAAGCTTCAGTGAACCTGTGCACATGGACTCCAGAGAGGAGCATGGAATGCAGATCACACACACACACACACACACACACACACACACACACACCTACACACACACACACACACACACACACACAGACACACCTACACACACACACACTCACTTCGAGTGAGTCAGATCTTTGCAGTGTTCCTGTCACTGTCAGTTCATGGCTTCTTCTTGGCTCACAGCACAACAGCAGACACTTTCAAGGTACAAACATGTGCAGCTCTGTGTGTGTGTGTGTGTGTGTGTGTGTGTGTGTGTGTGTGTGTGTGTGTGTGTGTGAGTGTGTGTGTGTGTGTGTGTGTGAGTGTGTGTGTGTGTGTGTGTGTGTGTGTGTGTGTGTGTGTGAGTGTGTGTGTGTGTGTGTGTGTGTGAGTGCAGCTTCTTGTATGTGTTTGGGTCCTGATTATTATTGATGTTCTGTTCTTAACATCGGTGAGCACAATAAATCCTCTGCAGGACACATGAACACACACACACACACACACACATGCACACACACACACATGATGCACACACACATGAACACACACACACACATGCACACACACACATGCACACACACACATGCACACACACACATGCACACACACTGGAACGCCATTAATTCAGCTGATGTCTGTTGAGGGCGTGTTGGCTCATAAACAGGTTACTCTGTGTGTGTGTGTGTGTGTGTGTGTGTGTGTGTTAATTTAATGCTCTCTGTACACACACATAAACACAAACACACCTACACACCCTTAATCACGCCAGCAGTTACCGTATTCACAACTCAACCAGTGCTGACATCCTGCAAGGCATTGTGGGTAGTGTCCCGACACGCTGAGTCTGGAGGAGGAGAGGAGTGTGTTTATCGTCAGGATGATAAATCACAACATCCGCCTGCTGAAGGTGAAGCATTACAACTTAGGTAGTTTGGGGGGGAAAAAAAGTGAACCACTAAGTGTGTTTTTTTTTGTTTGTTTTTTAAATGCAATCTTTCCTCACATCTCGAAGCGTCTGACTCAAAACGTTTTGGATTTCTTGTATTTTTAGTCGAGATCGTCAAAGCTGCATGTCGGATTTTTAGCCACAAGGGGGCCTGAAAAAAAAACACCTGCACGTCTGTTTTTGCTCCGAACTATAGAAACATTGTATGTTGTCTAAAACATGGGCGCTGTGAACCACGGCTGTGAACCACGGCTGCATCTCAAGTCTCCAAGCAGCTGAGAATTATTTGGTCTTTGGGGGGGGGGGTCAGATCAGACCTAGGACTGGGTCTAGATAAACTTAGCTGAATGGGACAGTAAGCAAGACAGTGTTAATAAATAATACTGTACAGTGTTTCTGGCAGTCAGATGCTATGAGTCGGTTGCTATGGTTACGAGGAAGCTCTGAGTCCGCTGGTAAGAAGGACGTGTCATAGAAATAAATAATGTTCAGCTTTGAATCTCTATTTGCTTTAGTTCTGCTGTAATACTTTCCAAAGGCTCGGGGGGGGGGGGGGGGGTCTTATTTTCTTCGTGCTTCGCTTCGCAGGCTAACTGTACGGTCGGGCGAAGTCTTCTTACCGCCACCTACTGGACTGGTGATGTAGTGCGGTTTCTTTCATTTCTTCTCTGCGCATCATTGGCCTGACTGGACTTCAGGTAGTTCATTTTATTTTCATTTATTTTTGAGCAGGAAATGGAGTCACATTTTGAAATTGAACCCAGGCTGCCCGCTCGGAGGACAAGAGCCTCCGTACACGGGGGTGCGAGCTAACCGCTAGGCCATCTGCGCCCCAAGTTTTTTTTTTTTGCTTTGACGGCGATGTGGTACATGTGACAATAACAGCGAGGCGCGTATGTTTTCATGTTGATCTTGGAAAAACAACAAACCCCGCCCACAAGTACTAATCAGCACGTCATTACACTGAAAAAGATCCCTGAAGAAGACTGAAATAACACGATGTTCAGACCAGTCACCATATGTCATGTCCTGCTTGAAATAGAGCCTTCTGATAGATTTGTGCAGAGAGTGTGCTGTTGGCCGTCGGGTCGCTCTGGCACCGTCCGCCTCAGCTCTGATTAACAGGCTGGATGGTGGGAAGCTGCCAACATGGCCGCCTGGAGGACGCCCAGATGGAGTGGATCCAGAGTGTATAGATCACGAGTCGGAGGTTTATTTCATCGTTAAAAAAAAAAAAAAAACTTTAGATGACGCTTGTAAACAAACATTCGTGACGTTTGTCGTTTTGTTATAATGCTCCAATTTTGGCTGAATTATTATAAATTTTAATGAGACGAAGAACTTAAAGCAAAACAGCCTCTCGAGGGAGAGATGTGACGGAGAGCAGCGACAAAGATTACGTTAAATTTCTGCATGTTTTAGGAACTTTTCACATTAATATACATATTTGAAACCAGCGTTAAAGGAGCAGTATGCATCTCCGGCCCCCTAGTGTTAACAATAGGTACTGCAGTCTAAATTCTAAACATCACAGAGAGCTGTGTGGAGTTAGAAGGAGGACAGACTGGCTGCTCCATCGTTGCATGTTATCATTTCATTCAGTGGATATCTTACAGATTGCTCCTTCGCAAAAACATTGAATCCCAACAATAAAATAAAAAGAAGGAATAAAGTGAAATAAATCAGAGACTGATGCAGCAGGGTGAAGATTAAAAAAAAAGCAGCATTTCAGCACATTTCCCTCCACTGTTGCTCTGCATAAAAACAACGCATACGCATTGTAACGAGCTTCTGCGTGGTCAGCAAAGATCTTTTTATAGAAAACACTGTTCTGCACCTTAAATATCACGAAGACGTAGAAGTCACGTGCAGGGCTGCAGGTGCTGAGGAGACCCAGAGGAGGGATCCTCAGAGAGAGAGAGAGAGAGAGAGCGAGAGAGAGAGAGAGGGGCCTGACCCCGCTGATCTCGCACCATCAGCAGGAACCATTTGTTGTCTCTTTGGACGCCCACGCAGTCAAAGTGCTGATGGGTGAGCGTGCAGCAGGCGGAGGAACATGTGCAGCACTGGGGATAAAAAAAAAAGATGTGGACAATGAACCTGTTTTGTTGTTTTATCATTTCTCCAAACTTCAACATCAATATTCTTATTTAGGCTTTTTTTTAATTGAAGAAATTGACAACTGTTTGAAGATAAAGGAACAGGATTTGGATGTTTCAAATCAGAAATCAATATCTGGTGGAAGAAGAACGGGCGACTTTCTGATCTAATAGATGTCGCCTTGAGCGCCAGCACGACATTTTTGACACTTTATTTTTCTTTGTCTAATTTTAGTATCGCTGCTCTGTGAGCCTTTGAATTTCCCCCCCGGGGGACGAGTGAGGCTTTTTAAATTGAATTGAATTAACTTCTGTTTACAGATGTGGCAGAAATATATAAATATATATTTATATATATTTATATTTATCATCCAACATGTTTAGTGAGAGTATAAATAGATGTGTTGTCCACAAAACGCTGCAGCAAACTCCCCACAAACATCTCACAACGTTCTGGTAAACAAGCGGCCGTAAACAACTTATCTGTGTCCACATCTGGACCCGTTTAGACAGGGAGCTCACACACACACACACACACACACACACACACACACACACACACACACACACACACACACACACACACACACACACACACACACACACACGAGGGGCAGCAGATTACAGTAACACCGATCACCCACACATGACACCTGCTCTTTGAGTGATTCACCCCAGAGAGAGAGAGAGAGAGAGAGAGAGAGAGAGAGAGGGAGAGAGAGAGAGAGGGAGAGAGAGAGAGGGAGAGGGAGAGAGACAGAGAGACAGAGGGAGAGAGAGATAGAGACAGAGAGAGAGAGACTGACAGACAGAGAGAGAGAGAGAGACAGAGAGAGAGGGAGAGAGAGAGAGGGAGAGGGAGAGAGACAGAGAGACAGAGGGAGAGGGAGAGATAGAGACAGAGAGAGAGAGAGAGAGAGAGAGACAGAGAGAGAGAGAGGGAGAGAGAGAGAGAGACAGAGAGAGAGGGAGAGAGAGAGAGGGAGAGGGAGAGAGACAGAGAGACAGAGGGAGAGGGAGAGAGAGATAGAGACAGAGAGAGAGAGAGAGAGAGAGAGAGAGACAGAGAGAGAGAGGGAGAGAGAGAGAGAGACAGAGAGAGAGAGAGAGAGGGAGAGAGACGAAAAACAACAAAAAGACAGAATCAGCGCTTTCAGGACGTTGGGTTCCAGCTGCTACCTGGAAGTCTCTGGCTGCTCTCTGAGTGACTCATCTTGTTATTTATTTTTTATTTTCATTTTAATCATCTTTGGTGTTTTGAGGCGTGGCTTTAGCCCCTTTGATGAAATCGTGTTTGTCTTCATTTAAAGTCCCACTGTCCACATTACTCAGGGTGTTTTATGAGCTGTTCTGAAAGGCTTCCAGGAAACGGAGGAAAAACAACATTTCTCATTTCTTCCAAATGGAACGCGGCTCTCCGGACGCAGTACCGCATCCCACCATCAGGGGTCAGCATGAAGCTGTGCTCATCACATCAGCTCATGCTTAGACTCTTCCTCACTCTTCCCCCCCCCCTTCACATTAAGACTTTCCATCCTCACTTTGAATTCTCTCACATCTCCTCTCCTCTCGGTTGTTTTGGAAATAAACTCGTGTTGCCCTCGTTTCCAATTATCAATTTGTTGTCTCGCTCCTCAAACATGAAGAGTTTCCATTTGTCCTCATCTCATCCTCCTCTTCTTCTTCTTCTGGTTTTATTCTCTTCATTCCAACGTCACATGATAAAAAACATGAAGTGTATTAAAAAAACATATTTTATAAGTATATATAATTAGTGGGGATAGAAATGAGTTTTTCTTCTTTTTCTTCTTCTTGATTGATAAAAAAAAACACTCCTCCTTTTTTTTTAAACTCCTGATTCACCGCCTCTCTTTTCTCCTCTTTGAAGACAAGTTTATTAAGATTTTTAAGGATTGCTCCTCCTTGTATCTGTATCAGTAAAAAGGGAGTATCATTTAGCTTTCTTATCTTTGCACTTGGACACACACACACACACACACACACGCATGCAGAGATTTTCTGCTATTTCCTCCCTTATCCTGCCTGCTAAAAATGGAAATTTGTTTATTTCACTGAACAGATGCCCCTAAAACAAACACACACACACACACACACACACACACACACAATCTTATAAATACCTGCACACACTCACACTCTTCCTTAAAAGTCTGTCAGTGATCAACTGCTGCTTCTCTTTCAGGTGTGTCATGTGACGCTCCTCTCTCCCTCAAAAAACTAAAGTAAATCTTCTCAGACTTTCTTCTGAGCCGGAGGAAGCAGATCTGTGCGGCGGGGCTTCTGAAGCGTTGGCGTGCGCAGACGTTTGAGCGGGCGACAGCCTAAACCGGTTTTCGTGCAAACTGACCCTCTTGTCAAGTCCCTTCTGCTTGCCTTGGTTACGGTTGCTAAGGAGGTCAAACAAAGCCTCGGAGAGCCGGTCTCCATTGAAAACACCTGTTGGATTTATTGACTCGTATTTCTATTCCTCCTTATTCCAACTGTCCTTTAACACTTGTGGGTTTTTTTAAAGCATCTCTGGAGAAGAGAGAGAACGAAAGACACGATGCTCCAACTACAAAAAAAATAATAAAAATCTGGTTAACTAAAGCTGATTTCTCTCAGGCGAGTGGCGAGCTGTCCCTGTCTAAGCTCTCCGCTCCTCGTAGATTCACCTCCAGAGAGTCCTCGCCACAATGAAGCTGCTTCAGTTTGATCACCATGGCGATAAGAAGACAAACATGAAGACAGAGTCGGGGAAACACAGGCACGCTCCCATGTGAGGCAGAGTACACCCTGGACCTGTCAGTCACAGGACGGAAAGCAGAACGATGAGATGAAGCAGCACACACACACACACACACACACACACACACACACACACACACACACACACGCAACACACACACACACACACACACAAGTATAAGTGAGTCAAACACACATTTTAAAGGATTCTGAGAATCTCCTCAAATCTGTCAGGGGGAGAAAACTCAGCTTTTTTTAGTTAATTACAGCTGCAGAAAAAAAAACTCTACAGCTAAATGTGGTGTTCCCTTCCTCTCTCTCTCACACACACACACACACACACACACACACACACACACATGCACACACACACATGCACACACACAGGGTGTCCCGCCACAGGCTGTTTGCTGCTAACCATGAAGGCATGTAAACAAGCTGATTCGGGTGTCAGGCGACCAGAAATGAGAGCTTTTCTCTGGGCGTGCTCACTGAACTGTCCCACGTCGGCCCGCCCGCCCGCCCGCCCGCCGCGGCTCTGGCAGGATGATGGTGATAGCGTGAGTCTGCAAAATAACTCCCAGTTGTTAAACACAAAGGCAGAATTATTGCATGCATAAGCCTCGTAATAAATCTTATTAGTAAAAGTCCACATGAAGGGAAGTTAATGTGTCGGGATAGAACGGATGCACACTATGACCATAGCCAGAGGCGCTAATTGTCAACAGGCAAGACGGCCATGTGACAGCCCAGATATGACAACTAGTCGATAAGGTAACAAAATGCTGAGTCCAAAACGTAACAAAGTTGTTACATTATTAGGAGGTAAATATTTTGCCTGCCCAAAAAAGCCAAAATTTACAACGTTTTGGGGCTCAGCATTTTGTTACCTTATCGACCAGTTGTTACATTTTGGGTTTTCTTAAAAAAAAAAGTGCAACAATTTGGGTAATTGTGACATTTCAGGCTGTAACAAGGGGAACTATTTGGGGCCCCAGGCCACCGTGGGGGACCCTCAGTAACTGTCAGAAACTTTAAACCACAGCATCGCCTCAAAATGTGCAAATTGTGCAGCGACAGTCGGAGACCTCCCTAATGGGGCCCCATCTGACAGCAGTCACATAATCGACGCTGGTTGGAGGGGCAATGCAGGCAACTGCTTGGGGCCCCAGGTCAGTAGGGGCCTCCCCCCCCCCCCCCCGACAGCATTGTTTCAAAATGTGCAAATTTTGCAACGACAGTCGGAGACCTCCCTGATGGGGCCCCATGTGACTGATCAGCACTTACTTTAAATGCCTGTGCTGAGTGTCGCATGCATTAATGCTGTGAAAATAAAAATGGATGTTGGTCGGAGGGGCCCCCATGCAGCATGCCTCGTCCCCACTTTACTCCACCAGATACAGAAAGGTGTTTGAGGTAAACCTTCAGGTGTTTTCTTTCTGCATACATTTAGATTATTGTGCATGATGGATCCAAACAACCTGCAGACACACCTTCAAATACAGACACAAAGGCAGATCCACACACACACACACACACACACACGGTACAGAACAGCGACACGTTGGAGTCTCAGGGGACTCTTCCATATGCTCGCCGCGCTGATCCTCGAAAAACTCGGCTCACTCTCACGCCTCACAAACCGGTGATGAAAGCGATTCCTCCGAACGCTAATCAGGACCAAAAATAACTCGCTTGATCATCTTCTATCAAAAAAAGGCCACGGGACGCTCCGACGCACGGACAGACTGACGGAATAAATGTAAGCTGACACCAACCCAGTTATGTCAACAAAAAAGGAAGAAGAAAAAAACAGACAGGTAGACATATGTGGGACATGGCTAATGACAGAGACTACTTTAAAATTAGAAATGAGTCAGGCGCAGAGAAGGTGAGGACCGAGGAGAGACATTAATACTCACTGTGAAGACTTATTAGACTGACCTCGTTCAAAGAGAGGACGGCTGAATGATTCTTTCTTCTTCTACTGACACCAACACTTCGCATTATTTAGTCCATTAATACAAAAAATGGTAAGATGTTGACAAATGTGCACAGACTGACGTCAATATATTGAGTTTTACTTTCAAACCTTTATTGGAGAGGACGGCTGAAGAGACAGGACATGTTGAGGAGAGAGAGAGAGAATGACTAAAGGAAAAGGTCAAAGGTCAGATTGGCCTCTGTACGCCAGCTCTTTAAGGCTGGACTCGGGGAAGAGGAACGTCCCCTGTCTTGCATCGTTCCATGAGCTGCACCAGTTGAACGACTGGGCAGGTCTCATGATTGGACACGAGACACGAGCTGAGGTTTGATCGCCCTGTAGCACGTCACCTTCGACGATGGGTGTCGAGTGTTAAAAGGCTGAAACACCCTGTGACTTACGAGTCACTTTATTTATCAGTCTGGTTGTTTCTCACCCTTTTGATGATTTGAGTCTGTGGCTATTTTTAGTCCAGGTAAGCGTCTTGTTTGTTCGCCTGTAAAGCAACTTTGGTTCAACTGAAGCTGTTTTTTCAAATGTGTTAAATAAACTTGATTTGACTTGACTCAATTTCTTTTTTCAGTTTCAGGAACAACCAAAAGACATTTTAGCTGTTCCTGAAATTGTTCCTTTACAGGATAATGGCGTTCTGGGTGCTTGAAAATAACGTTTCGAAAATGGACTGCAGAGGATGGCGAGGGTTGTTTTTAAGTTAAACCACAAACGACTGGATTAAACATTTTCAGCTGTTTTGTGGTTTTGATCAAAAGACTGTGTGACGGAAAATGATTCTGTTTTAAGTCGATCATTTTCGTGCCAGCGTGGCCTTGTTGACTTGGTTTAGTCCAAAACTCCCGGTCTTACACGTGGAGACCCCCTCGACCACCTGCGATGAATTCCTCTTACAGACTTTTTCTTTGTTTTACACTTTTTTTTTGTTCCTTTGTCACAGTCAGATCTCAGACTGTGAGGTCGTAATCCCACAGCGACGTTCTCCTTCGGCCGTCGCTGCAGCCGGGTTAACCGCGGTTCCAGTTGGGAGTGACCTTTACTGTTTGATGCACTCAGCCGCCATATTGAATTTAAACTCAGGCTACTGAAGTTCCCTCCGAGTTCTCGAGTCTTCGGGGGACGTTCCCGAAGTAAGCTACAGACCGGCAACTCAGAATTTCCGACTTCGATTTAGTATCGTCTCCTCAGTTTACAGCTACTCGAGCTGTAATTTTTTTTTTTTAAACTTCAACAGTTTTACATTTAATTCCTTGAAGAATTATTCCCAGATTAACATTTCTGAGTACTTTCAGTGGAAATTTCTATTTTATATAATTTTATAAAAAATAACGTATTTTCAGTTTATACTCTAACACAACTGTAAGGCCATTAAACGTGGTACTAAAAGCAGAAGAAATCAATATTTAGATCAGTTTGAAGTCTGAAATTAAAAAAAATGGATCCATAAAACCTTGAAAGACGTCACAAAAGAGAAAAGGCAAACATGATTCTATTCATATTTATTTGAAAACAACAATCCTTTTTTTTCCACTTCTACGGCCATCTCTTGTTGTTGGGTTCATACATGATATTTGTATTAATTCCACAGAACAGCGTCACAAACGTTACCCTTTTTTTTATATGCACGTTTACTTTTTTTTTGTCTATTTTTTTTTTCTATCGTTGTCATTTCTAAACAATGACTTTGTGCTTTGATATCTTTGAAAGAGAGAAAAAGATTTTTTTTTTAAAGACATCATCGTTGTCATGATAAGTGTACATAACAGAGGGGGGGGGGGGTTCGAAATAGAAAAAAGTTGTAAGAAGAGGATATACTGGTCAAATACACACTGATACAGACAAAGATACTGTACACACTCACATTGCAGCCTGCCCGACTCCACCCAAAACTGTCCAACAGAGAAAAGAGTTGTGTCACTGAAAACACCACAACCCCAAACTGCTCCCTTCTTCTCCTGATTTGAGGACTTATGATTATTGTTGCCTTGCAACAAATACATTCCCTGCTGGTGAGCAGAGGTTTGGCTAAATATTGCTTAGCTACACAAAAGATACCCAGGAGAGGAGAAGCAGGAGGAGGGGTCACAGCAGGGTTCAAGAAAGCAGTGCAGAAAGCCTCAATGTCACAACTGCTAAATGTATCATTACAATTTTCGGGTTCAGAGTGCAGAAGCGTTCTCCAAAAACGTTTTCAATCAAAGTTTGCTGCAAATAATAATAATAATAATAATAAACTGACCAGAGACCTGGGACTCTTATAGAAGAGATGCAAAGACGTATAAGGTGCATTCGTCAGAGAGTTTGGTGTGTTTTCTGTCCGCGTGTCCTCAGAAATAAAGCCGTTAAATAAGAGTTTGAATTGGTTGATTGCCATGGCCATAGTGTGCATCAATGACGAGTAAATGTGTGTGTGTGTGTTTAGGGGAGTTGGACGACTATTTACATGGACTGGAATGTTTTCCCCGTTTAAAACTGGATTCGTTTGAGAATAGTAGCATGTCATCAGCGTAACGAGTGATATTCGTCTAGCACGAGGCGGTTCTGGGGGGAGGAGCTCGTAGGACGGAGGAGTGGGGGTTTAAAAAAAACAACGATTGAAGCGTAATGCCACGGTGCAATAAAGGCGTGTTCATTCATTTAATGCTGAGAGCGAGTCTCGTAAAAAATCACAGACGCAAAAAATTTACCTTGAAAGTGCGAGAGAGAGAAAAAAAAGAATAAACATTTGCGAGAAATCACGACGAGAAGGGACAGGCGAACGTTAGTGGAGAAAATGTACAAGCAAAGTAGCATAACCATAATGTGAATGTCATTCTACATGTTAAGTGCAGATAGATAGATAGCTAGATAGCTAGCAAGCTATCTAGCTATCTCTGGCTAGCTCGATAGCTAGATAGCTAACTAGATAGATAGATAGATGGATAGCTAGATAGCTAGCTATCTCTAGCTATCTCTGGCTTGCTAGCTAGCTAGCTAGCTATCTCTAGCTAGATGGATAGATAGATGGATAGCTAGATAGCTAGCTATCTAGCTAGCTAGCGAGCTCGATAGATAGATAGATAGATAGATAGATAGATAGATAGATAGATAGATAGATAGATAGATAGATAGATAGATAGATAGATAGATAGATAGATAGATAGATAGATAGATAGATAGATAGATAGATAGATAGATAGATAGAGATTCTTTATACTGTATGTATTCATATGCGGGGTATATATATGATGGTAAATCTTACTTCTATGTATATATAGCTCCAAGTAGAGGAGGCTCACTCAGATGTATATAAATAGGCAGGTCTAACATATATAAAGCCATAGTACAGTGTACATATCCTCGCCCTAATGTAAGCAATAGCAAAAAACCCCATGCTTTACATACATAGAAAAAGGCATCCACGACATTTAAGAAAAAATTTACAATTTTATGAAACATGGTAACAATAATAAATAGTATTATAGAATCGCTGCTGTACACAAAAAAGCCATTTTTTAAAATTTCACTCATATAAAAATATGTTTTAGTGCAACCGTACGTAATAATCGTAATATCCATAACTTCACATCGCTTGTTGAGACTTTAAGGTGTCCATAACAAAAAACCACAGGAGGTGTGGGGAGGAGAAAAAAGGGGGAGGCGGGGGAGAAAGTTGCATTTCTTACAAAGCTGATACATGATAGTATTGTATTTACATTTACCTTCCTGCTTTGTTTGCTTATAAGAATATAAGCAAAGAACAAACTAACGTTGAAAGAAAAGGCACACACATAGCTGTCTGACTTTTTTTTTTTTTTTTTTTTTTTTTCTTGACGTACCGCTTAAACCAGAGTCCGTTCGTGTTTTCTTCTAGCAGTTTTTGGTCGGGCTCATGTGTTGGTATTTAGTTCACATACATGTAAAACTGTATACAGATCCTTAAAAAAAAACAAAAACAAAAAAAAAGTCTTTAAATAAGAAAAGTTTTCATAGAGCAGGCCCTGGTATGAAGAGGCATGCTGTAGGTACACGTACGTTCAAACTGCAAAAGTCCACTTGAGTCTATTTTTTGACAAGAGCTGTTTCTCTTTGTATGACTTGTGTGTGTGTGTGTGTGTGTGTGTGTGTGTTTGAGAGAGAGAGAAAGTGTGTGTGTATGAATTGGAGTATGATAATGTGTGTAACGTGTGCAAAAGTCGTTTTTTTTCCTCTCTCTCTGTTGCACTTCATCCCTTCCTTTTATCCCAATAATAAAGAAATCCATCGTTTTTTTCCCTCCGCAGCCTTACGACACGTCTCGGCTTCTTTTTGTGCTTTCTGCCTCCCGCTCTCGCTCCAGCTTGAGAGGTTTGGACGATGACAGAGGCAGGAGGGTTTCAGATCCAGGGTTGGGGCTTGGCGGACAAGGGGAGGGGGAGGAGGAGGAGGAGGATGACGAAGGGGAGTTGGGGACAGATTGGTGGGGAGGAGGCCTGAGCTCCAGGCCGCTAAAGTGCTGAATCCCAGGTGATGGCGACGGCTGAGGAGACGGGCAGCGCTGCTGAAAGTGGGAGTCGGGGGACAGTGCAGAAGGAGTCGAAGAGGAGGAGGAGGAGGAGGACGCTCTGCCTCCTCCTCCTCTCTCTGCGAGCTCCTTGGCCTGGATGCAGAGCGAGGCGATGGCCTTGGTGCAGGTCTGGATGCTCTCCTCCTGCTCCTGCCTCACCTCCCTCTGAGGCGGGCTCGGCTCCCCCTGCCTTTCGCCTCCTCCTCCAGCCCCTCCCCTGTCCGTGGAGGGGAAGTTAGCGGATGAGGCCTCGCCGGTTGAGGAGTCCTCAGACGTGCTCTTCTGCAGCAGCAGGCGGGACGTGCTCTGCTGCGCCCCCTGCTGGCCCAGAGGTGAGCTGACAGCCGTCGGGACAGAGTGTACCATCTGGATCCCTCCGATGGGGATCATCGGGAACGGAGAACGGACCTGCAATAAAAAAATTTGGTTAAAAAATCTGAAATTGATCACAATCACAGTTACAGATGGATTCATCCGCTGCAGGAAATAGTTCCCGACACATGCATTATATACTCCAATGTGATTAGAATAAGGCCCCGTGTGTCACCGAGCAGAAAAGCGAGGGTACGAGACACGATCTGAAAAGTTGAAGGATTTTAAACTCGAGCGCTCGGAGCGCTCGCTCTCAGAGGGCGTGGTCTTTCTCTGGAGACGCTCTCCGCCAATCAGATCTTTGGACGGAGCACAGTGGGAGGAAATAATGTGCAGCCTATAAGCAGCCTGAATAAACCAAGTAAACTGAACTAAATAATAAATGTTTTCAAATGTGATCCAACACAAAATGTTCCACCTGGAGTTGAGAGTGGAGAGGGAGGTGACTGAACAGGACTTGGTGTGGTGGGCTGGACTGGTTACCATGGCTACCGCCCCGGTCCCCTGACGACGGTGATCCGAGTAGATGTTCCTGCAAACACGAAAGAGAGAGCGAGGGAGAGAGAGAGAGAGAGAGAGAGAGAGAGAGAGAGAGAGATAAAGGAAAAGATGAGCCACCGAGCAGAAACTCTGAGACGAACCCACAGACGCAAAAAATACACACGTGTGATAAAATCAGATGTTATAACCTGGTTTAAAAGCAAGCACACACACACACACACACACACACACACACACACACACACACACACACATTGAGTTATTACAGACAGTTAAGTTGTCGCAGCTGAGCGAGTTTCAGCAGCAGTCTGAAGTGGAGCTCTTAAGAAGAAAAACAGCCGTGTTATTAACCACGACTCTGCCAGCCAAGAACCAGCAGCTCGCTCGCTCTCTCCCTCTCTCTCTCTCTCTCTCTCTCTCCCCCTCTCCCCCCTCTCTCTCTCCCTCTCTCTCTCTCCCTCTCTCTCTCCCCCTCCCTCTCTCCCCCCTCTCTCTCTCCCTCTCTCTCTCTCCCTCTCTCTCTCCCCCTCTCCCTCTCTCCCCCCCCTCTCGCTCTCTCTCTCCCTCTCCCCCCCCCTCTCTCTCCCTCTCTCTCTCTCTCTCTCTCCCTCTCTCTCTCTCTCTCCCTCTCTCTCTCTCTCCGTGTGTCGGACTCTTCACTCCCTCATCCTCTCTGAATGTTTCTCCTCCAAACAGACGTCTCACACGTTTCTTTCTTTCCTTCAGCTTCAACACGTCGGACCTCGCTCAGAACCTTTCAGCCGATCTCACGTCAATATTATCAAAGCAAACGTGTTTCATTACAAAAATCAACAATGTGAACTCGTAGGAGCAGAAACTTAAGACGCGGTTGGTTTTTTTCGTGGCTCCGAAACAAACTTCACTTTATCCGACAAAATCCGTCATCAGGTTCAGGAAAAGACAAAACTCAAAGTTCTGCTCCAACTTTCAGACAGATTTCTGCCTTAAAAAAAAACTCCAGCTCAATGAGATGTTTAAAGTTGTGAAAGTGAGCGCTGTGTTCAGAGCGTGAAGCCTGCAGATGCCTCTTCTTCACTCTCAACATTAAATGAGTCGACAAATATCATGCTCTCTATAAGACAATAAGATAATCATCTTTTATTGTTCGGTGTTTCAGCAGTAAAAAAAAAAGTGCAAAATTAAATGAGATAAAAATATGAAAATGTAAAAAAAAAATATTCAAAAACCTTGAGGGAGCTCTTACCGTCTCCATCTCCGTGCTGCCTCTGTGGCAACCCTGAGGGTCCAGCTCTGCCTGACCCAAGACCCCGACCTGGTGAGCCGGCCTGAGACCCCGAGATCCACTCTGAGGACTGGAAGACAGGAACACAAAGACACAGGACGTGAAGTCTTTACTGGAAGGATTGACTCCCGGCTGATGTGACCCCGTCAGGAGAACTCACCCCGGGTGGTGGAGGTGTTGGTGCAGCCCTCGGCGAGGAGACACGGGCCGGATCATCCCTTTGTGGCGGCCTCTGGGCGAAAGGTCTCGCTTGTAGTCTCTCCCTGCGGGAGACGAGGGGCGAGAGAGAGGGGAGAGCAGCGACAGGTGACCCCTCCTGGGGGAGAGGTCTCGCCTGTACCCCCCTGACACCCCGAGGTCCCTCTTCGGGGAGATGTGACGGAGCGGGGAATGGTCCCGCTGGGGCGAGAGGTGGGCGGGTCGGGGCGAGAGGTCGCGGCACGGGGAGAGGTATCGGTGGGGCGACGGGGAGGAGGAGGGGGAGATGGGGGAGGGGCAGCCTGAGAGGTCGAGCCCGGGTGAGGAGAGGCGGGAGGAAGGTGAGGCGATGTCAGGAGCGAGGACGGGAAGGTCTTCATCCATTGAGGAAGAGGGAGGAGCCAAGAGCCTGCTCCCCAGCGCCCTCTGCAGGCCGTGCTGGTACTCCCTCCCCGCCTCGTCGGCGTGCGGAGCCTGCGGCGTGATCTGGATGCTCGGCACGGTGGTGAAGTATCCGAACAGCGGCGGCTTGTTTGAGTTACCCAAGAGGTCGGCGTGATGGGAGGGGCGAGGAGCAGAGTAGGAGGACGCCACGGCTGTGATGGACATGGAGGGGAGGGAGTAGGGCTGCGGGCTGGTCGAGCGAGAGCGAGTCTTCGGCGTGGAGTCGCCGTCGTAGTCATCCTCGTCGTCTTCGTCGTCGTCGACCTCGTCGCCGTCTTCCTCTCCGCCCTCTGAGTCGTCGGCGTCAGAGAACTGATGCTCCGCCATGGCCGCCCTGGATATCTTATCCGAAGATCTCTGGCCTTCATCTCCGACATCTGTGAGGAGAGGAAGAGGAGGAAAGACGTGTTATTAGGAGAAGAAAGACAAAGAACAGGAAGAAGGACAAAAAGAAGCACGACCAAAAAAGAGATGAAGTGAGAAAGAGGACAGAGGAGAAGAATCAGGAAAAAAAAATCAAAAAAAAGAAAAAGAAAAAAGAAAGTAGTGGAAATACAAGAAGAAGGGAGGGAGAAGTGAAAGTGCAGGAAACAATACAGGAAGGACAAAAAAAACTGAGAGGGTTTGAAAGAGGAAAGAATCAATATGAGGAAGGGGAAATTCAAATGAGAGGAACAGGAAAAGAGAGAGAGAGAGAGAGAGAGCAGGAAACACGGGAGGAAGAGCAGAGCAAGTGAAGGAATCTGAGAAAGAAAACAGAAGAGGAGGAGAGAAAGGAAGAAGAGGAAGAGGAAGTGGACAGACACTCCCAGCAGCTCGCAGCAATAAAACAAAGTCATTTAAAGACGGCTCGTTTCTCCGCCTTCAGCCAAAATGTAGGACGGCAGAGAAGCAAACATCCAAATGAAGCTGATAACTCAAATCTGAAAAAGAAAAGAAAACTAAAGCGAGCTGAATGTGTTCAGACGAGTCAGAGATTGTAAACGCAGACGTGTGTCTCACTCGGCCAGGAATTAAAAAAAAACTAAAAATATTCACATATTTATTTTCCACTCCACGTTTTATTGGGTTCTCCTCGTCTTCCTCCAGACGCAGCGCGGAGGAGCAGAAGCCGTTTGGAGTTAATAAATCGTATTTAGCGAGCGGAAACTCGATACACCAACACAGGACTACTTTTCCAGTTAGTCTGTTATATACAACCGTTTGTCACGACCGCACGTGTTTATGTCTCGACGACTCACAGGCCGACTTTCTGTTGCTCCGTCTTTGCCAAAAAGTTTGCGTGTGTCTGTTTCAATTAAATGCAGAACCAACACACACAGCCGACTGTGCGCCTCGATGTTAAAATCACTTCAGACACATCTTGCTCCAGTGAGGGAGAAGCTGGAGTCCCGCTGGCTGTGTTGTTGTCAGAGCTGTGTTTACATGGCTCCGCCCCTTTTGTATAAAAGCTGTTTGAGTCAAGAAGAAGAAGAACATACTCACTGATTATTTGGATGAAGAGTTTTTAGATCATTCTGTGTCAGTTTACATGAAGCTACCAGCTAAAGAGCGCTAATATTAGCATGCTAACAACAACGCAGGACACAGGTGATTGAAGCTACCAGCTAAAGAGCCCTAACATTATCATGCTAACAACAACGCAGGACACAGGTGATTGAAGCTACCAGCTAAAGAGCCCTAACATTAGCATGCTAACAACAACGCAGGACACAGGTGATTGAAGCTACCAGCTAACTAAAGAGCACTAACATTAGCATGCTAACACTACAATGCATGACACAGGTGATTGAAGCTAACCAGCTAACTAAAGAGCGCTATCATTAGCATGCTAACACAACAATGCAGGACACACAGGGGATCGCAGCTCGAGGAAAGGATGATTTTTTTCCACCTTTTACTCTTGATACTGCTTCATTATGGGGCGATCCATTCGGTAACGAGTGGAGGGGGGCTGGAGGAGAGTGGAGGCGTCACTATAGCGGCGCTCCTCCAAGCGGGCGCTATCAGGTTTGATTCCAACCTGTGGCTCCTTTCCAGCACGCCATCTCCCACTCTCTCTCTCTCGCTCTATGAATCCTCTCTAAAATAAAGGCCTAAAAAGCCTCAAGTAAACCTTTATCAAACATTTATTATTATGGGAAATCTCATAAATCCCTCTGAGGCCTCGAAATCTTTCCCAGAGATCATTTTCAGATTATTTCCAAATCAGCTGATTAATGGAACGACAGAAGTTTGGCTGCTATGTTGGACCTCAGCGGCGATGGAGAGCAGAGATGTGTCGATGTTTTTTGAGTAATTGACGGAGAACAATATTTAAAGGAGAAAATGGTGGAAGATTTTTTTATTTTTTATTTATTTTTTTAAAAGCAGCTTGTCGTGGTTTGATACGAGTCCTCGTCGTCTGGATAAGTCCTGCTTTCCATGACAGTCACTGTCACCGTGGAAACACTGCGAGTTAAAGATGTATGCAACGGGACAGCAGGATGTTTCGGCCGCACGCGTGTGTGTGTGTGTGTTTTGAAAGCTTGTGTCATACCTCCTTCGTCTGCCTCGTTGTCCTCAACAGATGACATGGACACTCCCAACTCCAAACACTTTTTCATATGAGCCTTGGACTTCATGTGCTTCGTCAAGTTTCCTTCAAAACACACAGACAAAACGGCATTTAAAACTTGCTCTAAGGATTTGTGTGTGTGTGTGTGTGTGTGTGTGTGTGGCCTCATCATCATGAGGTGAAATAAGAATAAAAGATGTGGCGGAAAATGTAAAAAACTACAAATCTACAACTCATGAATTAGACATAAATTTGAACATCATAAACTTAAACAACAAAAATGTGCGAACCCGGTTTGAACCTGGCTTTAGGTGGTCGAACGTTAAGTCAGAGACATTTAGTGTTCATGAAAGGGAGGAGGATGATGAGAGGTCTGAAAATCTATCAGGCAGATAATGGCCCTTCATTATGGATCAGGTATCAGTGAGTCAGCATCTCCAGCCTCTGATACGATGATGTCTGACCACAGCAGCACTAAACAGCCTCTCTGCACATTTTATCCCCCGTTTTCACCCTCTGAACAAAAAACCTTCAGTCAAAGCTTCATATGCAGAGTTAAAATCATACAAAGAATACATGACTGTCTGTCTGTGTTTAAAGGAGCAATATGTGATCTTCCTCTGTGATCAGACATAATGGAAACATGCTATGTTGAAGTGCTGGCTTCACGACACAACATGAGTTCTCTGCAGAGTTTAGACTGCAGTACCCATTTTAAACACTAGGTGTCAGGGTTACATACTGCTCCTTTAATTATATGGATTAGGACAAAACTGTTCAGGTAAAGCTTTATTTGTGTCATTAAAGTTTTTTTGTCCATTAAGGTATTTAAGTACTCACAACATGATTATTATGGTAATTTTCTAGAAACAACAACAACAACAAAAATTAGTATTTATCTCTTTGGAGTCTAAACGCAATGATCCCCACCTTTGGTCTTGAAAGCGAAGTTGCAGAACTTGCAGACGTACGGCCGGACGTCTGTGTGCGTACGGATGTGTTTCTTCAGCATGCTGGGTTTTTTACAGCGGATGCCGCACTCCTCGCAGATGTATTTCCCCCGACCTCGACCACGAACGTAAACATAGTCCTCGTTTGATTTGTACCTAGAAGAAAAAAAAAAAGGGAATAACAAAGAATGCATGAGGATTTTTTTTTTTTGCTCAAGGACGTGTTCTTGAGTCTTCTCGAGTAGAGCTGATGTGAGAGCTTCTTTGTAAGTGCTGCTCTGAGTTTCAGAAGAAGAAAAGGCCGGAAACGAGCTCAGGTAACGTGAGTTTAAATTGCATGCAACATGTTGAGGTCAACAACAACATACACGCTTTCTTATGCCAGGAAGTAAACAATTACCCTGCTGCACAGTTCAAGGTATCGGACCTTGAACTGTGCAGAGGGAGAACATGAGATTTATCATCTCCTCAAGCACTCCTGTGGTGAAACATAAGAGAGGTGAGAGGTCACAGTGTGGACAATGATGAGAAAAGTCCATCCTCTCCGTCTTCTGCCTGCTCCACTTTTCAGAAAATGTGTGCTCAAACAGGCCGTTTGCAGATGTCCCCTTCATGACATCACAAAGGGCAGTAGCCCCTCCCCCAGGTGGGTGACACTCCCACAGCTAGGTGTTTGTTCTGCCCTCTGAGTCTGCCTTCTCACCGTAAACAATAGGACATGGAGCCAGAAAGCAGCGAGTACACCCGAGCCCTTCCAGAGAGGGGGCGTGGTCAGACACAGCTCATTTACATATTTAAAGATACAGACACAGAAACAGCCTGTTCTGAGCAGGGCTGAAATAGAGGGGTTTATAGACATGATCAAATACAGGATCAGAGTGGATTTACAACAACACACTTCACACACATGTTGAAGAGGAGCGAGGACACTGATTTCACCTGAAGAAGAGGAGAAGATGTGACCCTTTAAGGGATTTTAAGCTTGATTAAAGCTCTGTTAATATTGACCGTGTTGATGTTGATGTTGAGGTGAGCAGTTTGCAACTCAGGGCAGATTGAACAGGAATGGCTTTTTTTTTACATTTCTCAGGAATGGCTTTTTTTTTACATTTCTGTATAAACTAACGAGTGTATAAATAAAACAGGGGGAAAAAAAATCCCTCTTTAGGCTGAACTGGTCATAACCCAGAGACAACTTCAACTGCATAAAAACAACAGTCTTCTTTGTTTGAAGCGATGACAAGGCAAAACGGCGAACAATGCCGCGCTCCCCTCTTTGGTTTAGCGTTCATTGTGTTTCTGCTGGTTCTTTACTCTGAAGAAAGAACAACCACAGTGCTCCTGCCGGTCCCACTTATACAGGACGTTAAGCAAAATAAAACCTCGGTCACAGACGATATTTTGAACCCAAATGAGGCTTTCGAGTGAACCAGCGGACACTTGGCAGCAGGACGGGTCTGTCATGGATGGGACGTTACCACCAACCACCAGTCAAATGCTGCGAAACTGTGTCTGTCTTTGCTCGGCCGCAGAAGCATCACATTTACTTATTTTCTTTTGTGGTGAGGCGGTGAAGCCGGCTGGTGAACGGAGTAGTTTCCTGTCCCGTCTGCAGCGGCTGGAGGGTGCTGTGTAGTTCGGGGGAGGTGGGGGGGGGGGGGGGGCCTCGTGCAATGAAGGAGGTCAAATATCAGGGCCATCAAACAATCCGTCTGCATCAACCAGGAGAGGGGAATTTTGTCTTTCAACTCGCGCCGCCGAGTGTGAGATACCTTCGAAGGAGACGTTTACACAGCTGCGGCCAGTTATGAAAATGAATTACGGTGATTGTTTTGTTTGGTTTGATTTGATCCGCAGCACACTGGTAAGTCCATAAAGCAGATTCTCTTTCAAACTGCAGGGACGTGAAGAGGTGAGCGATTCGTTTCCTTCGCCAGGACTCGCACTTTGTCGACTTCTTTAAATCCAGACGTCGGATCTATCTCCTTATTTACAACGACTGACGTGTGGTAGCTGATTAACTATGCACATCGTTTATGTGAGTGTGTGCGTGCCTTCGCTTGGTTGCCCTGTTTGTGTGCTTTTATCCACTTATTGCTTCTAAATTGTCCTGTGGGGACAGAAGAGAATGACTTCACTGTCTGCTGAATTTAATAACACCCTGCATGTGTGTGTGTGTGTGTGTGTGTGTGTGTGTGTCTGCACCGTCTGTTCAGTCCAGTAACCTTGGTCTCCTTGGCTCTACTGTTAGACTATAAAAGATTATGATACTGCTGGATTGTCTCAAACTGCAGGCGTTCAGCTCCAACTCCGGTGTACACTTTTAATTAATAATTTTCAGGGTTTCATTGATCTTAAACACTGATAATATTGATCATCACCCAATCTGGACAGCCCACGTTTGATCACAAACTTCAGAAGACAGGAAATATTAGAAAGGAGAGAGTGGGGGGTCATCATGGATTTGGTAAAATGGACGTACAGCACTTTTCACAGTGAAGTGCTCTGTGGTGGATTTTTAGGTCTTACCCGCCCTCAAAGATCTTGATGCGCGTCGGTTCACTGGATGACTGTTTCACTGAGACCTCCTTCTCTACTTGCTCCTCCTTCGAACGATCCCATGACACCACGCCTTTCATCTTCCTCCCGAAATGACTGGCGTCGACCGGCATCAGCTCTGGCTTCAGCTGAAGAGAAAACGGGCGGCGAAATAGGAGAGAGTATTAAACGGAGACTGGAAGGATGCAAAGCAAATCATAGTTTACTTAACTTCTAATTCTAAATCATGTTCTGTAGTTACAGTCGTACCTGATCAAACCTCAACTTCCAAGCCACGGATGACACCAGTTTTCCAGAGCTGGGAGGGGACATGGCTGCAGTTGTGAACATCAAGTCGTCGTTTCTCTTCTGTTTGGATCTCAGCAGTGCCAGCGCTGCCTTGGTGCTGAGGTTCAGAGGATTTGGGTTGTATGAGCTGACGGACCACGAGTTGTAGACGGAACTCCGCTGGGCAGCGACGGTGCTGTTCGGTTTGGTGTAGTTCAGGAAACACCAGCTTATTCTGCTCATGGTGCGCAGACTCGGGAACTGGAAAATCTGCTGGGCATCAGACACATCTGTGAGCAGGAGCGTCTGGCCAACTGCTCCGGCTAATCCCGCACTCTGATTGGTGGCTAGCTGAACGAGCATGCTGACTGGGACTTTATTGGTTGCTAGCTGATTTGAGCTGTCGGCGTCTTCTGCGTCGTCGGAGGACACCATGGCCTGAGGGCTGGAGCTTGGCTCGTGGGTTGGATCGTCCACGTCAAGCTCCTCTGGGGAGTCCCGACCACCCAGAGCTGGGGAGCGGTCTGTGACAATCTGGAGAGGAGGGGTGAAGCTTTCAGCCCGGGGAACATCAGGTTGATGGGGAGCGGCAGAGCGGACAGGAATGGCAATCTTGGTGGCAACGGGGAAGTCACTCAGGGGGGGAGAAGAGGCCATCCTTTCAGAATCATCGATGGAGTCCTCGCTCTTCAGAACTCGCTGACATCTTCCCTGCCCTTTCTCACTTTTCCCGCCGCCCTCGGTTCCACTCAACTCCACCGCACTCATCTCCTTTACAATCTGCCCGTACATCCTTTCCTCCTTCACTCTCTTCTGCTGCTTTGTCTCGATAAAGAGCTCCAAAGAGCTGGCGGGGGAAAGCATGCGCTTGCTTCCTCCTATGCCAGACCCTGAGGCGTCTGTCGTGGATATGGTGCCTGAAGTCAGTGACAGTGGGATCCCCGTGTTCATGCATTGCTCTGGCGGTGAATCTGAAACTTTGCAGGGTGGATAGCGAGGCACTGCGCAATCAGTTTGTCCCAGCAAATGTGATAGGTTGAAACCTGCCCCACTAATTCCTCCTAGTATGCTTCCAGGTGGTTTGACACTCACAACACCCGGAAGAGACGACATGGTGCAGTTCTCAGCACCACCTAAATCTATACCCTGTTGCCTACTGCCATGAGTAGATATCAGATGGCTAACACTTGTGTACATAACACTGCCAAACGATGGCACATGGGTTTGGATCCGCACTGGAACCAGCATACCAGGCAGAGAGGACTGGGAGCCGAGGTTCTGGGTGGCAAAGACAGGCTGGATCTGCTGCAGAAGCATCGCAGCGTTGGACGAGGTGGGCAGTGAGTGCTGAGACAGGGGAGAGTTGCGAGATGAGGAAGAGGCCGAGTACATGTGAGAGCTTGGATTTTCAGAATTCCCATCATGCGGCTGTTGATCTGGGAATTGTTGCAGGGAGTGATGAGGTTTGTGGATCGGATGTCCCGACAGGTTTCCTGGTGATCTGATGTGGAGTTTTTGGAGTTGTTGCTGAGCTTGGAGGGTCAGCTGCTGTCTGCTCGTCTGACTGACATCCTGACTCCAGAACACACCTGGTTGCTGGAAGGAAAGGTAGGGATGTGCACTCTGGTACTGCTGGATTGCTTCTTTGTGCATGAGCTCTTGACCTGAATGCTCTCCCTCAGATGATGAGCCCTGAGTATGGAGACGATGGAGCTGGGACCTTTAACAAAAGCAGAATGAATACACATTTTAATTAAAAAAAAAAAAAGTTACCACCATCACAATGTCAGTTGTGTTTGAACTCAAACTGTAATACCTGCTGTAGAGAGGTTCGTCCTGCAAGCTGTCCTCACTGATACTCTGTTGGAGGACGTGCTGGTGCTGGTGGTGTTGGAAGGACCCTACACCTAAAAAAAAAAAGGTATATTGAGTGTTTAAGATTCTTGGTCCCAAATTCCAGATTGATTTGGGTCATTTGAGTCATTGCATAAAACATGGTCCAAACTCATTTCTTAAATTCAAGCCAGCGCTTTACTCTGACTCGTGAGGACTTACCGCCGACTCTTTTGGTTCTGCTGGCTACATCGCTGCCGCCGTGGGGGGATCCTGGCCACGCCCCATGTTCCAAACTCTCCTGCTTTATTGAGATCTCAGCAACACAAGGTTCCTGGGCGACGGCTTCCGGATAAACGCTCAGCGAAGCCTGTGAAATGCGTGCAAAGAAGTCGTCCAGGTCAATCTTCATGTAATCATTTTATATATATAATACTTAGAAAGAAAAAAAGTGGATAAAGCAGAGAACAAGGCAGTCGACATTGGAAGACCTTAAAGGTCAGGGTACACAACGGTTTGGTTCAAGCCTTTAAAAGGGCAGTTCCTCCCCTCCGCCGCTAATTTGCTAAATGTTGCTAATTGCGTTTCTCATGGTGGATCCTCATGTGTGTGATAAATTGGGATGAAACAAATAAAGATAGATTAATTGATAAAACTAGTGAGCGAATGCTACCTGTCGGACAAGATATCCACGTCTGCGTTCCTTCATCGCGCTGGCACTGGAGTATATCTCCCCCTGTCGGGACGGGGACAAGCTTCCGTAGTCGAAGGATTTGCTTCGCATTTCAGGCAGCTCCGTAGGCAGCGTGCAAGGTGCTTGTTCTGACGAAGACCTCCTCATCTCCCTCTGCTGATGGTGGCTGGAATGACCGCTGCCGGGCACTGTGAGGAACTCAGACTGCTTCGGTCCACCACCAGGCGCCGTGGAGTCATCCTGGATCAACAAGAAATGTGTCTAAAGCTTTAATCTACGAGTGACACGTGACGAAATAGCCAGTTTCTTGTAGTATTAAACATAAACTGGGTACCTGTTTGGTGGGCGAGGCGGACTTGAGGCCCTCCTCTCTGTCGAAGGACATGGAGAAAGAAGAGGAGTGGGACAGGTTGCTCTCCTGACTGGGGCTACGAGACAGGCTGGTACAGGTTGACTCGAAGCTCGATTCGCCCGACGAGTGCTCCATGTCCGCCAGGCGCAGTCTCTTCTTCTTCGGCGGTAGCTTCTCTGATGGCATCTGAGCAAGCGTGTCGCTCCTCTGTGGGAGTTGAAACTCCTCCACGTGCTGCTGCTGCTTCTCCGGCTCCTTGGCCATTGACACCTCTGTGTTTTTCTCTGGCTTGTCAGGCTCTTCTGTCACCCTGATCTCCGGAACTTGGATGTTGGGCTGTCGGACTAGTTTGTGTGGGATGTGATATGGTTGGCCGGGCGAGGCTGCCGCTGATGAGGATGAGAGGGAAGCCATGTCACTGTCACTGTGCAGCTGTTGCTCCATGCTTTCTGTCCTCAGTAGGGCAGATTCAGGGCTCAAAGCATCTTCATAGATCTCCGAGTCAGACTGTTCGGAGTACTGGCTAGATAAAGCTTTTTCCGATGGTTGGTAACCTGGCTGCTCAAAGGATTCAGACTTCTCAAAGGAATTTGGCCGGCTGAGGGAGTTGGTGTGCTGTATGACTGATATGACATTCGCAACTGCCTTCCTGCCCTCAGAGTCAGGAAACAGTGCAATGTCCTCAGAGCACATGCTGGCACAGGTGTCAAAGCTGTCTGATTGGCTGTGAGCGCTATGGAGAGAGCCCTTCCCTGTTGAGTTGGCTCTTGATCCTTCTAGGCTGCCTTGTTTGAATTCATAGTCCCCGATCATCTCCACTGAACCACTGCAGCTACTGTCGCAGTGCCCTGGGCTGTCCTCTTCGTCCCCTACACTCTTCTCTATCCTCCTTTTTCTTGTGGCATTGTCTGACATGCTGACTTTAGTACCGTAGGGACTATAGGCAATGTGCTCCGGGACTCCTGGGCTGCGCTCGCCAATCTTCATCCCGAGCGATGAAGCAAAATTCTTGGGCATGTGTCCGTAGCCCTCGGCTTCTCCTGAGTGAGCTTCGTTGGCTGAATGTTCAAATGCGGCCTGCCTCCTGAGTCTGCGAGGGGGGTAAAACACATCGTCTGGGGTCATCATCTCGTCAAAGGAGTGGCTGCCTCGAATCCCCGGTGGGACGCTTAGGTTTGAAGGGGAGGAAGTTGGCATGGAGTTACTCCGAATAAGATGAGCGGAATCTGACGGAGGCTCCAGAAGCCCTGTGCTGCTTTGACAGGGTCCTGTTGGATACTGCTTGGGATCTCCAGAGACTCCGACGTCCCCCCTGAAACAGATATGATCTTCGGCTATCTTACCCATGTCTAAACTAGCACCTTGTTGCTTGATGCTGGCCAGGCTGCTGGGGTCTGCCCCTGCCATGCCAACCGTGATAGACTGTCTGGGTCTGGTATTTGGACGGTAGTACCAAGTCCGACCAAACATGATCTCTTCGTACGTCTTAACATTGGTATTTGGCGGACTGATCTGCTGCTCTGCACTCTCAGAGCGTGAAAAGTAGCCCGAGTCTGTGCTCCCTTTGCTGTGCGGACTCAGGAGGTTCAAGGACTGGGACATGGCCGAGTCAGAGTCGAGGCCTTTTCTGTCATTAAGCTTCAAGGCCAAGCGTTGTTTGATGGTAGGGGAGTCATCCAGTGAATGCGCTCTTACTCCAATCTGTGACACGAACATGTGGTGTGACCCCTTAATGTCTTGAAAGGGTGGGCACTCCATCCCCGGGGAGGGGACTCCCCCAGGTTTGGGGACAATAAGGATAGGCACTTTCATAGACCCCACGGGGAGCTCTTCAGCTGAGTCTGCATATGCGGGTTCCACGCCACCTGTACAAAGAGAAGGAGTTAAGCACGCCATAAAGAACAAATGACGCTGGTAGAAACAAAAGAGCAAATATGCAGGGAGCATAGTAAGAGAGTAAGAGAACTTTAACACCATTAAAAAAACATATGCTGAGAAACTTAGCAGATACGTCTTTTTGGTCTTGTTCAAATTGGGCTTTTCAAGTTCAGAAATTATTCATGGATTCATTTCAAAATATTTTAAAATGTGGGAAAAATAACCTGTACTCTTGTCAGCTTCAAACGAGATCTGTGGGATGGGGCTGTCTTTGTCCATTAGCATGGTGGAGCCCTCCACGCCTTCCTCGTCCGTGTCCGTGCTTTGCTCTCCATCCGAGTGGACTTCAGCATCGCCCACCGGAGACGACTGGTCCACGTCCCCGCTACGTGCCACTGCTAGCTCTGAAAATGGTACGAGTCCAGCCTTGATGGCGTGAGCATGGGACTTGCGATGCTTGTACAGGTTGCTCTTGGTTTTAAAGGAAAAGCCGCAGGGTACGCAAGGATATGGCCTCTCTCCTGTATGTGAGCGGATGTGCTTTTTCAGGACGCTGGGCTTGGCGCAAGCTCGACCGCAGTAGTGACAGATATACTTACCGGGCTTTTTTGGCTTCTGCTCTTTTTTGCTATATCCCTCCTCACCGGGCTCAGGGCCCGACTGAGAATACTGTCCAAATGAGCTAGGTAAACTAGGAGATTTCTGGCGGGGAAACCTCCCTGCACCAGCCCCGTGAGGGTGAGTATGTCCTGGATGTCCTACAGGGTACAGGTCATCCGATGGCAACTGGCCAGCAAATGGCCAGGCATGAGGCTCGAGACCTGGCTGAGGTTTGGCTCCTGATAGGAAGCGCTCAGTCTGGGGGTGCTGAGGGTACGGTTGGCCAAGCTGGTAGGAATATCCCCTTGGGAACCCCTGAGCAAACGGCCCTTTGGGGTCTTGAGATGGCGGACCTCCTATGGCCCCAACCGCAGAGGGTCCAGATAGCAGCTTTCCAGAATTCCCTGTAAATGCATACTTCTGCTGAGGTGCTGATCCCCCGGTGGCGCCACAAGGCAAACCCTCCCTGTGTTTTGCCTCTGGGTCAGCAAAAGTGCTTTGTTTTGTGGTTGCAGAAGGCTCAGACGCCCACTTCCTTTGCAGAGGCATCTTCTCCTTCACCGGTTCTTTATTTGAGCATTTCTGCCCAGCGGCAGCTGATTCACGAGCTTCCATTTTTGTGAAGCTCTTCTGTGGGCTAGAAGAGGAAGGATGGAGGGGATGGTGGGGGGGGGGGAGTGGGAAGGCAGGTTCTGGAAGGTTACAAGGTCCCAAATCTACCAGGCATGATAGCTGAACCTTTGAGGGCTGCCAACAATATCACAGAAGCAGGAAGTGCCCATCCATTGCTGAAAGAGACTTATTGTAAAGCCAGCCTGGAAACAGGAATTAGGAAGTGGAAATAAAAAGGGAGCTCTGGTGGATGACATCAGAAATCTTTCCCCCCTTTTGTCATTTTGTAAACACACCAAAGTTGCTGTGCGCCCTTATTTTCTGTCCAGTTCATGTGAAGGAGAAGAATCCTTGAGTGATCTGAGGAGGAAACAAAAACAGACAAATGACGTTTGAGTTTGAGCTCACAGTGTCTGAAACATCTGTAGTGAATGCTGACTGATTGAAAAGGGGTAAATACTAACATTGATTTAGAAAGTGCTTGTAGATCCTCCTCCTGAAGCTTCAAAAGTCATCCAGTTTTCTCACCATAAGACCTGCAAAAAAAACAAAACGGCAGATTAATATTGGTATTACTTCAAATGGCGCCATAAGAACATGATGGGGGGGGGTATTTAAATAACATCAGTCATTTACCCCAACACATAACATGTTCCCTGCCAACTGCAACGAAGCACAGTACACTCGTTGTACAGAGAAGACTCACAAAGTTATTGAGTACACGCCTGATGTGCGGAGGTAAATGTCATTGTTTGTTCAGTTAGTTTCTTCACACTGGAATCCATCTGTGCTTTTTGCCTTTCCACCCCTCCCTCCCTCCCTCCCTCCCTCCCTCCTCCCCTCCCTCCCCCTTCCACTCGGTGAGTCACTGTTGCAAAGCAAACCCACGCTGTTCCTAAAAAGACACAAAGGCTTATAAATAGCGCTGTGGAAGTGACGTCGGAGTGTCATAATGTGTGTAGGCGTCCCGAAAGACCAAAATCGAAGAGCAGCCGTCAGCGCTCGCACCGTTTCTTCCTCCCCGGGTGTCAAAGTTTGATCGAACTTGGCATGTGTCTCTATCGAGAGGCAAACAAGGGGAACGCAGGGAACACACTCGCAGGAATGAGAAAAACATTGATACTTGCACGCATTTGCAACTGCACTGCAAACACTGCAGGAGACGCAGCGTGTGTGTGTGTGTGTGTGTGTGTGTTTCCGTTGTTTAACGTTCTTTAACCACAGCAACACCTGACAAGCACAGAGCTGCACACACACACACACACACACACACACACACACACACACAAACGGCAGCTGAAGTTGCAGTTTTGCGTTTGTATTTCCTCATCTCGGAGTTTAAATAACCTTCCTCGCACTCGGATTGCGACACAAACTCTCTGTTCTCATCGATGTACAAACTCAGTGCGGCCGCAGCGCTCGATGACGTGAGAGTCTGAAGGCCCAACGCGAGCGCTATTAATAGCACGGGAGGAAAACATGCTGTGTTCTTAGCTGCAGGAATGTTAACTTTGGGCTACCTTGTGTTTTTGATGTATACACTGATTAACACACACACACACACACACACACACACCGGATACATTAGCTCAGACCTGGGTCATATTATTAACTTTCCATGGTGTTAAGAGTTCAAGAATGTGCTCTGAAACCGAACGGACTGACTCCATTAACGACAGAGAAAACAGAGTTTGGCCAGCACTGAACTCTGAGCCCAGTCCGATGGTTATTGGTTATTGGTTATTGGTTATTGGTTACTGGGACGCTCAAATGCTAAAACTACTATATGTCTATTATATGGTCATTTAAGATCGTCTTTGTTCCACCAATGCTGTGGCTGATGGTATGACGATGAGTCACATAAATCCTAAATCTAGCATGGTGTACGTCCTGCAGACTTAAACACTATGGTAGCCTGGTTGTGCCAAACTTAGTGTTTAAGTCCAGAGTGGTTAAGGATTGGATGAAGGTGTAGTTTGGATGCAGCGACAGAAAAAGAAATAAAGTCATGAAACACTTGATGTAACTTTAATTCATCGTTTCTTTGTGAATCTCAGCGCTCATAATAAAGTCAAATTAGAAACAAGAATCCAAGAACAAACGTTACTTCTTCTTCTTCTTCTTCTTCTTCTTGTCCACACAACTCTCGGCTTGATCAAACTAAATCGCGGTCGGAGGCCATCTTGAAACTCATCCTTGCACAGTGGATCACGTCTCAGAGTCTTGAATGAAGCGTGCAGATATCCTGAGATCATGTGATCTGACGCCCAGCCAACGCCACCACCAATCGGACTGTGTCATCCATTTTAACCAACGCCCTCGTCCTCGTTCACGCACGCCGTGCTCCGACCTCCACCTCGGCGGCGAGGAACGAGAGGAACACAAAAGGAGAAATCCTTTTGTAAAGCAACATCGAAGATTTCATTCAAAGCCCAAAGTTATCCGACGACAGCCGAGATTCTGACCAACGATCCCAATTTAATAAAAGCCGGTAAAAGGACTTTACCCATCGCTATTTAATCTACAAAGACCCGACGATGACGCACCAGGAGCACTCGGGAAACATTCTGCAAAGTTCCAGTGGAGAGGAAAAACCTCCTTTAAGAGGCAGACATCTTGGACTGCAACAGGTTTGAAAAAGGGTGACGGCAGAGAGACGCAGGACGGGTGGACGCTCTCGTCTCTCACCTTTACTCTCAGCCTTTAAAAGAGACTAAGTAAGAAGTATCCCAAACGTTGTCATTCTTAAAAACCTGTAATGGGGAAGTTTATCTTCCTGTTGAGTCAGCCATGTGAAGCGATGCTAGCTCCGAGTCAAAGCTAGCAAACCGTTCTTTTTAGTAGCACGTTTTCAAAGTGGCTCCGACAATAAAACTCTCCTTTTTTTTAATTTCCACTGGTGTAAAAAATGAACCCGAAACCATTTCTGCAGCTCGGTTCCTTCCAACATGACGGTTATCTAAAAACCAAACCAGCGATATTTACTCTTCACATGACTGTGAAGCTCTTCACATTTCAAACTTGTCCTTTTTGTAACTCTCTGCGCCGCTTCAACCAAAAAGGATGAACGTTGTTGTTGCAGCTTCGCCGTCTGCTATCACACTCTCACATCTCCAAAACAAGCTATCTGACCTCCTGACACACACACACACACACACACACACACACACACACCCATAATAACCAAGCCCGGGGTTTGACCTTACCGCATGCAGATAATACTCGCTTAGACTCCGGTGTGAACTTGCTTAAGGAAACTGGTTTTGTAAGCAAACAGCTGAATGGTTGCAGCGTGAGTGGGAGCATGAAATGAATGGCTTACATAAAGATTTATTCATACGTGCACCGACTCAACCTGCTCCAGTTCCTGTGCGTAGGAGAGACATAGCTACTGGTGTGTGTGTGTGTGTGTGTGTGTGTATGAGCGTGGGTAGTGTGTGCGCCTGCTGTTTTGTGTAGGCTGGCAAAGGGCATGAAGAGACACCCAAGTTGTAGGTAGGTCAGAACAAGACTCATTGAAAAAGCAATACTTGGAGGTTAAAAATAGAACAGAGCACACACACACACACACACAAACAGTGACACACACACACACACACAGTGACACACACACACACACACACACACACAGTGATCAGTCAGGATGCTTTAAATAACCAGAGTTATTTAAGAGGGAGGAGCAGAGATCAGCAGGCACAGACGTGGAGATAGATCTGCATCCTTCTTCTCCAGTATCAGAGCTGATCTCACTTTGGTCTTTTTTCACACACACACACACACACACACACACACACACGCGCGCTCAAACGTGTCCACAGACGTCCAAATCACGAAAGGAGCTGATCGATAATAATCACGTAGGTGTGATTGCACAGAAACATTAAAGGACGGCTCGTTGCACAGAGGGGGAGTTCTCTGACATCGAGTCCAAACATCTCAAAAGCTGAGTCGCGTCACAACCAGAAAGGTCCCGAGTGTTGGTGCAACTTCACCGTTTTTTTTTTTTTTTTTTTATGCTTAAAGTTCCAGGTTCAAATCCGACCCGAGGCTTCCCACACGTCTCTGTCCCTGATTTCCAACTCTAGCTGTTCTATCTCTACAATAAAGACAACAAGAGAGCTGAGGTTGTTTTCTTATTCTTAAATGGGAGCTTTGTAGTTTTTGTAGTTTTTGGGGTTCTGGTCTGTTGCTTCACACCTGCTGAATGCAGGATCCTCTCTCTCTCTCTCTCTCTCTCTCTCTCTCTCTCTGCACAGCGTGCAAACAACATGGCCCCGTTTCTCAGCGTCTGCAGGGTGCATGTCTGCGTGTTTTGTACGTGTGGATCAACATGCGTGTTGCAGAGGACGACCTCAGCTGAGCTTCAGTTTCCTGAATATTTTTGGACATGACTTTCTTTCTTTTCTTTTTTTTTGAGACAGATGTTCGACTGACACCAAAGGATGCACAATGTGAAGGCAGAAAAAGATTGACGAGCGCTCAGGTGCATGCAGGTATGTATAAGAAGACTCCAACACGAACCAGGTAACCCCGAACCCTGCAGGTACGAAGTCTGTGTGGGCAACAGCCATGCAGTAAGAACAGAAGGCTGTGTGTGTGTGTGTGTGTGTAGTGCTCTATAAAGTGTGTGGGAGGCTGTTCAATATGAGGGCTGAAGGCACACACACACTCTCTCTCTCTCTCTCTCTCTCTCTTCATCCCGCTTCATTGGAATGACAGAAGGGAATAATGTTGCCAAAACGACAAGATAATAGATCAACGTTTGTGCAAAATCCCCTTCTGTACTTGTATCATTATCAGCGTGTGTTTCAGATGAGGCTGCACTCACTAACATGCACACGCACACACACACACACACACACACACACACACACACACACACACACACACACACACACACACACACACACCCCAATAATCCCTCTCCTACAGTGTCTTTTTTGCAGTCTCTCATTTATTTTCAATAAAACACCCAGAAGAAGGCAGAGCGGCAGCTTCTGGTGTGACTGTGTGTGTGTGTGTGGTGTGTGTGTGACTGTGTGTGTGTGTGTGTGTGTGTGTGACTGTGTGTGTGACTGTGTGTGTGTGTGTGGTGGTTAGTTATTCTTAAATTGCACGCCGGGGTGCCGCATACCAAACTGGAATGGTTTGAATTCCTGTGACACAAAACAGACAGAAGAAGTGTGTGTGTGTGTGTGTGTGTGTGTGTGTGTGTGTGTGTGTGTGTGTGTGTGTCTGTGCCCTGTCTGTCACCTCTTTGCTGCATAATACAAATCTAAACATAGAAACCAAGTGCACAACACAAATAGACAAGGAATATATTTACATGTGTGTCTACTGCACGGGCTTCATACGACAGGATTCAAGGCGACAACAACATGAAAGAGGACGATGAGAGAGGCTGTGCAGGAAACAAAAAGGACCGAAGACACGGTGACAAAACAAAGAGATCCGTCCCACAGTGCAGATAAGACCAGAGAGAGGACACGAGGAAGTGCACGACGAAGACTCCTTCAGGAGGACGCAAACCAGG